>NC_089745.1:43665489-43667989 GCF_040412425.1 Macrobrachium rosenbergii
GCTTGCACCGTATCAATAGGGTTAATCTTTTGAATAATAATAATAATAATAATAATGATAATAATAATAATAATGGGAAATCATCTCGTTTTCATTTTAACTTTCGAAGTTTAATTTTAGCGCGTGTGTTGGAGTGGCTATATCGCCTCGTCTCTCTCTCTCTCTCTCTCTCTCTCTCTCTCTCTCTCTCTCTGTGCATGCTGCTGGTCAGCGCTGTGCCCACGAGGCGACGGTGCCCATGCGTGCGTCTATGACATTCGGGGGCGGGTAATGGAGTCTGTCCAAGAGCCTCTGGGGCCAGCGAAAGACTCAAGACCTTACAATTATTCTGTGACCTGGGCTCTCCCACGCTCTTCTTAACTTGAGAAGGATGTCTCTCTCTCTCTCTCTCTCTCTCTCTCTCTCTCTCTCTCTCTCTCTCTCTCTCTCTCTCTCGAGTTTAGTTGTTCAGTGGGTTGTATTTTTCACCTGTTCGCCAGTATCTTGGAGGATAAGGTTGACAATTCTTCCCTGTTATGATGAACTGGCGTATCCCTTTTTTTTAAGTTTTTGAGATTTCTAGTCATTGTCTCAGTTTTTGATACTTTATAACGTATCAAAATTTCAGCTGTCTTCGTTGTCAGACTTTCCAACAAAATTTCCACAAAAGATGAGCTCATTAGGAGCTCTGAATGGTATCAAAATCTTTGAAGCCTGTTTTCTGAGTTAAAAATGGCTTACGCCAGTTCGTCAAGCTAGGGACGAATTTTTCATTCCCATTCTTCAGTTAGTCATCCAGTTCTAGTCATCATCCAGTCACCGGTCAGTTTCCAGCCACAAGTCCGCTTCCAGTTGCCCTTCACTGTTTAGTCTCCTGACTGCCTCTAGCCATCACTTAGCTTCCAGTTACCAGCATTTCCTAGTCAGCACTCATTTATCCTGTCAAGAAAGTCACCTGGACATTTGAAAAGACTAGATTCCTAAGACAATAATAAAGTACAACTATAATAAAGATAGATTGTAATTCTTTCCCCTTACCCGTAGGGAAAGGAACTTTATTTTTATGTGACTTATGACCCCCTGAAAAGAAAAAAACGAAGGGGAATTTCCTGCTGTTTTAACAGGCATTTCTTTCTTTGCATCTGGCGTTTGGTATGTAATGTGTCTTGCATGAGAGCAAGAGAGAGATGAAGTAGAAGCCAAACAAGGCAGTGCTTAACCCTCTCTGAATTATAAACATAAGTAAAAGGACTTCTTATTGGTTATTGTTCCTTGTTTTTAGCAATTACTGTGGTTGATTTACATGGTTTTCGTAATGAGGAATCCTATACAGCTTTGCATGAAGACGTGAGGTAATCCTTAGTGGAGCCATTTAAATGCTAAAAGGGCTCTTAGGATTTTTCAGGATTTTCTTTTGACAATACTAGTTCCTGGGTCATGTGGTACGAATCTCAGACTTCTATAAGTGTTCCACGGCATGAGTGACCTCTCTTGCTGAAACGGTAATACAGTTTTGAAACGCATCAGTCATGCAGATTACTGATTTCCAATGATAGTTATTCTGTTATTCTGTGGCTTTAGAGAGAGAGAGAGAGAGAGAGAGAGAGAGAGAGAGAGAGAGAGAGAGATGGTGGGTGTTCTTATTACTAATTTTCAATGATAGTTTTTCTGTGGCTGTAAGAGAAATTATCGTTTGCAGTGTAGGTGGTATCTGGCTTTGGAGAGAGAGAGAGAGAGAGAGAGAGAGAGAGAGAGAGAGAGAGAGAGAGAGAGAGAGAGAGAGGCTGTAAGAGAAGGTATTTTTTGTAATGTAAGTGTGTCTGGTTTTGAGAGAGAGAGAGAGAGAGAGAGAGAGAGAGAGCTTTAGGGGCGAAAGTTTTATCCTTCCCCAAGATTTTTGTACTCGAAACGTATTGTTATGGGTAATTTTTACTCGTTTCTTTCTTAGAATAAAATTAAAGAAGCATTAATTCTTGTAGATATTGGTAGCTTGTGAGTTCCCAGCAGTGTTCTTGAATGTTTATTTCATTAACATCTCCTAATGATTATTTCCCGGTTCTCAAATTCTGCAATTTCTTAAAAGTTTCACTGTGGAGAGACAATTATTTATTTATTTTTTTTATTTATTCATTATGATATGAGTTTGAAGACGATGAGCTTTTAGTCCGCAATATTGGAGGTTGGATAAGCATTGTTCTATCACGTGACATCGTAGTCTCTGAAAGAGTTATAAGAAAATCATCACCATGAAACCAGAATGCCCGACACGATGAAATCCCTCTCGAAAAGGTGTTGTGGTAAATGCAGATATTTGTTTCAGATGAAATCATACATTTGGTTATACGATTTGGCGTTGGAATTGTTTATTTTCAAAATCAACATGTTGAAAACGCCCTGTTAATAATGTGATGAAATACTAATAGGCATAAACACGCATTGTCATGTTAGAAATTCAGTACATATTTTCCCAGATATGTGATGAAAATCTTGATAATCACAAATTCGTCGATTTAGAAAGTCT
>NC_089745.1:43672989-43680489 GCF_040412425.1 Macrobrachium rosenbergii
TCTCTCTCTCTCTCTCTCTCTCTCTCTCTATTACAGCGACAGCACTCTTTGTTTACAACCGATAGGACCCGTGTTAGATCTCAGGATGGGAATGAACGATGAAGGCTCATTGCCATGAAATCCAATATTCATAAGTTGACCAAAGTATCGAAATATCAGCTGGTTGTTAGTAGAAGGTCGTGGGTTACGGATGGGGTAGATAGAGAGGAAAAAATATGACAGCCGTGGTTGATCAGTACCCTGTCAAAATATACAGTAAATGTGTGGTGAAATCGTGTACGAAACAGGAAACAGCGACCTTCGTCACTCTTCAGCAGAGGAAAAGATCAAAGCGTCAGAATTTAAAATGTTAATATTTTGCAAACCTTTCCTCACGAAGTTAGTGAGATATTTCCAGAGGCTTGGGCATTTATGGTTAAAAGCAGACGTATTCTGTATAAGTCTTTATTTCATTTTATTAATTAATATTTCCTTCTTGGGGTTTGCTATCACTTCTGCTTCTTCTCTCGTTAATGCATATCATGCGACATCTATCGACGGACAAAAGAATTACGTTTTTTTTTATATCTTTTTAATGTCATTTTTTCTTCCTGTATCTTCCTGTTTCATTCAACAATTTAAGTCTATGTTCTTAATTGTGTAATGGATTTTGGTGGCTGCTCTGGGTGAAATCTTTTATCGACGCACTTTATAAATATACTGTAACTTTTTATGCAAAGGTCTTGCTTTGTGACGGTTGAATAACTTCATAATATAAAATAGAACCTTGCGCAGTATTGTTTTTAGTTTTATTACCTATATCCCATAACCAGTTTAAAGTATGTTTATTGATATTTTATAACCAGTTTAAAGTTGATAACCAGTTTAAAGTAGGTTTAAACATATTTTATTTTATAACCAGTTTAAAGTGTGTTTACTCATATTTTATAACCAGTTGAAAGTATGTTTAATCATATTTTATAACCAATTTAAAGTATGTTTAATCATATTTTATTTTATAACCAGTTTAAAGTATGTTTACTCATATTTTATAACCAGTTGAAAGTATGTTTAATCATATTTTATAGCCGGTTTAAAGTATATATGTTTAATCATATTTTATAACCAGTGTAAAGTATGTTTACTCATATTTTATAACCAGTTTAAAGTATGTTTAATCATATTTTATAACCAGTGTAAAGTATGTTTACTCATATTTTATAATCAGTTTAAATTATTTTACTCGTTTTATAACTAGTCAAAAGTGTGTTTACTCAAATTTGTTACCAGTTTGAAATATATTTACTCATATTTTATAACCAGTTTAAAGTACGTTTACTCATTTTATAACCAGTTTAAAGTATGTTTACTCGCTTTGTAAACAGTTTAAAGTATGATTACTCATATTTTATAACCAGTTTAAAGTGTTTATTCGTATGTTATTACCAGTTTAAAGTATGTTTACTCATATTTTATAATCAGTTTGGTATGTTCGCTGTTTTTATAACTAGTTTAAAGCATGTTTACTCTTATTTTATAACCAGTTTAAAGTTTGTTTATTGGTTTTATAATCAGTTGAAAGTATGTTTACTCATATTTTATAACCAGTTTAAAGTATGTTTATTTATTTTTGATAATTAGTGTAAAGTATGTTTACTCATAATTTCTAACCAGTTTAAAGTATGTTTGCTACGCTTTATGGTTAACCAGTTTAAAGTATGCTTACTTATAATGAATAACTAGTCCAAAGTATATTTACTCATGTATAGCCAGTTCTAAGTATATTTACTGACCTTGCATAACTAGTTTAGAGTATGTTTACTCATATTTATGACCAGTTTAAAGTATGTTTACTCGTTTTACGACCAGTTTAAATTATGTTTACTCATGTTTTATAACCAGTTTAAAGTATGTTTTCCCGTCTGGTAAACAGATTAAAGTCCTAATGACCTTATTTCCTTTTCTCCGCAGGAAGAGAAAGAAGACGTGTTGTAGCCATGTAAAGGAAGAGGCCGCCCTCCTTCCTTCCTTTTTTCTCCCCCAATATGGCGACGGCTCTGTTTCCCCTACCTTCCCTCCCCAACCACCACCCACACACGGCGCCCACCGAACACCCGCACGTATCCCAGCCACCCACGGAGGAACACCATGACACCCACACGAACGAGCACAGCGCCCACAATGCCCCCGTTGCCCCCGATGACGACTCGGACTCGAATCTGGGCACGGGCGTGGATTTGGGCACCCTCACCGGTAGGCGGATTACCCTCAAGCCCCGGCGGACTCTGTCGCTCTCGCCTACACCAGGTAAGTGGTTTTTCTGGGTCCTTTGGGTTGGGGCGTCTTCCTGAGGTAGGCTCTTCGAAGTCAGTTCTGCTATCGTTGTTGTTTTGCTACCGTTGTTGTTTAGCTGCATTTTTGTTGTTGAGATACCTTTTTTCATTATTATTGTTGTTGACGTCATGTTAAAAGCACTTTATTAACCGTTATTATCTACATTTATTAATGTTGTAACTGTTAGCTCTCTGACTATAACTTGATGACGTGGCATTCTTGTTGTTGGGATATCATTTTATTATTGTTGTTGTTTGGATCATACTAAAAGCACTGTTATTACAACCATTATTGTCTCCTCGTATGGATGTTGTTGGTTTGGTTTAAGTTCCCGAGTTGTAACTGAAAGTTCTTTGACTATAACCTGATGACGTGATATCACTGATATGAATTTTTAATATTATTTTTTTTTATTATTTTTAATTAAATACATTATGCTGTTGTACTTCAACTAATTGACTTGCAAATGTATTGTGTGGTTTGTATCTGCAGATTTTAGTGAATATGATGAATAATATTTTAATCACTTCTTGTTAAGACAACTCATGTGTTTTGTTTACCCCAAGTGGATAGAGAAATCATTGCACCAAGAGAGAGAGAGAGAGAGAGAGAGAGAGAGAGAATACTGATTGGGTTTGATTACCTCAAGTGGAAAGAAGTCATTGCACTAATGCAGAGAGAGAGAGAGAGAGAGAGAGAGAGAATACTCATAGGGTGTGATTACCCTAAGTGGAAAGAAGTCATTGCACCAGTATAGAGAGAGAGAGAGAGAGAGAGAGAGAGAGAGAGAGAGAGAGAGAGAGAGAGGATACCCGACTTCTCATGGGAACTCTTATATACGTTGCTGTTAATGATTCTCGATGCGCTCAGCTGTCATATTTGGGTATTTCGTGCCCTGGTAAAAAGAGAGAGTGCGCCATACCGGCCTTCTTTTGACGGCGGGACAGTTTGAACGTGATCCGCTTATTAGAGTGGACGTCATCATCATTATAATCTCTCTCTCTCTCTCTCTCTCTCTCTCTCTCTCTCTCTCTCTCTCTCCAACGCCCGGCTCCCACCTCTTCTCTTGCCTCGTTCACCTTGCCAAGTATTTTTGTCTGCTTTGTGTCGCGCATTTTAACTTTAGTTTCTTGCGTCCTTTCCCATTTTTATTTTGTTCTTTTATTTTCTCTACGGTTGTTTATTGCATGCATTTGCATTTTCGAACTTACAGTGTTTTTTGTGATACATTGTTCGCATACATTTTATTTAAGGACGTTCGTTTTCGTTTTGATTTTATGTATTTTATTTTCCTTTGGTGACCTTTCATCGTCTAGGCATTTCCTCTACCTCCTACCACCCCCCCCTCCCTGCCCTTCCTCTCCTTCCTCCTCATTCTCTCGTCGCACATCTGGCAGCCGTTCGAATGAATGGCGTTCGGCGGAATGTTCGTCTCGTCCGTTTTCGCTTTTCCCACAATTTCCCGTTTTGATTTCCAAACATCGCATTTATCTTTTGAACGCTGTTTAAAAAGAACGAAAATTTAGCCTTGCGGTACGAGAGAGCATCGTAAGGTATTAGCGTATTTATATCAAATTTTGGCAATGAGCTGAGGTCTCGGAAAGGAATCAGAAACTGTTTTTGGTTAATTATTAAGATTAAGTTACTCGATTTCCATTAAAGGAAAAATGAAATCGACAAAGATTGTTTTCGACCTTGAACTCACAACCTCGGTGATTTCAACAGTCGATGAGAAAATGAGACCGAGCTGTGATATTCTTCTTAAATTATTATTAAATGTATAACCTAAGTATATGTTTATTTAATAATCAGTATATTGAAAAAAGGACGTACCTGGAATAGCCTTGTTTGGATACATGTTTCGTAACAAGTTAATAGATTTCTTTCAGAACGCATACGAAAATCATAACGTTTATATTCTGGAGACTTATTTTCTGAAGCCTAAACACCATGTGATGACTGTGACAGTAGCACCATGAGAAATTAGTATTTGTTTAGGTGGGCGGCTGGCTGACGGTTACTGGATGTTGGTACTGGTTGTTGGGAGTGGGCGAGTGAGCTGAGTTGTCACCGGAACAGCGCGCAGTCAGAAGAGGTGCAGGAAATGATGCCTCTCTCGCCGCGACCTCCTAAAAGTGCGCCGTGACGTCACACACACACTCCTTTGTTGTTGAGATGTTTTAAGAGGAAACCGGTCTCAGGGAAACATAGATGAGGTTGTTATTATTGTTATTATTATTATTATTATTATTATTATTATTTTTTGTTGTTTAATATTGTAAATACGAAAGATTATACATCAGTGTGTCCCATAGGATTTTATTGCATGTACAGTTACGAGATCTGATAAGGGTCCGTGTAAACACACATATAATTTCTCTCCCCCCTCCCCCGTGTATATTTTTGGCAGGAGATTTCACCTTTGTATTTCTCTCACTTTTATGCCCATCGCCTTCATCACCTTTTACGATTTATGACTCCTCGTAACTGACATGTAAATGCTTTTAATTATCTCGAGAGACGGGATAACCCCTCTCTCTCTCTCTCTCTCTCTCTCTCTCTCTCTCTCTCTCTCTCTCTCTCTCTCTCTCTCTCTCTCTCTTGCGTAAGAATGGCGAACTTGTTCTTGGCTGAGATAATGTTTGCTTCATACACGGGTATAAACATCGGGTGTTCGAGAGCTCACCTGTGAAGATGTACTTGAACTCGTTCTGCAAGCTGTGACTCAGGTCATAAAATTAGACTGCTGGTGGAAACTACAGAGAGAGAGAGAGAGAGAGAGAGAGAGAGAGAGAGAGAGAGAGAGAGTCTTCTCTATATTTCATTATCAACTTACCTCTTGGGTTGATGAAAGAAATGTGTGATTGACTGATTGGTTCTTGGATAGAATGGATGTTCCTGAAACCATACTATTAAGGTTTGAAGGTAACGGATGGGATCTAGAGAGAGAGAGAGAGAGAGAGAGAGAGAGAGAGAGAGAGAGAGAGAGCAATCGAGTTTTCTCTACAGCGTATAATACTGTATGAAACTGTCAGCCTCGGCCTATGAAACTCTCAGCCGCGGCCCATGAAACTTTCAGCCACGGCCCGGTGGTGGCCTGTGTTGTTGGCACCTATAGCGGTGCCAGATGCACGTTCATGGCTAAATTTACCTTACATAAAATAAAAACTATTGAGCCTAGAGAGCTGCAATTTGGTATGTTTGATGATTGGAGGGTGGATGATCAACATACAAATTTGCAGCCCTCTAGCCTCAGTACTTTTTAAGATCTGAGGGCTGACAGAGAAAATGCGGACGGATAGACAAGTGGCCATCTCAATAGTTTTCTTTTAGAGAAAACAAAAATGAAGTCTGAATTCATAAGGGATGACAGTTATTTTTTATTTGCTTATTTTATGAGATTTATTGTTGCTTATGCGTCTGATCGTAGGCACCACGTAAGTATTTCATATTTACTTGGGAAAACTGATGGAATAATTAATGCTTTTGATATTATTATATAACATAAACGATGCATGGAATTTGCTTGATATGGATGTGCTCAAAATGAATCGGAATCTTAGTATGGCAAGAGAGAGAGAGAGAGAGTAGTATTCGTTCGGTGAAAATAATCACTTGAGGGAGAAATAGAAAAATTATATAAGACAGAGAGAGAGAGAGAGAGAGAGAGAGAGAGAGAGAGAGAGAGAGAGAGAGAGAGAGTAGTATTCAGTGAAAAATAATCACTGAGGGAGAAATAGAAAAATTATGGAAGACAGAGAGAGAGAGAGAGAGAGAGAGAGAGAGAGAGAGAGAGAGAGAGAGAAAGTAATTTGTCCGGTGAAAAAATCATGAGGGAGAAATAGAAAAATTATAGAAGAGAGAGAGAGAGAGAGAGAGAGAGAGAGAGAGAGAGAGGAAGACAGTATTTAATTGGTGAAAAGTAATTTCTCTTGGGACATACAAAAATTGAGAAGAGAGAGAGAGAGAGAGAGAGAGAGTGGTATTCATTTGGTGAAAAATAATCTCTCTGAGGGAGAAATAGATAAAAATTGCGAAGAGAGAGAGAGAGAGAGAGAAACGCACGATAATGGGATGCTAACCATCAAGAACCGAGCTAAACAATTAGAAAGAATGTTACCCATAAAAGAAGAGAAAAACCAGAAAAAAATGATCATGCAAGGGAGAAATAGGAAAAATTTTATTTTTCTTCCTTTTCAGATTTATGAAATGTCAAGGGAGAGAGTGAGAATGAGATGGTTGGAACTCGTTTGAAGAATTTCTGAGTAAGTAAGTTTTCAGAGTTATGTTCAGACTGTTTTTTTCCACACTGGTGAAAGGCAACTTGCTCTAATAGAAAGTCTTCAGAAAATGTAATTAGGAAAATATAATTCACGTTGCAGTGATTGCCATTTTTAAGAGCAGGGTTAGCCCAAACAGTTTTTTTTTAGTGAGCAGCACCAACACTTGCCTAACGTAGAGAGAGAGAGAGAAACTATGAGGAAAATATATTTTATTTATTTGGTGAAAGTTTTGTGCTAATCTTTTTTTTTTTTTCTCTTGTGGAGAACGTGGAAATGTAGTTAGAAAAATATACTTCAAGTTGCATTGGTTGCCATTCGTAAGTTTTTCAGAGTTATGCCCAAGCATTTTTTTGCAGTGGGCACGCGCGCTCACGCTTGCCTTACGTAGATAATCTGTGTAGAAACCGTAGTCAGGAAAATATATGGGATGCTATGGTCATCAAGAACTTTTTGCTAAATATCTTTTTTAGAAAGAACCGTTACCCATAAAAGAAGAAAAAAGAAATCATACTTCAAGTTTCAGTGGTTACCATGAGCTCTCTTTCAGTGGTTCTCAGCCCAGCTCTTCTATTTCTAAGAGGAAAGGAGTTTCCTTGCTCTGGCAACGGCTCCTGGAATAGATGTCGGATGTTTAGGATTGAGATCAATTTTCATTTTCTTCCTTTATCATTTCGATTTATGTATAAATGGGTTTCCGTCGATTGCGTTTGATAATGAATTTTATATTTGTATATAGATGCTGTTTTGGAACTCTGTTTGATTGACTATTTCTATATATAATATATATATTTTCATAGTTATGTTCAGACAATGTTTTTTCACACTGCGCACGAGCAGGCTGACACTTTATTGCCTAGCCATTGTAGAAAGTCTTCATAGAAAATGTAATTAGGAAAATATATTT
>NC_089745.1:43685489-43687989 GCF_040412425.1 Macrobrachium rosenbergii
TTGCATGATTAATGTTGTCGATGAGATGCTACTTAAATAGGAAAATTTTTACAGGTGGCTTTAGCTGTGAATATTTGCCCACATAATTTTGTTTAGGCTTCAACATTTTTCAATAATGGAAAAGGTAACAGGAGGTGCTTTATATTTAAACTGTAAATTTAAAGGTAAGTTCTAAAACAATACACCTTTATAATTTTTTTTTTTTGTTTTTACAAAAAAAAACTCATTTTTAAACATTTTACAGTAATGATCATTAGTTAGTTTTTCCTTTACCTTCTAAAACTTTAACGAATATACATACTTTCGAAAATATATATATTGGTTAAAGTTTAATAAGGTAAAGGAAAAACTAACTGATGATCATTGCAGTAAAAATTTTAAAAATTATTTTCTTTTGTAAAAACAGAAAAAATTGATAAAGGTGTATTGTTTTCGAACATATTTTTGGGCGTTAAAGTTTTTGTAGAGAATGACGGTAAAAAAAAACTAACGGATGATCATTGCTGTAAAATGTGAAAATTAAGTTTTATTTAGAAAAAGAAAAAATATAAAGGTGAATTATCCTAAGAGGAAATCACTAAAAGAAAAAAAAAAACTGATGGTCAGGAGAACCTTGTTTAGTTACAAGAGGTTTTCGATGTTCAGGCCATCATAAAATTGAATAGAAAAAAAAAGATTCGAACAAACCGTGAGAGTAAACAATGCCGAGATGAAAGCATGTATGTTGTTTGTGTGTTTATGCCTATTGAACCTGTACCGTACAGGTACAACAAACAACAAATGAGTTCCTTTTATTTTATGATTTGGTTATATTTATCTGTTTATTTATTAATTTTTTTAATTTTATATTTTATTTTATAATAATTGATCTCGTTTTTCTGTATTTCCTCTTACTTTCTGTTAATGCATACATTTTTATCTAGTTATTTATTAATTTTTTAATTTTTTTTTATAATAACTAATCTTGTCTTTCTGTATTTTCCATTAGCTAATATTATTCTTACATTATTATCTATTTATTTATTAAATTGTTATTTTATTTTTAATAACTTATCTCTTCTTTCTGTATTTCCTGCTAACAACCATCTGTTCTTTCAAATGAACACCATATTCTTTGGAAGCTCGAATTACAAATCATTGGCCCCTATGGCTTGTTCCGTATGAACCAGTCCATCTTCTGAATAACAATAATAAAGTACAGGCAAAAGTATAGAGAGAGAGAGAGAGAGAGAGAGAGAGAGAGAGAGAGAGAGAGAGAGAGAGAGAGAGAGAGAGAGAGAGAGGCAGCCACGCAGGGTATTGTGTGTCTATTGTTCTTTTGTTCTACAATAACTAGATGCATAAATCCCGGTGTCTTGTCTTGTCTTCTGTTCTTAATTATAAGGTGGCGAAGGAAGGATTGGCCGTCTCTTTCTCTCCTTCTTCTCTCCTCTCTTTCCTCTCGTCAGCCATTGAGAAATGCCTTTTTGCTTAATTGTTATCACGCTAAGTGCGGCGACCTTCGTCATCGGGGGCGGAGGGAGTCTTTTGTTGGTAGTCCTTAGCCCCCTTTTCCTGTAGGAGTCCTGTCCTTCATCATTTCATCGAGGGATGTCTCTTAAGGGGCGATCCTTCCGTCTGGAATCTGCGCAGGATTCGTTGAGAGGGAAGGATATGTCACTTTTTTATGTTTTTTTTTATTTTTTTATTTTAAAATGGCATCGTAAACAATCCCTATACAATTTTCTCTTGACATTTTGGAAGGGATACAGTTTGTATCGTGTAGCATCCAAGTGGATACATTAATTGTAAATGAGGAGTCGGGGAAATTTATAAATCTTAATGGAACATAGGCAAGGATGATATTATGGCTTATTATAGCCGATGCATAACTTCACTGTTTTTAAAATAATATAGGAAAATATATATCTCTTCTAATGTAACTCAGAATAGGTTTTCAAGAGAAATGTGAAGGTTGGATCATCATATACTTTGTTGATTTATATTATAAAAAAATTTACTTACTTTTCTGTTATAAATTTCAGTGCCAGTTGCATTATATTACTCTCCAGCTTCAAAGGGTTTAGGAGTATGGTAATTATTTTTTTTACCAGTATTTTAGGAAAAGCTATTTCGAAAATTTTAGTTAATTAAGTGAAGCTTTGTACACATTCTTAAATATTTTTATGATTTTGTATAAATACATGAATATACTCGTACATCCCCACACACAATTTTGCCATAATTCGATTTTTGTCCTTTGGAGTATAACCAGAATAGAACAGCCTTTGTTTTCAGCAGCTCTACAAGGGATGAAGTTGCCAGCCTATCGCCCTTTATCAAGACGCTAGAAAACACTGTTACCCATTGACAACTGGACGAAATTGGAGCGCGCGCGCGCGTGTTGTATAATCATACATTGGGATAAATACACAAGTATTTCTACTCAGATTCAAAGGCCATCTCTTAATCCGGTACTTAAGGAAAATAGTTTTATTTTTTTATTCAGAGCTTCCGGCCA
>NC_089745.1:43690489-43700489 GCF_040412425.1 Macrobrachium rosenbergii
GAATATGTGCGTGCGTATTCTAATTTGTACTTATATTTGTATGTACCTTTCTCTCTACACTTTGACCCATACACTCACGGACACTCTTTGGAAATTTTCGTCCTATTAATCTGAACATATTGCTTCTTTTATTATATTAAAACTCATTGTCATTGAATTTCACGAACAATTAATGGCCACTTTAGTGGCATTTACCATCCTGATGCTTAAGGGAGAAAAAGATAAACGAATGAGAGCCGGATATATAATCTCTAGTACAATGTATTCAGTTTTAAAAGACTAAGACTCCTTCCTTTCCGTCTGAATATTATGAAAACTTTAACAGGGGAAAAATGCTTCATAAATAATTATGATCAGGTGTTAGTCCCAGGTGTGTCTTAGGTCAAAGTTGAGCGGAAGTGAATGTTCAAGAAGTTGTAGGTCTGATAATATTCGTGCAGATTACAGTCCACTCACTCTGAATATGCCGAGTAATCTCCAGTATTAGTGTTTAACTAGTTAAGGAAAATTTTTTCTCTCTCTTTCTCTTTGTATTAGTATTTTACCAGTTAAAGAAAAAGAATTTCTCTCTCTCTCTCTCTCTCTCTCTCTCTCTCTCTCTCTCTCTCTCTCTCTCTCTCTCTCTCTCTCTCTCTGTCAGTATTAGTATTTTACCAGTTAAAGAAAAAAATTTTTCTCTCTCTTTGTTTAATATAGGACAACATGGTTTTGTACCCGGAAAAAGTACACAAACCCAACTGTTAGTCCATCATGAAAGCATATATAAAAATATGATAAACGAAAAAAATACAGATGTGGTTTACCTAGACTTTGCAAAAGCTTTTGACAAGGTAGACCATAATATATTAGTGAAAAAAATAAGAAAACATAACATTGTGGACAAAGTAGGAAGATGGCTAAAAGAATTTTTGCAAAACAGAAAACAGATAGTGATTGCAAACGACGAGAAATCGGATGAAGCTAAGGTAATATCCGGTGTGCCACAAGGTACGGTGTTAGCTGCATTGCTGTTTGTGATTATGATTGCAGACATAGACAGTAATGTTAAGGACTCGGTAGTGAGAAGTTTCGCTGATGACACAAGAATAAGTAGAGAAATTACTTGTGATGAAGATAGGAACTCGCTACAAAGAGACCTGAACAAAATATATAAATGGGCAGAGGTAAATAGGATGGCATTTATCTCTGATAAATTTGAATCAATAAATTATGGTGATAAAGAAGGAATGCTATATGCATTTAGAGGACCTAATAACGAGACAGTCACAAATAAGGAAGCAGTTAAAGACCTTGGTGTGATGTTGAAAATAGGAATGTTATGCAATGATCAAATAGCAATACTATTGGCAAAATGCAAAGCAAAAATGGGAATGTTGTTCTGCCTCTTCAAAACAAGAAAAGCCGGACGCATGATTATGCTTTATAAAACGTATGTACGTAGTCCACTTGAATATTGCAATATAGTATGGTACCCACACGACCAAAATAGAAGACGTTAAGGACTTCGACTATTGGGATAGACTACAATTCTTAAATTTATATAGTCTCGAAAGGAGAAGAGAACGCTACATGACAATACAGGCATGGAAACATAGAAGGAATTACCGAAAACATCATGGAGCTAAAATATCAGATGGAGCAAGCAGAGGTAGATTAATAGTGCCCAAAACTATACCAGGAAAACTAAGGAAAGCACACAGGACATTAATCCACCACGCACCAGCATCGACAATGCAGCGTCTATTCAATGCGCTACCAGCTCATCTGAGGAACATATCAGGAGTGAGCGTAGATGTGTCTAAGAATGAGCTCGACAAATGTCTAAGATGCATCCCAGACCATCCAAGATTGGAAGATGCAAAATATACCGGAAGGTGCATTAGCAATTCTCTGGTAGACATCAGAGGTGCCTCACACTGATGGACCTGGGGCAACCCGAACGAACTGTAAGGTCTGTAAGGTAAGGTAAGGTCTCTCTCTCTCTCTCTCTCTCTCTCTCTCTCTCTCTCTCTCTCTCTCTCTCTCTCTCTCTCTCTCTCAAGTAATAATATTTAACTAGTTAAAGAAATTTCTCTCTCTCTCTCTCTCTCTCTCTCTCTCTTCTCTCTCTCTCTCTCTCTCTCTCTCTCTCTCTCTCTCTCTCTCTCTCTCTCTCTCTCTCTCTCTAGTATTATTGTTGAACTAGTTATGGAAAATATCTCTCTCTCTCTCTTTCTCTCTCTCTCTCTCTCTCTCTCTCACTGTAAAGCGAGGTGAAAGTACGAGTCATACTGGAGGAAATTGTGAATGAGTCTTAACGTAAATAGCGCAAATATACTTGCGTGATGATTGAATGGCTTTCAGTCACCCGCTCAATCATCCGCTGTCTCTCGGTTCGGTTTGTTTGGGAATTTTGAAGACTTTCCGTTGCTGATTTTTTTTTTTATGTTTCTTGGTTGCGTTGTGGAAGTAAAATTGTACTGAGCGAATCGTCGTTCAGTAGATATGCATATATGGAAGTAAGATTTGAATTTTTGTACATTGAAATTGTTCTCTCTCTCTCTCTCTCTCTCTCTCTCTCTCTCTCTCTCTCTCTCTCTCTCTCTCTCTCTCTCCAAGATCCAAGATATTATTTACATATCTCCTAATTTCCATGTGTGTGTATGTATATATATATATATATATATATATATATATATATATATGTGTGTGTGTGTGTGTGTGTGTGTGTGTGTGTGTGTGTGTGTATATGTATATGTCTGTAGGTCTGTGATGATAACAATAACAATAATACAGTATATGGGTGAGGTAATTAACCGTATATCTCAACGTCTGTCTTCCTGCTTTTCTTTTACCTTGTGAATATTTATTCACTTAAATGCCCCAATTTAATCCATCGCCATTGTTACCCCGGTGGGAGTATTCATTTGCATTCATTTCGCTATTCAATTTACGAGGGGGGGAAGGAGGTTGTATCACAGCTACCGTGGATAAATATATAACTCTGTCTGTGAAGGTCACATAGAGACCCTGGGTATAAGCTAGGTCTACCTCCCCCTCCCCCGGGGGGGAACATGAGGCGGGGAAAGGGTGGAGAACACCTGGGACAATGGAATTGATTCCATTTGCTTTTATGTTCATCCTGGAATCTTTGCTTCCCATTGATTTGAGTGTTTGTTTATTTATTAATTCTTTTATTAATTTCTTTTTGAGTTTGTTTCTTTTGTAATTACTGATCTCTTCTTTCTTTATCTCCTGTTACTTCTGTCAATTGACCGCCATACTCCCCCGAAGCTTGAATTTCAAGGCATTGGCCCCTGTGGGCTTTTTCCATTTGAATAGGGTTCATCTTCTGAATAATAATAATAATAATAATAATAATAATAATAATAATAATAATAATTTGAATTCTCGTTCCTTTTGTCATGGTGGTGATTAAAGCCACTAATATATCATTTAATACCGAATTCACTATACCTTGGGGATAACTTGCACCCAAGAGGATTTTTCTTGATAGCCGAGTGGTTATAGTCGACTGCCTATCACTTTATTTAGCTCAAAGGCCTACGCCTGAATCCTGGTCGAAACAGTAGTCAGTTGTAATTCCCCTCAGGAATAAGCTATTCCCAAGGTATGGTGAATTCGATATTAAATTATATGTGGCTTAATATATGTCAATATAAAAAGTCACGAATGTATAGGGGAATATATACATACATACATACATACATACATACATACATACATACATACATACATACATACATACATATATGTGTGTATGTGTATGTATGTATGTAATTTATCCACCTGTATATATTGCATTTTCTTAGAGACCAGCGTAGTGGACACTATAGGTTTCGTGGAAATCACGTGTCGGTGCGTAAAGAATTGAGAGAGAGAGAGAGAGAGAGAGAGTTTCGAACGTGGGCGTACAGCCATTTATTCATACGCCTGTCACGAAGGCCGACCAGTGGGTGGTGGCTATGGATGGTCAGAAGGAGAGAGAGAGAGAGAGAGAGAGAGAGAGAGAGAGAGAGAGAGAGAGAGAGAGAGAGAGAGAGTGCGGTTTCGCTAGAATTTCTTTCTCAGAGGTTGCAGTTATAAATATCTTTCTGGGAAGTTGATTGTAAGGAAACGCTTTCTGTTCAATGGATACCTCGTGAGGAATTATAAGTTACGTCCATAAAAATGCCACTTTTTATTAATGCCACTTTTATTTTCCGTAATGCTTCTCGCAGTATTCGTCTTTATTGGTTGATTTTTTTAATTTGTTGAATTTCGTCTGACAGGAAGTGTTATTTTACCGAGAAAATCAACTTGATGACATCAAATGGTCCTCGTGGTTTGCTGAAATAGTGCCCCCTTTATGTTTAATATTTATTTCAATGTTTGAGTTGCACGCTCTTGTGTAAAAAAGATACTCTTTATTGGATGAAAATTCGACCTTTCGATGTTTTAAGTTTCACTTATTTTGTTTTTGTATTTTGAGAATGTTATTTGCGTATCTATTTCCTTTGATATGCATTTTATGATTCATTGTATTTTTCATAAACATAATGTTGAATTCTTGACACCCCATCGTTCACAACATGGCTTTTTGACACGGTGCTATGTGAGGATCAAATTTGGCAGGTCATGAACGGCTAAATCTAAAAGTTAGAAAAATAATGCAAATATGGTATATTTACCAACAGATATATGCTCCTCTGGGACGAAATTTTATACTGGAAAAACCAAGACAGGCATAAAAACCAAAACTTTTATGAAGAGCTAATGTTAATCATTTAGGGAAAGTAGTCGGTGAGTTTTGGGTTTGGTGTTGGGTAGCTTTTTCATTTGCCTGTCTTTATTATCTAGCGCAGTGCGTATTACCTTGATTGTTTTCTTGTTTTCAAGTGCCAGATGAAAAAGTACCCATCTGATAATTTAAGCTTTTTATTTCCTTATAAGAATTTAGGTA
This sequence comes from Macrobrachium rosenbergii, assembly GCF_040412425.1. NCBI lineage: Eukaryota > Metazoa > Arthropoda > Malacostraca > Decapoda > Palaemonidae > Macrobrachium > Macrobrachium rosenbergii. The sequence continues at coordinate 43,695,432 of NC_089745.1, forward strand.
CAGCAAGCTTGATCTTCTCATACAAAGTGCCGCTGTTGATAGTTGAAATAGCTCTCTCATTGTCCATCACACTGACAATTTTCTTGCTTACATACTTACACACCCTCACCCATACATGTGTGTATATATATATATATATATATATATATATATATATATATATATATATATATATATATATATATATATATATATATATATATATATATATATATATATATATGTGTGTGTGTGTGTGTGTGTGTGTATATATATATATATATATATATATATATATATATATATATATATATATATATATATATATATATATATATATTTATGTATGTAAGTACGTTTGTTGCTAGAGAAATAATAGCAAGATTTGATGGCAAACACCTACACGAAAGCTTACGAAATCCACCTGCAGTTTTCTCTGAGACCAGTTCTGTGGTCAACAAAAGGACCATAATGTCCCTTCGAGTTATAGTAGTGGAAAGGAAGGGGCAGTGGGTCCTGTAGGAGGAGGGAATGGAATGGAAGGCGGGAGGGGGAAGTGGGTGCTGGTAGTGGATAGGATGGAAGGGGAGGGGGGATGCAGGGAGGGAGAGAAGGAGTGAGGGAGGGTCATACAACATAGCGTAGAGGTATTTCCTGAGTTGATGGCCTTATCCCTTCCCTCCATTACCCTCCCCCACCCTTATTCTCTCTCCCTCTCTTTTCTCTCCCTCGTGCCTTCTACTCCCCATCCCCCTCCTCCAATTTCACCTTTGCTAAATCATCCATTATCCAGTCTCTCTGTTTCCATCTCAAGAAGTCCTTAGGATTGTCCTTGTGTTTCTTATGTGACATCCTCACCTGAAGAGGTTGAATATTTCAACACCTTAGCTATTTTTCTTCGAGTATTCTAGAAGAGAGAGAGAGAGAGAGAGAGAGAGGGTAAGGGGAGGGAGGAGGGGTGGACGATGGTTCCAACTAATCAACTCTCCTCCGGTAGAATATTTTCACACCTGTATGTGTGTGATTGCCTATGATCATGGCCAACAGTCACCTGGCGGTTATGTGGTCATTTCTTATTATTTCTTCTTTAAGGATGATAATGATACGAATTATTATTATAATAATTACGGTATCATCTGAACAAAAACAATCTGAAGTTGTTATTGATCCTCGAGAAAATAAATGGGACTGAAGAGATTTGAATCTTCCCTTCCCTGAAAGATGCGATTGGCCACATCTTGTAGGATGAAAGATTATAATGTGAATCTATTGTTAAGGTGTTTGAGTAAGATTAAACTGAGGTCTTACTTCACCGATGTCTTTGCCGTAATGTTGTTTGCCGTGTCAAGACCTTTGAGAGTGGTGGCACCATCTTTTCTAAGATCCGCTCCAACGTTGTCTTATCTCATTAAGCTCACTACTGTATCAGCTACGCCACACCTAAGATAAACTAAGACTTTCCTTCGGCGATACGCTTTGTGCTTCATTTTTCCAAAAATATTGGGTAGGAATTATGAATTCCTGAGTCAGTTATTGTAATTACATTTTCCTCTGCACTTGTAAATTATGTCCGTTGTTGTTGGTTATGCTTCATTCTTTCAAATTTATTGAGTGGGGGTTATGAATTCATGGGTCAGTCATTGTAATTACATTTTCCTCTGCACTTGTAAATCATGTCCATTGTTGTTGGTTATGCTTCACTCTTTCATATTTATTGAGTGGGGCTTATGAATTCATGAGTCAGTCATTGTAATTACATTTTCCTCTGCACTTGTAAAAATATGTCCATTCTTGTTGGTTATATAATTATATATTCATATTTATTGAGTGGGAATTATGAATTCGTGAGTCAGCCATTGTAATTACATTTTCCTCTTTGTAATTACATTTTCCTCTGCACTTGTAAATTATGACCGTTGTTGTTGGTTGTGCTTCACTCTTTCATATTTATTGGGTGGGAATTATGAATTCGCGAGTCAGTCATTGTAATTACATTTTCCTCTTTGTAATTACATTTTCCTCTGCACTTGTAAATTATGTCCGTCGTTGTTGGTTATGCTTCACTCTTTCATATTTATTGGGTGGGAATTATGAATTCGCGAGTCAGTCATTGTAATTACATTTTCCTCTGCAGTTGTAAATTATGTCTGTTGTTGTGGGTTATGCTTCACTCTTTCATTTTTATTGAGTGGGGCGTTATGAATTCATGAGTCGGTCACTGCGCTTGCATTCCCATTTAATTGCAGATTTTGTGCAATCTTGTTTATGCTCAGCTTTGCTTCAGAGCCTGTAAATATGGTCATCTGAGTTGACAGACTTATTAGCACTGCTGTTTTATTCTTTCCGCTACCGTTTCCGTGTAAAAATACGGTTAGTCATCACATTTATCACTAGTGAAACATTTCCATTTCCACCATGATAGATAGTTCCGTAATATTTTCATTATTTTCCACCCATGGGGGAGAAGTGCCAAAAGCGCCCTTACGCGGTGCACTGTAGGCATTACTCCATGTCCTTTGCAGCAACCCCTTTCAATACTGTGACCGTACCTCCGTTCATACTCTCTTTCTTCCCTCGTACTGTCCACGCTTTCCTAACGATTGTTTCATAGTGTAATTACGAGGTTTTCCTTTTTACTCTCAATCTCCCTGTCAGCGCTGAATGACTTAATAGGTCCCAGCGCTCGGCCTTCGGTTTAAATTTGATATTCCAGTTCCATTATTTTCTCACCACTGGTTTCACACCAGCCACGCACATTCATGTACATGCCTTCTCCTTTGTTTTTGTGTTATTTGAGCCTCGTATAAGTTACGGATGTGTTTGTTTTCGACCTGTGAATGTGAAACCCAATATCGGTACGTTCTCATTTTACATTTTAATCTTCAAAGACCCTATTGAGAAGCAAGGAGGTGATTTCTTTCGGGCCTGATATAAAGACCTTGCTAGAAACATCTAGGGTATCCTGAGATGTCGCTAGCTAGAATCTCACAAGACGTTGTTTGCATGTATTTAATGTCACACCAGGTGTTAATTGGTTGACACTGTTGGTCTTAACTATTTTGCACACACGAAATGCGTATCTTGATGATTCATTCCTTTTCATAACATTAGTTCTCATTTGCTGCATTGATTTTAATTTTCAGTGCCATTTTACATAATATTTGCACTGTTAGTTCGTACACTTAAGGGTGCAAGAATTGTATCCTTATTGTAATCCTTGTATCGTTGATTTGCATTGCTTTCCAATAATGCATCGTTGATGTTTTTATTGATATATTGCTGGTACTGTAGAAGTTTTTTGCTTGGTGAATAAGTGGTTGACTTAGGTCTTTTCTTCCTCCGGATATATATATATATATATATATATATATATATATATATATATATATATATATATATATATATATATATATATATATATATATATATATGTATATATACATATATATATATATATATATATATATATATATGTGTGTGTGTGTGTGTGTGTGTGTGTGCATATGTATATATGTGTGTTTACATATAAGTGTATTTGTGAGTAAACTTGAACTAATCGTGCAGTTGAAAGGAACACATTTTCAGTTCATATTGCTTCCTGAAGAGTGGCGTCCACTGTGTCATGGTGATGCAGATATAAAACCAATTCCTATTGTTTCTTTCTTTGAAACTGTTTGAAACATAATTTTTTCTTTTATTTGAAAAATCTCTTCCGTATTTGGCTAACATTTATAGCAAACTCTCTTCTCTCTCTCTCTCTCTCTCTCTCTCTCTCTCTCTCTCTCTCTCTCTCTCTCTCTCTCTCTCACATATGTCCTTCAGTTCTATTGCTGTTATTCTCTTTTATCATCTTGTCCTTTATCGTCTCCTGTATCTTGAGTTATTTCGAAATGTAAATGGTCGATGCTGGTACCATTTTATTATTAATGTTATTATTCACTTCTGTTTTATATCACGTATGCTGCAGCAGCCTCTTGTTTTAACGTCTTTGCTTTTACTTCTTTGGGTTTTCCTTGTCTGTGATAATTCGTATTTTGCATTTTCTTGGTTCTTTTCCCAACATTTATCTTGTTTCTGTTGTCACTGGAGTTATTTGATAGTTTGTATTTGGTATTATTAGTGCTATGCAGCCGACCATTATTTCTGTTGCTGTTCACGCGACTGTCGTTTCATTTATCTCAACTTTTAGTACCGCAAAGTTCATACCATTCGTGATTTGATTACTTACTACTTATTAATGATGCATCCATTATTATTATTATTATTATTATTATTATTATTATTATTATTATTATTATTATTATTATTATTATTATTACCTTCGCCAAGGAGTTACCGTTTTTATTTCGTCTATTTCTTATCAGGATTACGCGGAAGTTGTAACTGGATTTTTATGTGTATTTAACAAAGTTGGGCCTCTTGACTGGCAACAAATGCTTCGAAACCCTACTCACCATTACTGTAGACTGATTTGATTTGACTAGAATCTGACAACCAAATTAAAGCGGTTGTCTCCCCATAACATGGAAGATATTGTTTACATTTTGATGACGAATCGTTTCTTGTGGCAAATGCTTTCTGGGTGCTTCTTTTGTTTTGCACTGTTATTTTGTTGCTTTTAAAGTTGAAATATACAAAATATAAGCCAAAGGCCAAGTGCTGGGACCTATGAAGTCTTTCATCGCTGACAGGGAAATTGAGACGAAAGGTGGTTTTAAAAGTGTAACAGGAGGAAGCCCACGCAGTTGCACCTTGAAACAATTGTTAGGAGAAGGTGAAAAGTAATGTGGGTGAAAGAGAATATGAAAAGAGATGAAAGAACCTTAGGTAATGCTGACAGTGAACCGCGTGAGATGCGCTGATGACACTAGTCCCCCCTCCCCCAACACGGGGTGTTTTTAATGTTATCATATAACTTATTTTGTCACTGTTTTTTCACTTATACGTTTGTACCAGAATTGATTTCTTAACCAATGAGAACACCTTATAATTTTTACTACTGTTGGCACCACTGATGCTGCTATTTTTTAAAGTTTTCATTCTTAGGCTGCTTTATTTTCGCACTGATTGTTGCTTAGT
>NC_089745.1:43702989-43705489 GCF_040412425.1 Macrobrachium rosenbergii
GAGAACGTTTAAATTGCAGCTTATGGGTAATTTCAATTAGCTTTTTATCTAAGTGGAATGCCATTACTGACGTAAGACCTTCCATCAAACTGGTCTGTGGACAATGTGATATGCCTTCTTGCAATCAACAAAAGCCATCACAGGGTTCTGAGGTCTTGTCGACGAACACAAGCAAGCCAACTATTGGAGATAGGAAGACTGCGATCACGAGATTTAGTAAAAGCTAGAACTATAATCATTCACAGTTTTATATATACACATACATACAAACATATATATATATATATATATATATATATATATATATATATATATATATATATACATACATACACATATATAGATATATGTGTGTGTATGTATGTATATAATATATATATATATATATATATATATATATATATATATATATATATATATATATATATATATATATATATATATATATATATATATATATATATATATATATATATATATATATATATATACTGTATATATAATTTGCGATGACTTCAAGTCCCATATTATCAGACTTTGCTTCTTCATTCCGTATTTTTGAAAAATTTATCTCTGCTTCTCATATTTGTTATCCTTGATCTGTTACCCTTGATCTTACAAAACCTCCTCCTCCTCCTCCTCCTCCTTCTTCTTCTTCTTCATTTTTACTTTTACTAAATATTTATTTATAAAATTTATTGATACACTCCCTGCTCAGTGTCCAATTTTGTGTCTTACAAATTATTGTTATTATTATTAAAGTAGTTTAACCAGACCACTGATTGTGTCTTACAAAACCTCCCCTTACCTTCCTAGGTATATGGAGGTGTCATGCCCAAAAATTCATAACTTTTACCCTTGTACATTGGGACAAATATTCTTACCACTAATTCGTTTGGAATCTTTCCATCCTCCAGAGATACCTTACAATCCCAGGTCAGCCACTTAATTGCACCATCACCAAGATGCTGTTACATCGCTCTTGTAATTCCATCGTTTAGGTCTCTTCCATTGTTCAAACCACACAGGTTGCCACTTCAGTCTTTCACAAATTTACAGTTATCTTCATCCATGCGTGCATCATTCAGATGTGGAACATTTTTTTTTTTGTCCTTATATCAGTTGCTTTTATTTAACTCTTGAGTTTTCATTACTTGATTGTTTTTCTCTTTCGCTTCCCTTTCAGTAACGCTGATCTTCATTAGTATTTGTACACAGTCTTGTACTGTGCAACCGCCTCTCAAGCAATCTCAGTTTTTTTTTCAGTCATTACACCTGTAATATCTTCATCTCACTTCTTATTGCTGATATTCCATCTTATTCTCCTAAGCCTGCAAACATTCCCTGTGGCAGAGTGACCCCATCATTGAATTTTGCATCTTCTCATGAACTCCATTCACTTCGAAGTTTTTAATTCTAACCCATTTTTCATCTTATCCTCATTCTCACTACTCTCTTATCAGGTTCCCATGTCATAATTCTATTTAGAGGCTGATTTTGAACCCCTTCCTTTCCAAGTGAAACTAGCTTTCATATTCACTTTTGCCTCAGCCACATAATTATCATATGTACCTCCAACTACTCCGCACCATTACACCCATGAATTTGCGCTTTCATCTTTGCAAAAGTCAAGCCACTATAACACATTTCCTCTTGGCCATTTTTTTCCTCCATACACCTTTTCCGCCTTAGGAGAGATATCGCCAGAAAAATAGTGGTCAGTCCAGTTTTTTAGCTGATATCACCTTGTACGCTTCAAACTGCTTGCAAGAAGGTGATTCTTTTTAACTCACTTTACAACAATATGTCAGATGACACAGTCGATCAATAAATGGGTGTTAACAACAGACTTTAAATAATATAATCGATTTTGCTTGTCGTGAAGAAGCTCAAGTAATTACATGAAGTTAAAACTTTGTCACGGTAGTTAAACTGAAGGGAGAATCAGACCTCAGCAATCCATTGTGAAGTATATGAAGTCTTAACATGAGTGAGGTCCAAAATACGTATATTATGTATTCTGAGGTCTTAAGTAAGGAAGTTTTCTCCTGGTTTGCAAATGAGAGAAATCGGTATCACATAGAACAGTTGAGAGAGAGAGAGAGAGAGAGAGAGAGAGAGAGAGGAAATGTTGATTCACTGAGTAACAAAATAAAGAGGAAATGTCTGATTCTCTCTCTCTCTCTCTCTCTCTCTCTCTCTCTCTCTCTCTCTCTCTCTCTCTTACGTTTTCTGTAGCTTTCACCCTTTCTATTTTTATATCGCGTCCTCTTCCCCTACCCCCTTTCCTCATCAATATTCTTGTGTCTTATCTCTCTCTCTCTCTCTCTCTCTCTCTCTCTCTCTCTCTCTCTCTCTCTCTCTCTCTCTCTCTCTACGTTTTCTGTAGCTTTCACCCTTTTTATTTCTAAATCGCGTCCTCTTCCCCTACTCCCTCCCCTCTCCCTCCTCCACTACCACCCCCACCCCCATTTCGAACCGCCTTTTATCTGTCGTGGTT
>NC_089745.1:43710489-43722989 GCF_040412425.1 Macrobrachium rosenbergii
TCTCTGTAGAGACGTCGAAAGCTATTGTTCAGGTCTGTGTATCCCGAATGAAGGGAGTTGCTCTTCCGAGTAGAAGGGAATTGCTCTGCTGAGTAAATAGGATCTGGGATTCTGACGGGCAGGAATTATTGCTCGATTTGCGAGGCTTGTGTTGATTCCTGATGTGCAATTTCGGAATCGGTGTTCTTGTGGAATTTTTTCTTTCATTAGGAAATGGTAATGGTTGTTATTTTAATTGTTAAGGCTTGTTTCCAAAATGTAATTCAGGAATCGATTTTTTGTTCTTTTTAGGGCAATTATTATTATTATTATTATTATTATTATTATTATTATTATTATTATTATTATTATTATCATTATTTTATTTTATTTTATTTTTTTAATGTGTTTTATGCTATCGTTTTACAATTTTCGGAATTACCTTTTTTTAACAATCTTTCCTTAACAAAAAGACGGGTATGTTTATATTACCACGAAACACATTATGAATTCACCGTGTCTATTCTGTATAATTCCTGACACATATTTTTCCAATGCAGTAAACAGTCAAAAGTAAAGCAAAGCTTTTAATTGGTTCTTGAAACAGCATCGTAGATCGTGCTCGCGCAGATCGAGTAATAATAATTGACCGCTCTTGTTCTTTCAATTGCCAATCTTGCTTCGAGGAAATTCATTGAAAGAGCTACAACAAATCTTCGTTATAAGTCCATTGTTCTTCCTTCGTGACGGAATGAATGCTTTGTTCTGAAGTGGTTATTATAAGCTTCAAGAGTTATAGCAGTTGCATGCATTTTGATTTCTCTGGGAAGAACGTATGTGCGCTTTGTGTGTGTGTGTGTATGTGCCCTCTCTCTCTCTCTCTCTCTCTCTCTCTCTCTCTCTCTCTCTCTCTCTCTCTGTATGTATTTAAGCATATATATATATATATATATATATATATATATATATATATATATATATATATATATATATATATATATATATATATATATATATATATATATATATCTATATATATATATATATATATATATATACTGTATATATATACGATTATATTATACATACATTATATAATATATATATATATATATATATATATACATATATATATATATATGTATATATATATATATATATATATATATGATGTATATTATACATACATTATATAATATATATATATATATATATATATATATATATATATATATATATATATATATTTATTTATATATATATATATATATATATATATATATATATATATATATATATATATATATATATATATATATATATATATATATATATATATATATATTATACTCGTACATACTTACAATATAAATTCGCGATCAGTTATCAGAAAGAAACTTACACGACTGACCCCAAGTACACTGTAATGCTTCGGAGGTGTCGTGGTCCTTTTTGACATGTGCTTGCTCGTGAGTAATCGTGGTTTCGGTCATATTTACTGCCACTTATTATGTTATGAATCGCTTACCTTTATTGCTGATGGTGACGCCACTGTTGTGTAGTGAAGAAGAAGAGGAAAAATATTCTTTGAATTACTAATTACATTTTTGCTGTCTGAGTCGTCTCGACATTGCCCGACCTTTAGCGACCGCTTGACGACTGACTTACGACGGACTTAAGACTTACGCCAGATTTAAACCTGATCGACAACCAGTTACGACTGCCAAGTCGCGTTCACCAAGAAATATTTTAACATCCCTGAAACGGTCATCAAACATATGCAACTCTTCCAGATGGCTCGAGACCTGCACTGAAATGCGGGGACCCAAATCATACAATTAATAGTAACTTTAGAGGCAAAATGGGGACTTACCGGACACTGACGACCTAAATGTGAACCCCATCTTAAGGCGTTGTTTGGTTTTCCCCTGTGCCTTTCCGAGGAGCGGCTCGATCCTTCTCTCATGCCAGTCGCATTCCGCCGGAGATATAAACAGGTATAAACCAAGGTCAAAAGGTCTTTGGACCTTGGTATAAACAAGATCCCAACCAGGTCACGGACGAAGCAGAACCATCTTTGAGCATCTGTGCCTTTGGATTTCTGACTATTTCTGACTCGAGTGGAAGAAAAACTCATTTTATTGCGTTGAATCTCCTCCTCAGATTGCTGGGCGTTTTCCTCTTAAACGGAAATATTCATCTGCAAGGTATTTCTTTTTTCCTCAACGTTGCAGGATTTTGTGTGATTGCAGTCTCTTCTCTTGAACGGGTCTCGTCTTGAAAAGGATAACCTAGATGTTGTGTGACGTCATTTTAGTAGCCATAATCAATCAGTCGATCTCGAAAAGGTTTCCGGATCACTGGTTTCATTCGCTAGATGGAAAGCAAAATTACAAGCATTCTGCTATACCTTGGAAATAACTTACACCCAAAGTGAATTATAATTGATTGTGTGTCTGTCTGCCCGGCTGGGATTCGAATCTAGGTCTTTGATAAGGGTACAGTGATGATATTATTATTATTATTATTATTATTATTATTATTATTATTATTATTATTTCCGTAACATTGTCGATGTTGTTAATGCTGTCTTTTCTTTATAATTTTGGGAATCACCATTATTTAATCGTCTTTCGTAAACAAAAAAGTGTACTCCGCTGTTAAGAGAGACACAGAGGTACTGTGAATTCGATACCATGTGATATTTGTGGCTTTAAATTTGTGAGTATAAAATGTTACGTGTGTATATGACAAGCCTTCACAATTTACCAAGCGTTACAAACTTACTAGTCAGCCGGTCATGGTTGAGATACAGAACTATCGATTCTAATCACAGAACATGAATGCGACAGGAATATGTACAGTAGAGTCGACATCAATTTATATGTCTTGATGGCCGATTTCATCACTTGTCTACAGAGAGCTGTTGCTAGGGTTTAAGTGTTCATTTATTGTATTTTTATTTTCTTTGTGATTTCTATTATTACTCTGTGCGAAGTACTGTTCTTGAAAATAATAGTTACGCTTAAGTTTCCTATAACTTTCCACACTTTTTTCGATTTACAGAGCTAGACCTATTGATTAATGTTATACTGTACATATATATATATATATATATATATATATATATATATATATATATATATATATATATATATATATATATATATAATATATATATATATATATATATATATATATATATATATATATATATATATATATATATATATATATATGTGTGTGTGTGTGTGTGTGTGTGTGTGTGTGTGTGAGAGAGAGAGAGAGAGAGAGAGAGAGAGAGAGAGAGAGAGAAGGAAAAAGGGAGTAATTAGGGGTAAACCCTGCAGTCCCGTCAGTGTATGATGTCGGTAGGCCGACTGCGCCTTCCCGCCATAGTGACATCATTTAAGGAGAATTCCTCTGGTATCCTCATGAGAATTCCCCCTCCCCCTCCTCCTCCTCCAACAAAGCATCCCCCCAAAAAAGAGATGACCCCGAAACGCCGGTCATCGCTGGTATCGACTCCACTGAATTTCATCTGCCCTCCCAACATTGCCCGTCAGGTCAAAGGTCGTGATACCTGGCTGACCTTGCTTGTCTGTCGGTCGTAAGGGAGAAGAATTTTCTCTCTCTCTCTCTGTCTCTCTCTCTCTCTCTCTCTGTCTCTCTCTCTCTCTCTCTCTCTCTCTCTCTCTCTCTCTCTCTCTCTGCTTCACGAGTTTAGATTTACTAGGGATACAAGCTTGTTATGAGAGGGCCGTTAAGTTGTTAAATGTACAAACAGCAAGTCTATTACACATTGTTTGAGGATCAGTGTAACTTACATGTATTTTCAATGAAGTGCGAAAATTCACACTCCATGTACTTGGATTTACAGTATATCATTATAATGGAGTCAGCAGTAGCTGGAAAGATTAGCCAACAAATTTTGAGGTTACAACTTTTCTTTGAAAAAAAAAAAAAAAAAAATATATATATATATATATATATATATATATATATATATATATATATATATATATATATATATATATATATATATATATATATATATGTATATATATATGTATATATATATGTATGTATGTATGTATGTATGTACACACACACACACACACACACATATATATATATATATATATATATATATATATATATATATATATATATATATATATATATATTATATAGTTGTATGTATGTAGTATATAATGTGGGTGTAGTGAGGTAGCACATATACTGTATAATATTTAAAACTTATTTATTAGCAGTATTTTTTCGCCAGTTTAGGATTTCAGCAACTATCGGTGGGAGAAAATTGAACAGGTGTTGATGAGCAGCCAGATGATTCGGTGAATAGAGATTGGCTTGTTGGAAAAATCATCTTGACCAGCAGCTTTGCAACGTTCTCATCAGAAAGAGAATAGGTGCAGTCATTAACAATCTCCTGGCTCCTAATCCTCCTTTTCTCGTTTTCTTCCTCCCTTCCTTGTTCTGGCTTGACTATTTTCCTTATTCTCATATTCATACTCCTTCTACGCCTCCTCTTTTGCTCTCTTCCTTTCCTTCTCTTTTCTCCTTCTCTTCCTTTCCCTCCGCCACCCTAATATGGCTATAGTTCACGTGGCACTATCAAGGGTACAATCACAAGATTTCCAGTCCCGGAGAGAGAGAGAGAGAGAGAGAGAGAGAGAGAGAGAGAGAGAGAGAGAGAAGATCGTAGGACGGGTAATAGTCTCAGGAAAGTTAATTCGGAAAAGGATTGATGAGATATTCAAAGGCATAAGCGAAAAGAGAGAGAGAGAGAGAGAGAGAGAGAGAGAGAGAGAGAGAGAGAGAGAGAGAGAGAGAGAGAGAGAGAGATTCTTGCACTTCTCGCATGCTCAGTTCAGTGGCAAGAAGAGAACTGCATTTATTCAACAAAACGACGCCTAAATAACCGGGGCATTCTTATAGAGGAGTCTGAGCTATACTATCTCACGAGGGGATATACAGCAGCAGCCGTATTTAAAGAAGCCTGTAAACCATCATTAAACGCCAAGTGGTAATTCGATATCCTTCACCAAGATCAATTATTTGTCAGTTCTATTTCTGCTAATCCCTTAGAGATTAACCCAAGAATAAGGCAATATGGTATAAAAGCAAATGTATCTTTGGACTAAGTTGGCCTCATTCCCAGGTTATAGAGAGAGAGAGAGAGCGATATATATATATATATATATATATATATACATATATATATATATATATATATATATATATATATATATATATATATATATATATATATATATATATATATATATATATATATATATATATAAATTATGAAGAATTTGCGCATTAGTACTGTAAACATTGCTGAATCTGGAAATTTGGTGCTACATGAAATGTAATACAATGTATTTAGTGCCTGTACTGGGGTGGTGCTGTCATTGCACTTCACGCGGTGCACTGTAGGCATTACTAAAGGATGTTTGCAACGTCCTTTGGGCCCCTAGCTGCATCCACTTTGTAGCCTTTTACTCTAACCCCTTTCCCGCTTCCTTTCTTTAATCTTTTTGTCCAACCTCTCTAACTGTTCCTTAATATTGCAAATGTTGAGATTTCTTTAAATCCTTGTACTTCATCTCCTTTATTTTCTGTATCTCTTTATCTTGCTGTCCAACCACTCCAGCTCCCTCTTCTCACTGTTTGAGGCGTTGATTGGTCGAAAGTGCCCCAGTTCTTGTCTTGTCAACCTATATTTCATAAAATTATATCATTATTATATTTAGCGATAACCGATTGTACTTGTGAAATATCTCGCGTAAATAAGTTTCGATCTGCAGCTCAATCTAACGAACACAGAGAAATTTTATGAAAAGTGGAAAAGAAATCAGAATAAAATAACACAAGTCTGCAATGAATTTAGAATTAAATGCCATCAGAAATGCACACACACATTATATAAATATATATATATATATATATATATATATATATATATATATATATATACATATATATATATATATATATATATATATATATATATATATATATATGTATGTATATATATATATATATATATATATATATATATATATATACATATATATATATATACTGTATACATAATACAAGTCTGCAATGAATTTAGAATTAAACGCTATCAGAAATGCACACACACATTATATAATATATGTATATATATATATATATATATATATATATATATATATATATATATATATATATATATATATATATATATATATATATATATATATATATATATATATATATATATATATATATACGTGTGTATGTATGTATGTATGTATATAAATCCGACCCAGCAACTGTCTGTTTTCACACGCATTATACGACTTTGGGCGGAAGCGCTGATGAAAGACAGGAAGAGTAAGATTCCCCCATATCGAGAACATGTTTTCGTAACTTCAGCTTGGGTTTCATATGCAAGTGATAAGAAAGTGTGGATGTTATTACACGTTGCAAGCAGACGGTTTCGCGGATTATTTCCTGTTCTCGATTTTTTGCTTTCTTGAAATGCATTTCTCTGAGTTATTTTGTGCTTGCTTGTAATTTCACCAGAGGTTGCAAATCTGAAAGACTCTTTGACGTAATCCGAAATATATATATATATATATATATATATATATACACACACACATATATATATATATATATATATATATATATATATATATATATATATATATATATATTTTTTTTTTTTTTTTTATCTAAATTGTGTAACTGAATGTTCTTTACTTTTGTTTCTCATCAGTTTCATTTTTTAATGAAGTGTTGAATAATTGTGTTAAAAATATTTATTTATTTATTTATTCAATTATTTATTAATTTACCCGTTGTTCTAATAACTGATCTCCACTTTCTCTATTTCCTTGTGCCTTCTGTTATTCCTTTGGAATGAACACCATATTCTTTGGAAGCTTGAATTTCAAGCCAGTGGCTCCTGTGGGCTTGTTCCATATGAATAAGGTTCAAATTCTGAATAATAATAATAATAATAATAATAATAATAATAATAATAATAATAATAATAGATAATTTCACATTTACACATATATTCGTACACACGCAAAATTTTATTGCAGGTAACATAATAAACCTTTTTTCCTTTTTTTTTACAATAATATTATTTCCTTTCACACGTGAGTTTTCCCTGCTATCATTTTATTTGTTTAGTTTATGGTATTCGAGGTGACCATTTAATGAAGTTGCCTTTTTAGAGAGAGAGAGAGAGAGAGAGAGAGAGAGAGAGAGAGAGAGAGAGAGAGAGAGAGAGAGAGAGAGAGAGAGAGAGAGAGGTGGAATGATTATTTAAGAAAGATTAAAACGTCCTACATTAGACTTTAAGGAGAAATGACTGCGTTGCAGCCGAGAGAGAGAGAGAGAGAGAGAGAGAGAGAGAGAGGGGCGTAAGTTTACTGTGGGCACCACCAGACGACCTGTGTGTGCCCTCTTAAAGATAGGGTATGGTGCTCCTGGATGCAATTCTCCTCAGACCAAATATCATAAGCCCTCCTCCCCCCCACTCTTCCCTCCATCCCAGTCCTCCTCCTCCCTCCTCCTCCTCCTCCTCCTCCTCCTCCTCCTCCTCCTCCTCCTCCTCCTTTATCTCTTCCTTCTCCTATTCATCTCTTCCGTTTTTTTACATTTTCGTATCTCCTCTTCCCTTCTGCCCAAAAGGATCCCCTTAACGGCTCGAATTTTGTTCTCCATCGTTCCAATAGATTTTCTGTTGTTGACGCCCTTCCTCCCCCCTCTCTCCTCCCCACCCCCACCTGCCCTGTCCCAACTCCCCTTCTGCGTCATCCTCCTTCTGCAAGTGACTCCGCTGATTGATACTTCCATGTCCCTACGCCCTGTCTGCTGGGCTTCTCTCTCTCTCTCTCTCTCTCTCTCTCTCTCTCTCTCTCTCTCTCTCTCTCTTTCCTAAACGTTAATTAAAACCTTTACCTTTGCAGCATCCTCCGTAACCCCCCCCCTCTCTCTCTCTCTCTCTTTGTGCCTGAGATGTTATCTCTTGTTCGTGTAGGAAATTGAATCTTTGCCTTAGCATTGTGTTAAAAGCCTACAGTAAGTGTTAATCACTTGACCGTTTCTTGCACCGCCTTCGTATCTACTACACCTATATTATTATTATTATTATTATTATTATTATTATTATTATTATTATTATTATTTATTATTATTATTATATATTTATATATATATATATATATATATATATATATATATATATATATATATATATATATATATATATATATATATATATATAAATATACTGTCTTCTCAGTTTCATATCTTTCCTATTTTTTATTTCATGGGAATTGTCAGTTCATTATTCCAGCAGTGGCCTGTAATTGTCTTTTCCTTCTGTCTCTCTCATGCATGCAATTGGAACCCATCCACAATCTTTTCAATTCCTCATTTCCCCCAAAGTTCATTACTCTCACCCTCTCTCTCTCTCTCTCTCTCTCTCTCTCTCTCTCTCTCTCTCTCTCTCTCTCTCTTGACATTTTACTTATGGTTTTACTGGTTCTCTTTTTCAGTTTAGATGTTTTATTAGTTTTCTCTCTCTCTCTCTCTCTCTCTCTCTCTCTCTCTCTCTCTCTCTCTCTCTCTCTCTCTGGCTGGAAATTTGACATTTTACTTATGGTTTTACTGGTTCACTTTTTTCAGTTTAGGTGTTTTATTAGTTCTCTCTCTCTCTCTCTCTCTCTCTCTCTCTCTCTCTCTCTCTCTCTCTCTCTCTCTCTCTCTCTCTCTCTCTCTCTCTCTCTGGTCAGCCCGAGGGTTCACCTTTACCTCATCCACCTGTGGACGGAATCTGCCGTCTCTCCTTCTCCTCCCGTCTGCCGTCAGCAACAGGTTGTAAATTGAAATGCCCTGTCCTTTTTATTCAATGCATCGTTGTCCTGTTAGTAGAGTTACTGGTTGTTACTGTTATTGTGACTTTACTGCGTGGTTCATCAAGTGCATCGATTGCTAGAAAAGATCAGTAGGATGACAGTGACTACTTGTTCTGTTTCCTGCTTATTTTATTGGAAGAATTATGAGAACAACTATTAATGGTATTACACATACATACATACATACATACATACATACATACATACATACATACATACATATATATATATATATATATATATATATATATATATATATATATAATGATATATAATACTATTTTATATATTTATTTATATGTATAATAGTAATATATATTACATAGCTTAATACGTGTGTGTGTTTATGTGTATGTGTTTTACCAGTCTGATGAAGGTAACCAACACAGAAATATTTATTGTTAGCTGAACTTTAGTTTTTATTTATATAATTTTTTTGAATTTTAAAAAATCCATACTCTATATTCATATTGCTTCTTTTTTGGTCCTTTAATACTCACGTTTACCTCTCTCTCTCTCTCTCTCTCTCTCTCTCTCTCTCTCTCTCTCTCTCTCTCTCTAGCCCCACAACATGACAAATAGATATACAATACATTTCTTAGGTCAACAGAGGCGCGCTTTATGTTTAGGGAACGCGCCTGTCTGCCATGTCCCTTTCCTGTCCCGTCCGGGAGTCCAACTCGGGTCGTTCAGTTGTGGGCTAGACGAGCGTATGAAAAATCAAATTTCATATCGAGTTATTTTTTCCATTTCTCAATAAAACTAATTTCCTTCTCTGGTCGTCATCGTCGTAACGTAATCTCAAAAGTCATTCCTGAAAGTGCCTTCCATCTCATTCCTCCTCCACCTCCTCCTCCTCCTCCTCCTCCTCCTCCTCCTCCTCCTCACTCTCCCTCTCGGGATCCAAATGGAACTGCAGATAGATCTAACGCACCGATTGGAATTGCATTCATGTTGCATTCATGCAATATTTACATTTACAAGGAAGACCATTCTTACCTCGGAGAACCTTTGCCCTTGTATGATGGGCGATATTGTCTGGGCCCAGCGTATTTTAAGAGGCCAAAGGCTTTCGTGGACAGAACTGGTTTCTTTTATTTGTAATTTTCTATTCCCTCTTTTTTTTTTTTATGGGGTATTTTAAATGCGACCCTTTATACGTGTACACTCTCTCTCTCTCTCTCTCTCTCTCTCTCTCTCTCTCTCTCTCTCTATTGTAGTAAAGTCTTGCCCTTAAAAGGCAGCTAGCCCCAGCGCTGTACCTTAATTATTGTATCTGGCGACGTGTTGGAACTCTCCGCCGCCCCGTTGACGTCGCCATAGCATTGTCCCGGCGATTTTAGGACTTTGCTATGACACTGGAAAGATACTGTATAAAGTCAAGAGTCTAATGCCTGCTAAGATTCACTGAATATGATATATATCGGTCAAACGTGGATATTATTGGTGCCGTCGTTCGTTATATTCAGGTCAACGGAAAGGGGACTTACACGCGATATAACGCCTCGTTTAAAGAGCACCTTCAGAATATCAAGTAGTGAATTGCTGCGGAATGAAACTTCGAATTATTTGAGAGGAGATGTAGAGCGAAGCACGATTTTAGTACTTCCCACAGGACGAAGAGGCGAAGGGATTCGCTCTACGAGAAAAAGCCAGCAGCCAGCATCCATGGGGCTGACCTTGGCTCTAGACTGCTACACTTGATGAGCCCGATGTTACCATTCACAGAGCAGCGAATTAAAGCCGATCTGGACGTGAGGTGGGATCCCTGCTCGCGTCCAAACCCTCCCCTCCCCCCTCCGAATACCCCTATATCCATCCTCCCTCCCTCCCTTTCTCCCTTCTCCTGGTTCTCTTTCCTGCGTACGGATCCATCCATTAAGAGGAGCAAATCCAGAGGAGGATTGTTCATTATTGTTGCATTATGGGGACCCATCGGTTCGAGCATTAAAACCACCTCTTTTGCATTCGATTTGCGTAATGCATGAATCATGTAAAGGAGAAATCATTCCAAAATCTGTCCAAGAAGACTTGAACAATCATTCATTAGCCTAAACTTGTCCAGGTCACAGATGTCGACAGTATCGACTTCTAGACTTAGTTGTAAACAGTATCGACTTCTAGACTTAGTTGTAAACAATAACTACTTCTAGACTTAAAATACAAACAGGACAAAGATTTTGAATGACAACATCCTTCAGGGTCCCCTAAATGCATAGTTTGCGTTAACTCTGACTACTGTAAAGCACGGAAACTGTAAAATAACCCCAAATCCCAATCTCGGAATTGTTTGGGAGAAATGTCGAGTTGGAGAGTCTGCGAAAAAAGAAAAAAAAATGGGTTTGCCGAGGAGTGTCTCAACTTGGAATAGGGACTTGAATGCTGATTCCTCACTTACAAGGGAAGTGTTTTCTTAAGATATTCATGAATATTTAATGGGGGAGTGAATCCGATGCTTGGGGAATGTTTAACATCATGTTAATGTAGTCAGCAGCCAGCTTTTAGTGAGTGCGTATGCAATATGTTAACTGTTTTATGTTGTAAGTATGTATGTATGTACGCAAATACTGACTTTTGTGTGTGTGTATATATATATATATATATATATATATATATATATATATATATATATATATATATATATATTTATATATATTTAGTCAGTTAACGAAAGCTTTGCCATCATCCAAAACCCTGCGTTTGAATCCAGGTTGCTGTACTTGTTATAAGCTCAAATGATCCTTGACTAATTCTGCAAATTCGGTACAAAATTACTTTGCCACAGACAGACGCCAGTTATTGCCAAGTTACCAGTCTAGTTGCTATTTTGTACCCTCTCTCTCTCTCTCTCTCTCTCTCTCTCTCTCTCTCTCTCTCTCTCTCTGAAACCATTTTACTGGAGTATTCTCTGCTGCATTATTGCCAAGTAACTATTGTAAATTTTTTCGGTTCACCCATTAGTTAATATGCCCTCTCTCTCTCTCTCTCTCTCTCTCTCTCTCTCTCTCTCTCTCTCTTCAGGGCCTCTTTGTAATGGCTTTTTTCCCCTCCTTCCCAGCCATCTCCTTTAGGGCCATAATGACCCTCCCCTTTTGATTTTAATATATCGTAATGATGGTCAGCATCATTAGGGGCACAAATGAAGGCCCTTGGGAACGCCGCTCTCGAAGGTTGGGTTCAAGACGGCGTTTTGCGGTTAATTACGCGAGGGGAAAAAAACAAGCATGAAGGGGAAAAAAGAGGGACAGTTTTTTTTCGTTACCCAACTAAGGAAGGAGAGCATAGAACGTTTTATATCATTGCATGGAGGAGAACAGAGATCTCTAAGATTGCTGTCTACTCCTATTCCCGCTCGCGTCTGTATGTTGAGTTCACGAAGTATATAAGAAAGGGAGAGACGTTCAGGGATATTTATTGTAGCTCTCACTGGTAGTCTGTATTGTTGTAACATGACCACAGGTCATGTACTGGTGTTGGGGGTTCTTGTTGATACGTGGGCAAAGCTCCTGTGGGTGGGATTCTGTGATATCTGTAGATCACGGCACAGCTGCTAGCTAGCATTTGGAAGCG
>NC_089745.1:43727989-43742989 GCF_040412425.1 Macrobrachium rosenbergii
ACAGAGGAATGAGGTGGAATAAGCTAAGAACTCCGTGAAATGAGTCTCGTTTAGTCTTCGAGGAGTTGAGACTAGGAAGGTGAAGGTGGAGGTAGGAAGGCTTACATAGCGTTGTACCGTTAGCGCTGGAATGGTGTGTTCCACGGAGCGTTCCTCCGGCCACTCGCGTACCGTGTCGATGTACCGTCGGTGAGGAAGTACCGTGAAAAAGGTAGGTAGGTAGGAAGGTAGGTAGATAAGTAGTAGTGATGGCTACAGCGTGGCTGTTTGCCTGGAAGTAGAGAAGCATGGATGTAGCTTGTAGGCCGACGTTATAGATCATCTCTCTCTCTCTCTCTCTCTCTCTCTCTCTCTCTCTCTCTCTCTCTATTTACTGTAGGAGAAAAACTTCCAGAGCGTCCGAGACTCGACTTTCCTCTGAATATAATTTTCGTAACACACAAAAATAAACAAATATTTATATATATATATATATATATATAAACCATTATATATATATATATATATATATATATATATATATATATATATATATATATATATATATATATATATATATATATATATAATTCACAAATATTAAGCAACAAATATCTTATAATATCGCAGTCACTATACCTTGGTATATTAAAATCACTTATGTATAAGTGTCACCATGTGTATTAAACATATATATGTATTTATGTGTGTGTGCGTGTGCGTGTGTAGGTCTGTAAGTGTTCGTAACTAGGCGAAGAGAGAGACTAAATCTATGGTCGTTTAGATTAACTTTATGAGTTTTATATCGTAACTTTTCTCATCTTCATAAATTGACGGAAGGAAACGAGATAACGTAGCGACTGGAATATCCAATGAGGATGTGTAGTTATAGATAAAAGCTTGTGTAGTTACTAGGGAGTCTTGATATGCTACATACAGGCCACTTTTCATCTTGCGTACCTGAGTGTTTCTGTTAATGTTCCCCGAATACAAAGTAAGACGGAAATATTTGTAATGTACAGCAACTTTCAGGAAGCAGAAATGGACTGGTCATTCATAACTTTAAGGGGGCTGTGAAAGGTGTAACACCTCTCTCGTCTGAAATACTGAACTCCTTTCCCTCTTTTGTGTTTCCTTTATCCTTCAGTCTGTCATTGCTCAAGTGGCAGGTTTGCGACAACTTGAACAGAGAAATCAATTGGCAGTAGACGGATTTTTCAGTGAGCAAGAGCCCCTGCTGACACAGTGCCAGCTCAGTTTATCAACATTGACAGACTTCCTTTTCCTGTCCTAAGAGACTGCGGGCTGTATTTCGGATGTTTTGTCCATTTCAGCTTTCCATAGTAGTTGCAATATTGACTGATCTTGTCTTCAGTGACTTGCCGTGTTTTGTAAGCAGTGTGTGATGTGATCATTGAGTAGGTATCGTTTTAGTCCTACGTTGCTTCATCGCCGGGTAGAGATTTGATGAGGCTAGCAGAAACAAGAAAAATGAAAATCGGACCCATGAGAAGGTTAGTAAAGGAGGGATGAGGCATAGGCAATAAATGACGCAGGGATGGAGTGCTCCTGTGCATATTTTACGGACCGATTGCTTAAATGAATTTAAGCCTCGATACGTATTGAGAGGCAAAGTTAAACGTGTTACCCTTGGTGTTACCTTATCCTCAGGTCCCAAATACGTCGAATGAGGTTTGTTATCGAAGCGAAAGGACGAGGGAGGTTGGGGGATGGGAGGGGGATGGATAGAAGAGTCTATAATCTAGCCTTGGAAGATGAGTCTAGGGGACCCCACGAATTTATTGGATTGGCGCGACTGGGAAGAGAGATTGGATGGTCGACCTATAATGAGATTTGGACACTGGGGGATTTATTAAAGGATTTCTTAGGAGGGAATGGAGATGGAGATAGAGGAGAAGGGAGTTTTAAAAGCAAGGAAGGTTTAGATTCAACCAGGAGGAGGAGGAGGAGAAGAAGGAGGAGGAGGAAGAAGAGGAAGAGGAAGATGAGGAGGAGGAGGAAGAAGAGGAAGAGAAGGAGGAGGAGGAGGAGGAGGAAGAGAAAACGAAGGAAGAGGAGGAATAGAAGAAGAAGAAGAGGAGGAGGAGGAGGAGGAGGAGGAGGAGGAAGAGGTGACTGGTGCCGGTATCACGGTAAGCTTGCCGTCAAGGTCAGGATCGGGGACATTTTTATATCGACCACAATTTTCGTCTAACTATCTCTCTCTCTCTCTCTCTCTCTCTCTCTCTCTCTCTCTCTCTCTCCCCCCCCACTCTACCACACACGCGCGCGCGCGCTTCCAAACTTAACCACTGTACATTGATTCGATGGAAAATGGAGTGTATGAGTAAATGTTTTGGACCTTAAATCAGACGAGTTTAGTATTTGTATCGTCCAGTTTTAGTTTTGTAATCGGTCAGAAAAAATTTAGTTCTTGTATTATCCAGAGTTTTATTTGGTAATCTGTCATAACAAATTTAGTTCTTGTATTATTCAGAGATTTATTTTGTACGCTGTCAGAATAAATTTATCTGCTTATTCTGACACCACATTCTAAATAGGACTGTATGATTAGTATTCCGGGAATTATCAAGGTGAAATTGAAACTGTCATTATTTGACCATTTTACCACCAGAGTAGGCTAAATTACAATTTCGTTAAATTAAATTTCATTGATTGAGGTCCCAGCAAGGACTTCGGAGGATTGATTCCGGGGAGATAACTAAGATAACTATGTCTGAAGAGTCCTTGGAGTGAAGAATTTAGGAAATTAAATTGATTAATTGTGAGAAAATCAGATTTCTAATACTGAATTGAAGAGGGGATTCTTGATTCCGTTATTCATCTTACATCCAAGGTGGTATTGATTATACTAATACACCGGAAATGCTTCATTTCTTCATTTATTCGCTGCTAAATTAAGGAAATAATTTCTTTACGACGAAAAAAAAAAACCGTTCGCCTGATCTTTACTTGCGGATTCTCTCTCTCTCTCTCTCTCTCTCTCTCTCTCTCTCTCTCTCTCTCTCTCTCTCTGCGATGTTTCAAAAATTGTTTCTTAACAGGTGTTCTTATACTGACTGATATAGGTGCTTGATATTGATGGATAACTTAAGGCTCTTTTTCTCGAGTATCAAAGAATGTTATTTTATTCCATTGAGATATTTTTTCTTACCGTTCTTTGCAGAATTTAGAACTATAGAAATCTTTTCTCCTTAATGCTCAGTCTGTCAGACTGTCTAGAGAGTACCAGTTAACGTGGTTCATAAACTGTTTATAAGTTTCCTTTTGTTATAAAATTTAGCTTACAAATTCCTAACCGTCATTGCGGGATTGAGTGTTGGTGTTGACTGTCCCAAGTGTAACTACAACAGTCAGAGTGATGTAGTTCCATCCTGTATACTTACTTATTGTCATTCATGACTCATTTGGAAGATATTATTATGCATAATGCACTTCGAACGAGCCAAAAGAGACGAAGGACTTGCTAAAGCATCTCCCTACGGTGAAACGGCGGTATGAGAAAAAAGAGGAAAAACAGTAAGATGTGAAAAACAAAGGTGACTGAATAATTAACATTTTATATATAATAGGATGACTTATTAAGTATTTATAGGCCTCTGAAACCAATAATAGGTAACTGGTTTTATCATGCGTTACTCAAATGCTAAAATAAGAAAAGATGTGGTGTCTTTTGAGGCATTGTCTGTGGTAGGATTGACATCCAGGTAAGTTGCTTTTAGATCCTGCGTTGCTTTTTGCAATTTCCATATAAGGATTCCTTCGTTTGGTCTTGTCAGACAGAAAATACGGTGTCCGAGATGAGAAAAAGTCGGGGCATTGGGTTATGCTTTATTCCTTGTCCAGAATTCATGTGGTGATACTGTAATTCATACTGTTATAGGCGTCATCCATATCGGGATAGAGTTGATTTGTGCATTCCAAAGAAGACAGAGAGAGAGAGAGAGAGAGAGAGAGAGAGAGAGAGAGAGAGAGACCTCAGGTGGTGTACTGCAGGCATTACTAAATATTGTCTGCGGCTACCCTTCTGCCTTTAGCTGCACCCACTTTTTAACATTTTATTTGACCTCCATTCCAGCATCCTTTCTTCTTCCTATTTTCACTACTCTTAAAGTGCTAAACGACTGACAGTGCCCCAGTGCTGGGCTTTATAACCAAATTTTCGCGAACCAGACCTAAATGATTCGTCCTGTATGAAACCTTGAACGCTTCCATACCTTCAGAGCTTTTGTTAACGTGTGTGTGTGTGTGTGTGTGTGTGTGGTGCATGTGTATGTAGGTAACACCCTGAGGCAACCAATTAGAAGCGAGAAGTTAATAGAGGTAATGTTGTGCCGCTTCTCATTAGGGAATCACCTACTTAGCACTTGATGACGTCGATCAAATGGCCCCGGGGACCTAAGTCGACGAGGTCTTCTTGGCTGGCCCAAGAAGATACGGTACGAAAGGGTATAAAGGCGAGGGAGGCTCTCCTCCATGATGATATGCGTAACAGCGAGAGAGAGAGAGAGAGAGAGAGAGAGAGAGAGAGAGAGAGAGAGAGAGAGAGAGAGAGAGATGAGGGGGGAGGGGTGGAGGAAGGAAGAGTACATTTTTACCCAATATTTAAGGAACTGAATGACATTTATATGGATCAGGCAGACATAGTAATGATTTCTCTTAAAGCCACTGAATGAAATTTATATGGACTGTGTAGAAAAAGGAATGGTTTCGCTTATGAGAGAGAGAAAGAGAGAGAGAGAGAGATGAGGGGGGCGGGTGGCGGAAGGAAGAGTACATTTTACCCAATATTTAAACAACTGAATGACATTTATATGGATCAGGCAGACACAGTAATGATTTCTCTTAAAGCCAATGAATGAAATTTATATGGACTGCAGAAAAAGGAATGGTTTCGCTTATGAGAGAGAGAGAGAGAGAGAGAGAGAGAGAGAGAGAGAGAGAGTACATTTTACCTAATGCTTAAGTCACTGAATGAAATTCATATGGATCAGGCAGAAAAAGGAATGATTTTGCTTATGAGAGAGAGAGAGAGAGAGAGAGAGAGAGAGAGAGAGAGAGAGAGAGAGAGAGATAAAACATAAACAAGTAAAAATGGTTAACGGTGCTTACAACTGTTACAGGATAATATAAAATATAAATTGTCTAGTACATAGTTCGTCCAACAAAAAAGCTTAACAGTCTAATGAGGCTAAACAGGTAATTATGTGAATACTTAAGTCAATATATTACATAATTTGTACTGGTTTTTCATGATACGCAGAAAGAGCGGGTCTATCTTGAATAAACCTATACTGCCAAGAAAATTATTGTTTTCACTATACTGAATACATGCCGTTTCTATTAGAATTCTTTCTATAAAATTCTTGTTTCTGAACAAGATTCTTGCTTAAGACCACTGAACTGGATAAAAACATTCTCTAGCATGTTTACTAATGGCACTGTTTCTTGGACCAGTAGCGATACTATACGTATGTTGTGCAATTCGTTTTTCAACAGTTTTTGCTGATTGTCCAATATAAAATTTATTGCAAACACAAGGAATTTTGTATACTACCCCGTTGTCGTATATAGGGCTGTTTCTTATTAAAGTTCTGTCAGCACACACTCACATACACACACACACACACACACACACACACACACACACACACACACACACACACACATATATATATATATATATATATATATATATGTGTGTGTGTGTGTGTGTGAATATATATATATATATATATATATATATATATATATATATATATATATATATATATATATATATATATATATATATATATATATACATAAATAAATAAATTTCTGACTCACATCAGAATCGAACCCAGGTCTTTCAATTGAAAGGCAAGGGCGCTGCCCACTAGGCCGTACAAGTCAAAAGAAGTTGGAACCTGAGAGCAATTGCACCTAAGGAATTACCATACATATGCTTACTATTAGAAGAGTCATTGGAGCCCCAAACACTGACCTTATTCGTTCATTCATACGAGCGCTCTAAGTATAAGACGAGGCATGTTGTAATCCGTCAGGGACTTGCTCAGTCCTCCTCAGGTACCTGCGTCAGGAGCGCCGTCGTGGTTTGTTGGCTGAGGAACCCGACGTGAACAGATGTCTGCGACATTAGGTGCTGTTCTTGTGGACATTATTTGCTACATTCGTTATGTAATTCTGCCTTTGCGTGCGTCTTCGTCATCTCGGAAATACGTTTGATTCTTCGTCCTGATTTATTCTTTCCATTTTAGATCTTTATTTCTTTATTTGATGCTTTATTTGGCAGTATTTTTTCATTAATGAGAGAGAGAGAGAGAGAGAGAGAGAGAGAAATGTGTGGTTTGATTTTTCGTTCTGATTTATTCTTTCCGTTTTAGATCTTTATTTCTTTATCTGGTGCTTTATTTGTCAGTATTTTTTCATTAATGAGAGAGAGAGAGAGAGAGAGAGAGAGAGAGAGAGAGAGAGAGAGAGAGAGAGAGAGAGAGAGAGAAATATGTGGTTTGATTTTTCGTACTGATTTATTCTTTCCGTTTTAGATCTTTATTTCCTTATTTGGTGCTTTATTTGCCAGTATTTTTTCATTAATGAGAGAGAGAGAGAGAGAGAGAGAGAGAGAGAGAGAGAGAGAGAGAGAATATATGTGGCTTGATTTTTCGTATTGATTTACTCTTTCTCCTCTGTTGCTCGTTATTGCTTTATATGGCGATTTAGCAACATTTTTTCACTGACGAGAGACAGAGACAGACACTGACAGACAGAGACAGAGAGAGTGAGAGAAGATGAATGTTTTTACACGAAGAAATATACTGCTCAGTAAATCCTTGCAAGTCTACAGTACATGCTCCGGGTCGGCTGATGTCATATGCAGACATTGTATGAAAAACGGAGGAAAAGTCAGGATAGTCGAAATAATAACATACTGTAGAATTTGTAAGTCAGAGTATGGGTAATAATATTACACCTAGTCAGTGAAGCTTTCAAAGGCTGCTGATAAAAACAGTCGATAAGTAGACCATATATATATATATATATATATATATATATATATATATATATATATATATATATATATATATATATATAAAGCCTGGGTTATATTAGAAAAGAATTAACAACCTTTTTGAATCTTTTGAAGGATGTTTATGGAAAAGTTATAAGAGAGTTGAACCTCTTAAGGTGCTCTTACAATCAGTTTTGAAGATTGTAATTAAAAATTGAAAATTATTCAATGAAACTTAGAAAACTACTAAAATAAAATAAAGCATTATATAAGAAAAATAGTGTATCGTAATAAAAAAAAAGGTTGTGAATGATCAAAAGTAGTAAATAGAAATCCTTCATAAGTTGTTCCGAAGTCGTGTACGGAGGTACGTAAGTCAGATTTGGGTGGCCCGCAAGTTATAGCAGTGGTTGGCCAGGGCTCTCTCTCTCTCTCTCTCTCTCTCTCTCTCTCTCTCTCTCTCTCTCTCTCTCTCTCTCTCTGACTTGTATCGCGAAGATGTAGGCGTTTTTGTGTGGGAGGTTTTTCTTGGGTTTTGTGTCGGGGGTGGGGAGGTATGTGGTGGAAGGGGGGTTCAATTGATGGTATAGGTGGTGAGTTCGTGTGTGTGTGTGTGTGTGTGTATTGTTGGAGGGGGAGGATCTGGGGTGGGATAAGGGTCTGGGGTGGGGGTGATGGGGGAAAGAAAGGGGGGTTATGATGGTTATCCTTTCGATGGTGCATTGCTCTTAAAAGGGAATCTGGAGTGGAATTGTGCATCAGGTAACCAACCCCTTCGCCTCGTGTTTCTTCTGGGACCTGGCGATGAATTGGCTCCTTCTTGCTCTTTGTGGTGGTCCTTCTTTTGTCGGTCAGGTGTTGTATACTTAAGTGAAGTATGTATTCATACATGCACGTGGATATGTATTGGGCATACTACCCGGCACGTGC
Source organism: Macrobrachium rosenbergii (assembly GCF_040412425.1). NCBI lineage: Eukaryota > Metazoa > Arthropoda > Malacostraca > Decapoda > Palaemonidae > Macrobrachium > Macrobrachium rosenbergii. Next base: position 43,735,932 of record NC_089745.1, read on the forward strand.
CCCAAATTTTGGTTTCCCTTTCACCATGGTACTGCATTTTCTGTTCTTTAAACGCATCATTGTGGACACATTGGCATAATGATGTAAAGTGTGTAATCATACGTGCACGTGTATATGCATTGGGCATACTACCCGGCACGTGCCTCAAATTTTGGCTTCCCTTTCACCATGGTACTGTATTTTCTGTTTTTTAAACGTATCGTATGGAAACTGCTTCTTACATCTGTATGCTTATGATATTGCTTTTCGTATGGTCCTTGACTTAAGAATTTTTATTCTTCTTTATATAACATCGTATATGATGTAGATAACAGCATATGTAGTGTTACAGATATCAGCAATTTCTTACTGATCTTCTCATGGAGGTTGACTGATCAACATGGAATTTCCTTCTCAAAGGTCGGCGATTCTTGTGAATAAATAATCTTTTAACGGTAGTCGGAATATTGATACATAGAGCAGAGAATAGCGATTAATATCTTTGTGGGTACACCCACAATAACCCTGGACGGAAATGACGTTGAATAATCTCTTCTTCCAGTAGTTATTCATTTATTAATGAATAATAATTATTGAGACAACACCGACAGACCTTTCTCCACGGAAATGACGTTGAATAATCTCTTCTTCCAGTGGTTGTTCATTTATAAATGAATAATAATTATTGTGAGACAACACCGGCAGACCTTTCTCCAGTTCGTGGACAGTGACTCACTAATGAATTGTTACATGATTAGGGCGGAATATTTACTGAGTACGAGAAAATTTCTTCCAGCATGAAAGAAAATTTGGGCTTGTGTGTAAATTGTGTGGGTGTGGGTTTGTATGGGAGTGTGTGTGTGTGTGTGTGTGTGTGTGTGTGTGTGTGAGTGTGAGTGTGTGTACGTGCAAGCACTCTCAAAACGAAATTTAAGAACTGAATAAAAAGGAATAGAATGAACAGTCACGTGGGGGTAGCATGTGCAAGAGTAGAGTGTGCAGAGGAGTAGAATGAGCCAGCATGGCGTGAGGAAGCAAGCAGTGTGCCCTCGATGACGCAAGTGCATTTCATTTTCACTTCGGACACCCGTAAATTAAAGCAGGGGCAGAAATACGAGGAAGGAGCTGTCTGCTCACTCCAGCCCTTTGCTTGCAGTCAGACTAGATGCAAACGTCGTTATGAAAGGCGAAAAACTTCTTATGGGAACTTTATATTACATTTTGCATTTTTTGAGAAATCGGTTATGGGTTTTTTGAAAGATTATTATTATTATTAATAAAATTCAGAGGATAAATACAGATTATATGGAACAATCCTACAGGTACCAATGACTTGAAATTCAAGCTTCCAAAGTTACGGTTGTCTTTCGATGTTAATGATGTTTGCAGCCGTTTAAGAATCTTGAATGGAAGGTGTTATTGTTTTCTTATTGTTCTTGTTGTTACATACAAAGTATAATTTTGTATTGCATTTATGTCATTCTACTTCACATTACATTGGTCTATCTAAACTGTTCATATGAGACCGGTTTCAAGGTCACCATACTAGCTGTAATTCGATAAAGTTATGCATGATTATTAATTATGATATAGAGCGTAGAGTGTTGATGCTTTTTAGAAAAGAAATTAAACTGACGCTTTACAATTGTTTTTCAATCAAACATAAGCTGACCAGGTGAAAAATGGCATTGATAAGTAGAGCATAAACAGTTCAATTATTAGAGACAATACGTTATTTTGTTAGTTTTTCTTGTAATAGATCTCTCTCTCTCTCTCTCTCTCTCTCTCTCTCTCTCTCTCTCTCTCTCTCTCTCTCTCTCTCTCTAAGTCGCATTACAGTTAAATTACCAGTGAGAGAATTTTATTTTGTTACTATTTTCCTAAAATAGATATCGTATCAGGATTTTCTCTCTCTCTCTCTCTCTTTCTCTCTCTACAGTTAGTTAAACTATCTGAGAATCTTAGTTTGTCAGTATTTTCCTGCAATAGGTATCATCATTGTCTCTCTCTCTCTCTCTCTCTCTCTCTCTCTCTCTCTCTCTCTCTCTCTCTCTCTCTCTCTTTTGTCGAGGTAATTAAACGATTCAGATGTAAGATGTCATCTGGGCCAGAGAAGATCATTGCGTGCTATTCCCAGGGGCATTTATTGATGAGCAGTGAAGGGGCACTAGGGAGATGGACTGTAAAATCGTGGCTTCTCAAAGAGAGAGAGAGAGAGAGAGAGAGAGAGAGAGAGAGAGAGAGAGGGGGGGGGGGGCTTCCTCGGCAGATCCAAATTTTGTTCACTTACTGCGTGGCCCTACGAAAGCTTGTAGGATATAGGAAGGAAGTTAGCATATGGGACTGCCCCACATGCTTCCCAATCAGCTCGCTTTATTTGCTCTGTTGCGCTTCTAGACAAAATTGTCCTCTCAACTCCAGTCACCGAGGCAACTGGTTTTGTTCTGTCCCAACAAAGTTTAGCTGAGTAATTTGATGGAAATATGTATCTGATGTTGTTAAGAGGATATGTTTTGAAAATCATAAAGTTAGGGTTTCTGAAATTTTGTTCTGAATGTCCCTGAAAACTTGTTGAAGATGTCCCTGAAAATTTGTTCTTGATGTCCTTGGAAATTTTTCAGGATGTCCCTGAAAATTTTGTTCAGGATGTCCCTGAAAATTTGTTCAAGATGTTCTTGAAAATGTGTTCAAGATGTCCCTGAAAATTTGTTCAGGATTTCCCTTAAAATATTTTCAAAATATCCCTGAAAATTTGTTCAAGATACCCCTGAAAATTTGTTGAAAATGTCCATGAAAATTTGTTCAGGATGTCCCTGAAAATTTGTTCAAGATGTTTCTGAAACTTTGTTCAGAATGTCCCTGAATATGTGTTCAAGATGTCCCTGAAAATTTCTTCAGGCTGTCCCTGAAAATTTGTTCAAGATGTCCCTGAAAACTTGTTCAAGATGTCCCTGAAAATTTGTTCAAAATGTCCACGAAAACTTGTTCAGATTGTCCTTGAAAATACTTAGGCTTCCATTTGCAAATGTGCACATTTCATTCTGTTAATTATTCGTTTCATTTGCTTCTTGTTGATAAATTTACATCGTTTTTAACCCAGCGTCCCTTGGAAGTGAGGTTCGCTTAATCGAAGGCTTAAATCAGCTAAGTAGTTGATGTGTTGCCTGATGTTATCAAATAATAACAGGAAAATGGCGTCGACTGGACCTCAGTCCTGAGATAAGACATGAAATATTGGCGACCGAGACTTACTTTTTTCTTCTTCAACGTGAAGGTATTCATCATACAGTGTTTCTCTCTCTCTCTCTCTCTCTCTCTCTCTCTCTCTCTCTCTCTCTCTCTCTCTCTGCTGTTTTTGCCCATATCACGTGCTCTTTTTACAGTACAACGTTTTACACATATATGTAAAATATCAGTGGTTATGGAATGATTCTTTTTATAAGATTTTGAGAAACATGTGTTGATAGATCTCAGTCTGTTTACTGATGGGGGAAGCTGCGTTTTACGTTTATGCCGTCAAATTAGGGTTTTGAAAATAACCCATATAAAAATGGACGTTTTCATGCAAAGTTAATCAGCTTTTGCAGAATGTTTCCCGATGAAATTCAGATGATTTTTGGTCTTAGACGATACCATAGAACCGACAGTTTTAAAATCTGTAACCATAATGACTTTTTGTTAAGGATTCCGACCGAGTCAATCATTTATTACATCGCCTGCGGCTGTTCTTTAATCGAAATGGGACTTGTCATTAATTAGGTTGGTGGAATTGCTGTCCCCATCTGGAATTGCTGTTCCCATCATGCTGCCATATGTCCTCCCTCCCCTCCTCCTCCTCCTCCTCCTCCTCCTCCTCCTCCTCCTCCTCCTCCTCCTCCTCCTCCTCCTCCTCCTCCTCTCTCGCTCCTTCCCAGGGCCTTCTTGCAGATCCAATATGGCATATGTTTACCCAGAAGGTCTAACGCGCATCCCATTAAATTCAGGCTGTTGTACCGAGTCTTTTTATTGCTTTATTGGTCGTCTGGGTGTGTGCGTGTGTTTTAGTAGGAATGGTAGGTTCTCTCTCTCTCTCTCTCTCTCTCTCTCTCTCTCTCTCTCTCTCTCTCTCTCTCTCTCTCTCTCTCTCTCACACAGAACGACGGAGGGGAAAAACCGAGGATTGTGTTCTTGAAATTAAAAACCAGGGCCCTTGGATGATTGCTCCCGCACGCATGTGATGAAACCAATAGTCCTTGATAAATTGAAATTGATCTCTCTCTCTCTCTCTCTCTCTCTCTCTCTCTCTCTCTCTCTCTCTCTCTCTCTCTGTCTTATTCTTGCAGTTTTGTCTTATCCCTCAGTATTCTCTCTCTCTCTTTCTCTCTCGTTGCCTTATTCTTGCAGTTTTGTCTTATTCCTCAGTATTCTCTCTCTCTCTCTCTCTCTCTCTCTCTCTCTCTCTCTCTCTCTCTCTCTCTCTCTCTCTCTCGCTGTCTTATTCTTGCGTTTTGTCTTATCCCTCAGTATTCTCTCTCTCTCTCTCTCTCTCTCTCTCTCTCTCTCTCTCTCTCTCTCTCTCTCTCTCTCATAATTTGATCCTGCTGCCTTCCCTCGGCGGAATCCTATTTGCTCGTCAGAGGATTTGAGGAGAAGTTTCAGATTACTTCTTATCACGTCGTCGGTGTCACGTAAGTTTCCCATTATCACTTAGTCTCTCCTTCATCGTCACTCACTATCCATCACCATCTCTCTCCTTTATCACCATCACTCCTCTTTCACCCTCCCCCCCTCCCTCCTCATTCCCTTCCCCCGAATTCTTTAGGTCTCCTGATGATCTTCGTACATGGATGTATGCATTAAGATACGAAACAAAGAAGGAAAGCCTTGGGGATAAAGGTTTGTTTGTTCTTTATATATATATATATATATATATATATATATATATATATATATATATATACATATACATATAAATATGTATATATATATATATATATATATACAGTATATATATATATATATATATATATATATATATATATATATATATATATATATATATATATATATATATATATATATATATCTTATAATATACGGAAAGTCATAGCACTTATGGGTTCTGTGCATATTCAGTCCAACATGTGCACGTCATGAAATTTGATTTTTAAAACCTTTTCTTCTCTTAATCACTGCTCATTTCTTTCAACGCCAATTTTTAAAATTATTTATTAGTTTAACGTTTCTCGTTGGCTGAGCAAAAATTTATTTAATACGTACATGTGGCTTAAGCTGCTGAGTTTAGTGTTATCTTCAAGCGAAGATCGTGTTTAAATGTAAACAGATATCTGTGGTAAACTGATTTTCTGTTAAAAGCATTTTTTTTAATCTTTTAAGTGCTACTTTACAGTTCATTAAATTTATTCAAAGTACTGAATTCTTGAAAGAGAATTAGATGATGATATTTAGCAGTTGAATTTCCTTCATGTGTTTATTTATTAACTACTATTAGGATAATACCTAAGATTTTGAATAAATCAAAGGAAAGAATAAGATTTAGTTGAATGCAGTTTAATAAAATGAAATTATTTCCTGCAGTTGAATGATTGCATTGTGATATTCTCTCTCTCTCTCTCTCTCTCTCTCTCTCTCTCTCTCTCTCTCTCTCTCTCTCTCTCTCTCTCTCTCTCACTGGCCTCGTAGCTTGGATGGTAGCGCATCTAACCTAAAAACTGTAAGACCTGTGTTCGAATCCTGAACGGGACGTGGAGGTACAGAATGGGGCGTCCCCTAAAGATCCAGTGTGTCTCTGTTGATCCAAGCAATTAGTTGGGTAACTAGTGGATTGCAGAGAGAGAGAGAGAGAGAGAGAGAGAGAGAGAGAGAGAGAGAGAGAGAGAAAGAGGAGTGTTCATTGCTCTGGCAAAATGTGTACCATCAAAACGGGAAGGCGTTGACGAGGTACTCCTCATCCCCATGGGGATGAAACCATTCTCTCTCTCTCTCTCTCTCTCTCTCTCTCTCTCTCTCTTAAATTAAACACAAAAAGTACCGTGTACTATGTCATTTGTAGTAAACGTATCTCTCTCTCTCTCTCTCTCTCTCTCTCTCTCTCTCTCTCTCTCTCTCTCTCTCTCTCTCTCTCTGTGTGTGTTTAAACAATTGAAATCCTACTTCTTGATTCAAACGCTTTCAGTCACCCATTACTTGTATCTTTAAGAACTCTCTCTCTCTCTCTCTCTCTCTCTCTCTCTCTCTCTCTCTCTCTCTCTCTCTCTCTCTGTTAAAACAACTGAAATCCTTCATCTTGATTCAAGTCCTTTTCGTTTCCAGTTTTGAGTTTTGAGAGCTCTCTCTCTCTCTCTCTCTCTCTCTCTCTCTCTCTCTCTCTCTCTCTCTCTCTCTCTCTCTCTGTGTTAAAACAACTGAAATCCTTCATCTTGATTCAAGTCCTTTTCGTTTCTCTCTCTCTCTCTCTCTCTCTCTCTCTCTCTCTCTCTCTCTCTCTCTTTACCTTTCCCTTGTCCCATCCACCACACCCTCTCTTTGAGTCACTCCTTTTCCACCCCCTCCCCTCTCCCCCCACCTCCCTTACCCCCAAGGTCGACCGCGGTTGATTCCCACGGTAGAATCTCGCTGCGAGATGGCTGGAGCCTCTTAAGATACTTTTAAGACTGTCTACTGGTGTTGCAATTTCATTCATTCATTCTGATATTAATTAATAATATTTTGGGGGGTAGGGGTCTCGTCTGGTAAGGCGCGGAACATTTCGGTGTTTTTATTTCGGTTTCCCGAATTGTTTGTTTTTATAATGTGTGTTTATGTCTAACTCAGACAGTATATATATATATATATATATATATATATATATATATATATATATATATATATATATATATATATATATATATATATATATATATATATATATATACAGTATATATGTAATTATATATAATATATACATATATTTATATATACAGATATAGAGTGTGTGTGTGCGTATGTAATAAAAAAATTAGCTTTAAAGCCACTCGTACCTTGACACCTGTCAGTGAGGGATCTGTAGTCTCAAGCGGCTGTGTATGTTCGTCAGTACT
>NC_089745.1:43750489-43765489 GCF_040412425.1 Macrobrachium rosenbergii
GGTGTGGAGCTTTTGCTTCAAATCGAACTTAATATTTTTTATATGCTCTTATTCGATTTTTTAACTTGTATGCATCAAGATAGTGTTATATATCATTACGCGTTTCTGTGGGAAACAAATTATTTTTAGTGTTACGACTGTTGTGGAGTGTTTTGACATATTGTAGAGCCTATGGGAAGCTCATATGCGTTGAAAAATTCATAAAACTTGCTTTAAACCCACAAAATTAGGTAGCGATTTGTAAATTCAGTCTCTGAATTGGCGGACGCGAAAGATTTATTAAAGGGAGCTCGCTTCGGTCACTCTAGGTGGTGCACTGTAGGCATTACTAAAGGGTGTATGCAGCGTTACTTCGCATCCTAGCTGCACCCACTTTTTAGCATTTTCTCTTACCTCCATTCCCGCTGCCCTTCTTCAGTCATGTTGTCCAGCCTCTCTGGTTATTCCTTTTCCGGATCTCTTAGCTTGCTGTCCAACACCTCCAACTCCCTCTTTTCACTGTCTTAAGCGCTGATGACCTAAGGTGCCGCAGTGCTTGACTTGACAGCCTAAATTTCATAAATTAATCAGTCAACTCGCGTAGGAAGATAGGATTCATAAAAGAAATGTTGAGTCTTATCCATTAAGTCTTTTCAGATAATGTTGCTGGTTTATTTCACTCTATGACAGGATGTTTTGATTATATGTCGTACCTGCTTAGATAAACCTTTGGTACAGATGAGTTTACTAATCGCTTTGAGATACATTTATGTTTAGTCTGTGGCAACTGAATATAGAACTTATCGGAAGTTCAACTGAATTCCTGCTGAAATCTTGGATCTTGTCAGAGTTATAATGTACTTGGAGATTAGTGTAAAGTTGTCGTTGGTAAATAATTAATGTAAAAATAATTGTTGTTATCAATAATCCTTTGGGGAGTAGCGGTAGTCTGTTAGTCTGTTCAAGATCAATTAGTGTCCGTTGAAATGTCTGTTCAGAGGAAAGCCGTTGTTGGTCAAAAATAAAAAAAATAATAGTTGTTACCAGTAATTCTGTAGGGGGTAGCGGTAGTCTGTTCACGATCATTTAGTGTCCGTTGAAATGTCTGTTCAGAGGAAAACTGTCGTTGGTCAATAATTAATGTAAAAATAATTGTTGTTATCAATAATCCTAAAGGGAGTTGCGGTAATCTGATCAAAATCATTTAGTGTCTGTTAAAATGTCTGTTAAGGGTCAGTGAGATTCACGAGAGAAATAAATTAAATGATAAGGAATTCGTTTAAGGATGATGTTACAAAGGTTTTGCTAAGTTTGCTAACCTGTTTATGAAATAATTTATTCTGCAATCTGTCTGGGTAAGATTTATCCTGCTAATCTGTTTAGGTAAGGATTTATTCATACTCTGTCCTGATAAGTCATTACATTCTTGTGTTAGTCGCTTATCTTATATTCAGATAAATTTTAATGGTCTTCTGAAATGTATTTCGGTGAATGAATTCTTAACTTGCTAATTCTTAACTTGTTAAATATTTTAACTGAGCTGTCTGAGGAGGCCAGCTTGTGGGTCAGGGTTCATACGCCATACATACCATGGCCAAGTAACTAATGGTTTGTTTTTTAATACATTTTCATCTATTTATTAATGTATTCATTTATTTTTTCTTTTCTTAATAGGTGAGATCTCTTCTTTTGTATTTCCCTTTACCTCCTCTTACTTCTTCCTAATGAACACCACATTCTTTGAAGCTTGAATTTCAAGTCAACGGCCCCTGTTGTTCCATATGAATAGGATTCCTCTTCTAAATAAAATAATAATAATAATAATAATAATAATAATAATAATAATAATAATAATAATAATAATAGTGTAAGAAATATGTCGTAATGTAAATTGGCCTTAAATATAACTTCTCGTGGTAAAAAAAAGCAGTATGGCAAATATGTGATTAATGACTGTTTTTGTTAATTTCATTGTTAAACAGTATTCTACAGATCAGAAGGAAATTTTATGATAAAAGAAAAATATTAGGAGAAAGCAGCAGCGCGCATGCCCGCACGCACAAGCACAGAAGAAGAATTGTAAGAAGATTATAAGAAGACACTTGCCGCTAGAAGGAAGAATCACGTTGATTGTGTGAATTTTAATCTACATGGAACAAGAAAGAGAGGGCGAACTCCATAATCACCGGAGCGCGTTGAAAAAGAAGGCAGTCTGAACACTTGTCATTTCGCCCAATTAAATGACCGATGGCCCTGCCACGTGACCTTTCGATGTGCGGACGGAGGAGGCAGGAATGCGATGACCTCCAAGTCTTCCTTCACTCCCCCTCCCTCCCCTAAGTTCTTCTCCCTCCTCCTCCTCCTCCTCCTCCTCCTCCTCCTCCTCCTCCTCCTCCTCCTCCTCCTCCTCCTCCTCCTTCTCACCTCTCTTCCTCTCCCCCTTAAGTTCTTCTCCAACCCACCTCCTCTATCTCTTAAACTCCTCTCTCTCTCTCTCTCTCTCTCTCTCTCTCTCTCTCTCTCTCTCTCTCTCTCTCTCTTCATCCAACATTTATGAACCTTCCAACCGCCCCCCCACCATTCTCCAATTCTGTCGTTTCTGGTCTGTTTCTTTTTTATCAAGAAAATTTTTTTCTCGAAATGATTTTGCACGGTAGTTTTAATTGGGTTTTTATTTTACATTTCATGATAAAGAAGTCGCACGTGTGTTCTCTTAAATGAGAGATCTTGAAGAAAGGAAATGGCCCGTAGTGAAATGGTCCGTGTTGTTATGAAATTGTTTTATAACTTTTTATAAGATGGTATTAACTTGCTATTACGTTTTCGTCTTGAAATTTCACATTGTAAAGTCCTGAACTTTAAATCAACTCCTCCTCCTCTCTCTCTCTCTCTCTCTCTCTCTCTCTCTCTCTCTCTCTCTCTCTCTCTCTCTATAAGATTTTATGAGACTGAATTTTCTTGGTATTAAATTTTCGTCTTGAAACGTCATCCAGTAGCCTCTTGAACCTTAAAATCAACCTCTCTCTCTCTCTCTCTCTCTCTCTCTCTCTCTGATTTTATAAGACTGCATTTTCTTTGTTATTACGTTTTCATCTTGAGACTTAATCTAATAACTCCTGAACCTCTCCTCTCTCTCTCTCTCTCTCTCTCTCTCTCTCTCTCTCTCTCTCTCAAAAGAGACTGACTCAAGGTGCAGAGATTGCATTTCTGTTTGGTATGCAATCTGCCCCCGCGTTTTGTGCCTGCTGCAATGATGGTGTGAAATTGTCCTTCCCCTGGATTGCGTGCTTGGGACCTCTCTTTGCCTTATAACTTCCTTTTCCTCTTTTTTCTCTTTGCTATTCTTCGTTCCACTTTATCCCTGGCTTTTGTTAGTTTTTATTTAGTCTCTTTTCCAACTCAAATTATCCGTTTTAGTTTTCTGTTAAAGAAAACTGTTGTGACGGCTTTGTCTGTCCGTCCGCACTTTTTCTGTCCGCCCTCAGATCCTAAAAACCACTGAGGCTTGAGGGCTACAAATTGGTATGTTGATCATCCACCCTCCAATCATCAAACATACCAAATTGCAACCCTCTAGACTCAGTAGTTTTTAGTTTATTTAAGGTTAAAATTTAGCCATAATCGTACTCTGGCACCGCTATAGGTACCAACAACACAGGCCACCACCGGACCGTGACTAAGTTTCATGGACCGCGGCTAAGATTTTCATGGGCTGTGGCTGAAAGTTTCATACAGCTTTATATGCTGTACAGAAAACTCGATTGCGCCGAACAAAACTTCGGCGCATTTTTTTACTTGTTTACCCTTTGACTTTTGTTATTTTTGTAGTTTGCTTTTCAACCCAGATCATCATTTTATATCTTTTGGCTTTTTTTATTTTTCTTTAATTTGTTTTCCAACTCAGATTATCCCTTTTTATCTTTTGACTTTTCTTATTTTTCTATAGTTTCTTTTCCAGCTCAGATTATCCACGTTTTATTTTCTCTTTGTTCCTTTGTCTCTCGTAATGAATAGACATCCATCATGCAAAAGATTGAAGGAAGAAAGGAAGAATGTGAGGAATGGTACATAAATATCATGATCATATTTTTATTTTGAAAGGAAAATCTGGCGATTTTTTTCCTTTAGAGTTGTACATGTTCGCAGCCTTTCGTGATGGAATATTCTGGAAAATTATTGGAAAGACTTTGGATTGAATACCTTTTCGTATATTAAAAATTATTCTTGTTTGAATTTTTTTTTTTACTGAAAATATTGACAGTCATTTCGGTTGCAATTTATAACGAATATAACAAAATATTGATTATAAATATTTTAGACTTCCCCAGCTGAGATTTCCAGCCTTTCTCTTATGGTATAAAGGTTCCCATGAACTTGGAATGTTTGTGTTACACTGCTTATGGTTTTGTCCGAGAAATTTGAATATAATATGAGTAAAGCAAAAAGAGTTCATATTTATAATAACTATGGTCCAGATTAATTACTTCCTTTTAGTAAAGATTAAATTTTCATCTTTTATTAACCGAGTAGTGGAATTTTTGGGGCAATATTGAATGATTCAATTTCATGGTCATTTATTGTATAGTCTCTCTCGGTTATTCAGCTAAAATAGCTGGATTTCTACTCCATTTTAGTGTTTTCAATTCAAGGGGAAATTTGAAGATACGAAGTGGTGTATTAAATACACATTGTATCACTGTTGTGTCAAATTATATACTGAAGAAAAAAAAACTTGATTAGAAGGCAAGAAAGTGTGGCGAAATTTCTTTTTGTCACCACAGTCTTTTTTTATACAACAGATTGATTGTTAAAAAAAAAAAAAAAAATAATATGCGAATGTGTTACTTACAACAATATTTGACAGTCGAAAGAAATTATGGGACTATTGCTTTTGTTTTTTCTTTTTATGATCAATATGAAGTCACATTTTAACTTCACATTACCTTCAATGCACGAAGACCGGTTTTTATATATTCGCAAATTAAAGTTTCTAAACATTATAAGACAGTTTCGCCGGCGTCAAGTCGCCTGGCGTCAGCGGCGGCGGCGTCGAATATCGTCAGAAGCGACGCTGGCGGACGCAAGAGCAACAGTACTGTATAGACTACAGAACAAGAGGTGCTGTGGTCGGTAGTATACAGTCGCGGGTCGTTTTCATTTATCATTCGGGTCGTCTTTCCGGTCTTTTTGGTGGAAGGTCCCTAGGAAGAAGAAGAAGAAGAAGAAATTACCCCTTGAAAGACTTCATAATTTACGCATTTTTTTAAATTTTCTTTTCTTTGCGCTTTCTTGCGCTCGGTACTGGTGTATGTTGGTATCATGCACTGTACAGTATGTGCGGTAGGGTATTAAGGCCTGAACGGATTTTGTTTGTTGTGTGTGTGTGTTTGTGTGCGTGTGTTTGTCATAAAAAGAGATTCGATATCAAATACACACACACACATTATATATATGTGTGGAGAGAGAGAGAGAGAGAGAGAGAGAGAGAGAGAGAGAGAGAGAGAGAGAGAGAGAGAGAGAATATGTGCAGGTATGTATGTTGTAGATAAAAAATTCTATATACTTTTCACATATGCGTCTGTCCTTGTGATTTTTTTTATTGCAAGCAAGTGCACCAAACCTTACATTATGATGGATTTATGTACGAGCATATGCAGTGACTTATCTACTATTTTTGTGTACATTTATTTTATGTTAATTTTTCTTTATTTACATCATTCTCTTTGCCATATTTTTTATTTTCTGATGGGAATATTGTTGATTTTTTTTCATTTTTGATGGGAATATTGTTGTTTTATTGTCAAATATATGTGTGTACGAGTATGTGTGGCTAATGATGAAATCATGTTTCAGTTTGTATGCGGCTGTGTATAAATGCACACACACACACACACATATATATATATATATATATATATATATATATATATATATATATATATATATATATATAATTTATATATATCTATATATAACGTATGTATGAATACAGTGCGCGAATATATGCACGAATGCTGCACATGAATGCATGCGAATAATGTATGAAGGTCATGTCGTCTCCCTATTGTTGTTGGTTACGGTAAGCGAATGTATGCGGTGACCATCAGTTTTTTTTTTTTTTTTTTTGAGGTCAACCATTTACGCTGACTGCTTCTTCCTTTGGTTCCCGAAGGCGAGATCTCTCTCTCTCTCTCTCTCTCTCTCTCTCTCTCTCTCTCTCTCTCTCTCTCTCTCTCATTCACTCCGGCAGAATGCTCGTTTGTTTGTGCGTTTCCTTCCCCCTTCCCTCTACCCGCCCCCTCCCTGAATGATTCCGGTGCATTATTCACCGGCGCACGTGTGTACATCCGCTGTGAGTGTGTGCGTATACTTAATGGGGCTATTTTTAGTTTTATGTCCAGCGGTGTAAGGCAATATCCCAGTGCTCTTTAGAGCTGTCGGGAGACTGCTGAGATGCAATACTTCTTTGTACTTGCATGTAGGATATATATATATATATATATATATATATATATATATATATATATATATATATATATATATATATATATATATATATATATGTATATGTAAATGTATATATATATATATATATATATATATATATATATATATGTAAATATATAAATGTGTGTGTATATATATGTATATGCATATATATATATATATATATATATATATATATATATATATATATATATATATATATATCTATATATATGTAAATATATAAATGTGTGTGTATATATATATGTATATATATATACTGAATATATATATATATATATATATATATATATATATATATATATATATATATATACATATACTTTTGCTTGTTTTCATATCCTGCCTGATCGAGCAATTATATACATACACCTACTGCGCTCACATACGCAGTTAAGAATGTAAAATTGATTATACGTAAGCACTACAGGTACCCATACCCAAACACATTAAATTTTGTAGTTATAGTTACGCCATATTTTGGCGTAACCATTTGAACTAATTGAACAACGAGCCCTACATTCAACATGCCTGCATATATGAATGCAGCATTGAATTCGTTATCTTGCGTGAATCGTATATATATATATATATATATATATATATATATATATATATATATATATATATATATATATATATATATATATATATATATATATATATATATATATATATATATATATTTATATTCATTTATGTATACAATATACACACACATATACATATATATACACATACATACATACACGGTTGCGTGTATGTTCGCGTGTATGTTCAAGTGCGTATGTATGTATTTCTGTATCCTCGGACGCTTGGACGCAATAATGAGACTCATGTTCGGCTTGTTACTGTGATCAGCCGACCGCTCATGATGGCTGTCGTCCGTCGGTCAGTATTTATATGTCCGTTTGTCCGTCCGTCCGTATGTCCGTTGGTCTGCTCGACGCTCCAGAATAATCTCTCTCTCTCTCTCTCTCTCTCTCTCTCTCTCTCTCTCTCTCTCTCTCATAGGATTTGGTCTGTTCTCTCCCTCTCTCTCTCATAGAGAATTTGGTGTGTTCTCTCTCTCTCTCTCTCTCTCTCTCTCTCTCTCTCTCTCTCTCTCTCTCTCATAGAGAATTTGGTTTCTCTCTCTCTCTCTCTCTCTCTCTCTCTCTCTCTCTCTCTCTCTCTCTCTCTCTCTCTCATAGGGAATTTGGTCTGTTCTCTCTCTCTCATAGAGAATTTGGTCTCTCTCTCTCTCTCTCTCTCTCTCTCTCTCTCTCTCTCTCTCTCTCTCTCTCTCTCTCTCTCATAGGTAGTTTGGTGTGTTCTCTCTCTCTGTTTCTCATTGAGAATTTGGTCTCTCTCTCTCTCTCATAGGATATCGAATTGTCTTATTTTATGGATGGATTTTATTCCATAAAATAGTTGACCTTGCTATAATATACTAAATTATGCAATTTATTGATACAGTTATTTTCATAACATTTAAATTTAATTAAAATACAATTCCTTTTTATGTTTATGATGATTTCATTATGCTAAAAGTAGAATGACTGAACAGAAATGGAAGTATCTCCATTGTGTAATAACGCTCTTTGTTAACCTAGTGATTTAAGTGACATTTTAAAATCATATCGCCTACTTTCCTTGAAAAAAAACTTTTCCTGTTTTTAAAGGATTGGGACCGTGGGAGATTGGGGGGTGGGGCGTTTCTATTTTGGTGACTCAAAGTTAAATGAAAGCGCATTTTAGCACATAAAAATATGTCACACCTTATCAATTTACATATGGTAATTATTTCACTATCTGAACGTAAGTTGAAAAGGCTTATATAAATATTCTGTATAAAAACTTTTTATTTTATGTAATATACATATACTGTATATATGTATATATATATATATATATATATATATATATATATATATATATATATATATATATATATATATATATATATATATATATATATATATATATATGTCACCTTATCAATTTACATATGGTAATTATTTCACTATCTGAACGTAAGTTGAAAAGGCTTATATAAATATTCTGTATAAAAACTTGTTATTTTATGTAATATACATATACTGTATATATGTATATATATATATATATATATATATATATATATATATATATATATATATATATATATATATATACATATATATATATATATATATATATATATATATATATATTTATTATACATATATACAGTGTGTATATATATATATATATATACATTATATATATATATATATATATATATATATATATATATATATATATATATATATATCTTGAAAATTTCCACTCTTACCAACCAAGTTCCAGAAGGAAACGCGTTATTGATTGATTTTGTTAGTCTTGTGATTTTCTTCATCTTCACTTGAACATTACTTGGAATTTATAAGTGTTGGCGCTGAGTAATGTTTTGGATGATTGATTTATATTATTGTTGGTGTTCGTTCGAGCCGTTTTGATTATTGCAGGTTACTACGAATAAAAAAGTTTGTAACTATCAGTGTGTATATCTTTATGAGGTAGTTTTTTTTTTAGTGTAAAAGCTTGTTATTCAAATGAAAAGGGAATTGAATGTTTATTATTATATTATTATTATTATTATTATTATTATTATTATTATTATTACTATTCTCATAGCTGCATGAGTCACTAGAATGGTGAAGAAATCTACAAAAGTGTAAGAATAAATATATGTTAAAATACATATATTTTTATTATATATTTACACTTACACCATTATTATTATTATTATTATTATTATTATTATTATTATTATTATTATTATTATTATTATTATTATTATTATGTATGCATAGTCATTCTTAGTGAAATGACCAGTAAGAAAAACATTTTCGAGAGCGACTTTGTTACATTGTATTAAAATTAAATACGGCAGATCAAAATGAATAACGAAAACCTATGAATATGCAAATTGGTCCTCTCCTCCATTCATTCCCTCATACATTTATTTTTTTTCCCCTTCGCCATACAGTCGCAGACAGGAAATGACTGAGGTGTTTTTGCGTTCTCTCCTTACATGATCTGTGGATTCGCATGACGCCACGTCGTTCCAGAGGGGGTAAAAAGAGACAAAAAAAAGTAAAAAATGCGTCGAAGAAACTTCGGCGCAGTCAGGTTTTCTGTACAGCGTATAATGCTGTATGAAACTTTCAGCCACGGCCCATGAAACTCTTAGCCGCGTCCCATGAAACATTCAGCCACGGCCCGGTGGTGGCCTGTGCTATTGGAACCTATAACTGTGCCAGGTGTATGGTTATGGGTAACTTTAACCTTAAATAAGATAAAAGCTACTGAGATTAGAGGCCTGCAATTTACCTGGTAGATTTGATGATTGGAGGGTGGATGATCAACATACCAATTTGCAGCCCTCTAGCCTCAGTAGTTTTTAAGATGTGAGGGCGGACAGAAAAAATGTGGACGGACAGACAAAGACACCTCAATAGTTTTTTTTACAGAAAACTAAAAAGCTGGACCCAAAATGTAATGGCCCATATGTTTTATTCAGCTTTTTTTTTTTTATTCAGGGCTTCCCCGCTCTTATTTTGGGATTATAGCTCTGCGTTTTTCAGTAATATAGAAGGGTATGAAGTCTGGTATAATGACTGATTGATTTATGGTAACTAAAACTGGCGACGCAACATCTAGGTTACTGACGCCGAAAGTGGCATATTAGCAATAGTAGCTGTAAAGGTGTCGGATTTGGCTACCTATCTAATTTGTGTATGCATTATCAGTTTAATAGTCAGAACAGTTTTATTACTTTTAGTGAAAGTGGCTGTGGTATTATTATTATTATTATTATTATTATTATTATTATTATTATTATATGGGAGGAGACCTTCTCTGAGCACAGTAGCACTGAAAATTGTATCTGTTTCACGGCATTTCATTTATATAGAGTCTTCTCTATTCGTCTTACAATCTTCTTTTCATCAGCATGTAGCTGGTATATCAAGTTTCCTACGGACATATCAAAATTCCTGTTGTCTTAGGTTCATTTCCTCAAACGTGTCGACAGCGCACTGGCGGTCATCTATTACAGTACAATAGCGAATGAATTGAGACACGTGATGCACAGGTATTTATAGCAGGCAGGGTGTTGACAATAGGTGGGTTGGTCAGTAGGCTGAATTTTAATTATTCATAGGTTGGTGACGAAATCTGTCCCCGAGGCGTTGGGATCATCTAGGCCTAACCGGTGTTGCTGGCTGGAGGTGGGTGTTGGCTCGGGCACCCTTGCTGGTGTGGTTGGTATTATAGGCCGTCCAGGTGACATGCCATCGGCATCCGGTCTCTCTCTCTCTCTCTTGTTCTCTCTTGTTCTATTTTTTTTAAATAGTTAACTTATAATAAGTGCATCAAACCATACTTCACCTGAAGTGATTAGGCCTCCCCTGAGAGATCTGTTTATTCTTATTTTTAAGACAATCGCTTGTATTTTTGCAGTCGATTGTGATTGTGATACTTAAATAATATATATATATATATATATATATATATATATATATATATATATATATATATATATATGTATTTATTTATTAGGTTGTATACCCTCTCATCTTGTTTATAGCTTTAATATTCCAATTTCTCTATTTTAATGAGTGTGTCAGTAAAGTGGCATTATGATGAAAAATGTTGCATCTAGTCATGTCTTATTCGTAATCAATATAATTTTTGCTGTTATCATGAAAAGAAAGGTGACACTTTGAGCATATTGTTTGGCCTGTTGTAATATATTGAGATGTTTAAAATATCTAATATCTAAAATATCCATGTAAAAATAAAACAAAGAAACGCCTTCAACTGTACTATAATAATGTACCCGTTAATGACAGACAGGCAGGCAGGCAGACAGACAGACAGACAGACAGACAGACAGACAGACAAACAGACAGAATTGTGGGGGTGGGAAGGCGGAGGGGAAGGGTGGGGGCGGGGTTAGGTGATTACGAAACTGTGTGATATCATGCAAAGGAAAAGTGGCTGTCACGGGTTCATAATCATGCTAGTATGTAGTGGTCATACGCATGACGATCTCTCTCTCTCTCTCTCTCTCTCTCTCTCTCTCTCTCTCTCTCTCTCTCTCTCTCACGGCATGGGGTTATGGCAAGCCTCTTCCGGTATTATCCACGCTGGATCAGGTGGGATTATCCAGGATTTAAGGGATTACAGTAGTGGTGTCTAGTAACATGATCCCATTTTGGTTCGGAGAGAGAGAGAGAGAGAGAGAGAGAGAGAGAGAGAGAGAGAGGATATGTGTCAGTTATGGAAACACTTTTGACTTTCTCGTTAACTGGTTCTGAATCCCTCTCTCTCTCTCTCTCTCTCTCTCTCTCTCTCTCTCTCTCTCTCTCTCTCTCTGTTAATTTCTGTTCATTTTCTCTGTTCAAAACATCCGTTCCATGATTGGGCTATTTTTTATCGTACCGTTGGATAACACTTTGCCCCTCCTGGTATTTACGGTGTGAAATCTCTCTCTCTCTCTCTCTCTCTCTCTCTCTCTCTCTCTCTCTGTTTTCCCAAGTACACTTTGAGATTGTATTTTCGCTAATATCACGTTACTTTCGATGTAATTCTATATATCATGCTGCAGACCTGTTGTTGATAGCGATTGAACCGGCTGTATGAGCAAACGTATGTGAGAACACGTGATGTGTCTATAGCATGTAGACAGTGATTATATTTTTATATTGGAAAGACGTACTTTTATGTATATCCTTAGGGATTTCTTATGAGAAAAATATTACCTGTTTTATATGTGCTTTCTATTATATAAACGTTGTCTGACTGCAATGCATTATATATATATATATATATATATATATATATATATATATATATATATATATATATATATATATATATATATATATATATATATATATATATATATATATATATATATATATATATATATATATATATATATATATATATATATATATATATATATATATATATATATATATATATATATATATATATATATATATATATATATATATATATATACATATATACAGAGCACAAGGAATTTGGAACGACGGAACGCAAAATCATTCACCTTTGCTCCGAGGCATTTTCAAGTTTGCGTGAAAAATGCCTTAGAGTTAAGGCAAAAGATCTTGCACTCGATTGTTGAATATCTCTGTGGCCATTGTACTCTCACACACACACACACACACACATTTTTACATATAAACGAGGTATATATAAATATAATATATATATATATATATATATATATATATATATATATATATATATATATATATATATATGTGTGTGTGTGTGTGTGTGTGTATTATGATTATATATATATATATATATATATATATATATATATATATATATATATATATATATATATATATATATATATATATATATAGTATATAAAAGAACGTAAATTTTAACCCATCATTCAGTACACTCTTTCTTGACATTTGCTGTCGATTATCACCGAGTGAACAATCCACTGAAGGCCAAAAGTAAGTTGCGGTAATGAACAGGCAAAGATTATATCTATCAACTTCTGATCTCTCAGAATAGTTAATTGGACACAGAAAAGTCTATGCGTCGTTTCTTGTTGTGGTTAGGATACTTAGTATTTTGGGAACGTATTCATTTCAACTCAGGTGTGCACCTGAATGAAATTATTTGTAGTATATATTTTTGGTGTATAAGTTATGAAACGTATTTTTTTTATTATTATTCCTTTTCTGAGGGTTTTGGTAATAACGTTGTAAGTATTTATTTTTTACGTTATATTGGTGTCATGAAAATTACCTCACTTGTAACTTTTATTTATTTTTACCAAGTTTGGAACTTTTTAACATGAACGATTAACTGATATCTTTCAAGAGGTTTATATTAATTCACTTGATTATTTTCATTGTGGAAGGAGTCCTGTGTTGATTTGGTGATAGATTCATGCAGGCTGGTTCAGATCTTGGATAATGCTTGAATTTAACATGAAATTAACATTGAACCTCTGAAAAAATGGAAATGAAAACCTGACTTGTTATAAAACTTTTGAAGTCATAGTTTATAATTAGTATAATGGTCAGAATTATAATTTATCTAAATTTAGTTGTCTGTGAGAATAAAAAAGGTTTTGAGGAGTTTAAGGTCAAAGTGTTTTCAGCAAGTTTCACCCTCAGATTTCATTTATTATATGTCGTGACAAATGTTCTGAAAACCAGGAACCTCTAGCAAATATATTTTAGTAAGATTTAAAAGAAAATATGTGAAAATTTGGCGTTTAAATTTGCGTGTGTCCTTGAAAAATTGGCCAGGGTAAAAATATTTGGAAAAAATTATTATCCGTCTACTAAGTCTTCTAAAAATAGAGAAGAATAAGATTTGGCTATCAAATTAGGTCAAGTAAGAAAATTAACCCGAAATAATCACTTATTCCCAGGTAAAATTTAAATTTTGTTGAAAAATTAAATTTTACCCTTTCCAAATTGACCCCATGACCTTCAAAGGCAGGGAAAAGTCTAAAATATTTTTGAAAAAATAACTACCAACTCTCCGGGTACCTACCTACCAAGTATAATCAAAATCAGTGAAAATGAAATTTGTGTCTTTTGAGTTGCCCAGTTGCCTAAAAAATACGTAAAGGTGAAAAAACGGAAAAAAATACTGACATCCCGTGGGCACCTGCTAAGTTTTAACAGAATTAGAGAAAATGAGATACCGACTCTCATTGGCCTTCGACCTTTTAAAAGAGGCCAAGGTTAAAAAATTGCTTGGAATAATATTTTCGAAACAGTTTCGAATTTTGAACTCCAAGCATCGTAGTTTTCGAGATTTAAGAGGGAAAATACTACCATTTTAACTTTTCAATTGCCATTTGACCTAGAAAATAGGTTAAGGTCATAGATATTTTTGGAAATCAACTGCCAACGCCCAAGGTACTTCCCGCCAAGATTAATCAAAATCAGAAAAAAGTAAATAATGAAATATAACATGGTTCAAGTGGTAGGAATATTATTAGTTCGTATTTCGTGATTTCCGAGTTTTATGAGAGAGAGAGAGAGAGAGAGAGAGAGAGAGAGAGAGAGAGAGAGAGAGAGAGAGAGAGGTGGGGGGAGGAGAAAAAACAATTATGAATGAAATTTTCAACCTTAGACGCAGCCATAACGTCTCTGAAAATTCTCTCTCTCTCTCTCTCTCTCTCTCTCTCTCTCTCTCTCTCTCTCTCTCTCTCTCTCCGTGGCTGCTTCTGTCTTTCCGTTGTCCATCTGTCGGGAAAGAAACATTCCGTAATTTGTTTTAATTACTGATGATGAGCCGGCGACGAGATGAGCGGGAGAAACAAGGGAGAAGGAAGTCGCTGTCTGTCTATCTGACTGTCTGTGTGTTTGTCTATCTATCTGTCTGACTGCTGTCTGTCTGTTTGCCTGTCTATCTGTCTGACTGCCTGTCTATCTGTCTGACTGTCTGTCTTCTGTCTGACTGTCT
>NC_089745.1:43775489-43780489 GCF_040412425.1 Macrobrachium rosenbergii
TAGGAAGGAACAGTTGTGTCTGAGACTTCTTCGACTGTCGAGAGTGTTATTCGACTGTACAGTTAATAACTGTCGACTGCATTAGCTCTTGTTTTTCTCACGGTCTCTGATGTTGATGATGATGATGTGATGATGATATGTGCTTCTCATGCAATGTTTTTCTTTTTGTTTTTCGTGAATATTTATGATGTGCGTTTATGGGAAGCACTCAGAGGTGGTGGCAGTCATTGACATAGAGGTCGTTTTGTGTTCCTCCTCCTCCTCCTCCTCCTCCTCCTCCTCCTCCTCCTCCTCCTCCTCCTCCTCCTCCTCCTCCTCCTTTTAGCAGAATGCTCTGCAAGTTGGTAAGTGAGGAAAAACTCTCATCAAAGCTATCATGCCCCGTTATATTTATTTAAGGAACAATTATTTTTTCCTGCCATTTTTAATCCTGTCTTGTTCTTAACTTTCTTCTGCCTTTTTTCGAAAGCGTGTGAATAATGGTTTTTTGTCATTTGTTGCTTCTGTTTTATGTTGCTTTTTGGGATTTTTTTTAGTTTCTGCATCTGTCTTTTTTCGTAATTTTTTAATATTTATTTTTTGGTTTATCTCTTGCTTCTGGTCATTATTTTTATTCATTTCCCACGCCATTCTTTTTTCCATCGCTGTATCTTCATCATAATCTGTCTTCATTAACACCAAATTTCTCTCTCTCCGTTATTGAGCACTTTGTAAAATTTTCTTTAACTGGGCATTTGCAGACGGTAATGCTGACTCCCTTACTCCCATCGGTAATATCTCATGTTTGCTCAGTGATTAATCTATAGCTATTGTGTGTTTTTCGTTTTCTACAGCTTCAGGAGAGCTGCAATGAATGTTTCCTTTCTTGCATGGACCATAAGTCCTGGATGATTTTAGAATAAGAAAAAAATATATGTATACTGTATATGATATATATATACATATATATATATATATATATATATATATATATATATATATATATATATATGTGTGTGTGTGTGTGTGTGTGTGTGTGTGTGTGTGTGTGTGTGTGTGTGTGTGTATTCACCATTATCATCATTCAAAAAGTAGGAGCGATTATTTGAGCAAGTCTTTAACCTGCAAATCAAATTCCACTAAATATAATGCCCTTAAATAAAAAAAAAGAATTAAACAGAATTAAAAGAATAACAACTGAGAATTTATTAACATCCACATTAATGTGTACATTTTAGGACTGAAAAACGTAGGCACTACCACATGGGACTTTAGGGAAATATTAATCCATTGAATTTTAGAGTATCAGCTCAATAACACCACCACGAAGACCGATCCGCAATTGTAACAGTATGAGGGATGAAAGAACTCTGGTGCAGGGCACCATGACATCTTTGCTAGACCTCAACAGAGAGTGCGAGTAGCACATAATATCTAAAGATTATATGCAAAGTGGAGAGAGAGAGAGAGAGAGAGAGAGAGAGAGAGAGAGAGAGAGAGAGAGAGAGACATATTGGCACCTCAACAGAAAGTGCGAGTAGCACATAATATCTAAGGATTACATGCAAAGTGGAGAGAGAGAGAGAGAGAGAGAGAGAGAGAGAGAGAGAGAGAGAGAGACATATTGGCACCTCAACAGAAAATGCGAGTAGCACATAATATCTAAAGAAGATATGGAAAGTGGAGAGAGAGAGAGAGAGAGAGAGAGAGAGAGAGAGAGAGAGAGAGAGAGAGAGAGACTGCTTGCTTGGGAAAGTTGTTCAAAAGTTAGGTATATCTTAGTTTAACCAGACCACTGAACTGATTAACAGCTAAGAACCAATTGGTTACCTAGCAACTGGACCTACAGCTTATTGTGGAATCCGAACCACATTATGACGAGAAATGAATTTCTATCACCAGAAATAAATTCCTCCAATTCTTCATTGGCCGGTCGGAGAGTCGAACGTTGGGGAAGATGTTCAAGAAGAATATCTTTCGATGACGGTCTGAATCATAATTACCACTGTTGATGATTGAGGCAATTATATCGAAGAGATAAAGAACCTCTGAGGCTTATTAACTTGAACTGTAGACTGAAAATATTTCACAAAGATAATACAATATTTATTCTGTGCGTGATGCTGAATAAATCAGTTATGCATTATTTCTCTTTAGTATGGTCCTTACACCCAACTATGGCCAGATAGAATAGAGTACCTACTTTGAAAATGCCCAAAGTTATTGACTTTGATGATCCCTACTTTGCTAGACCAAAGCCAATGGAAAATAAAGTAAGATTCAGGATAACTGTACACTTTACAAAATTCCGTACATCAGAGAGGGCTTCCAAATCTGCCAACTCAACCATTGAAACAAGGAACTTTTGTCCTTCAGTTCCATCACTGTTCTAGAACTGGCATCAGAAGAGCTATACCTCAAATAATCCGTATCTTAACCAAACCTAGATTGCTCATACACCATCATTTTCCTTCGCGGCCACTAACCTGTAGAATTGTCCACATCACTTTATATAGAAAATAACCAATCAGTCATAAGCAAATCCAGTCATGGATACCCTATCGAATGAGCTATGATAAAATGCCACTGGTCATTCAGAGGCCCCAAAAAATGCAGGGCGTAATTTCAGTTCGGTCTGGGACATTTAGGTAATTTCTGAAGTCATATCCAGCATTGTGACTTTCAGTAGCTGCAATACTTAATATCTTACTTCTCACGGGAGGACCTCGACAAGGTAATCCTCCACCCTCTAAAGGATGGAGCCGATAATCATGTAAACTCTCTCTCTCTCTCTCTCTCTCTCTCTCTCTCTCTCTCTCTCTCTCTACTCTCTCTCTCTCTGTATACACACACACACACACACACACACACACACACACACACACATATATATATATATATATATATATATATATATATATATATATATATATATATATATATATATATATATATATATATATATATACGTAGACGACCACATGAAAGGTGAAAATTAAAGACCAGGTGGTCGTCTACGTATATATTTGTCATGTGCAGTTTGGTGACTTATTGCTGATATATATATATATATATATATATATATATATATATATATATATATATATATATATATATATATATATATATATATATATATACATATATATATATATGTATGTATATATATATATATATATATATATATATATATAGCCAAGAGCATGTTTAATTTTATTGATTTGGTCCACGAGAAACGTTTCGTTTGGTATTTAAGAGCATACGCGTACAACGTCAAATTAAATTATAACAGAACAAAGGACGAAAAAGAACTAAGGTTTTTCCTATTTCATGTTTGTGTAAGAGAGAGAGAGGGGAAATAGATAAACAGACAGATAAAAGGATCAATTAAGCATGGCGACGAAGAAAAACATTATTTTTCTAAGTTAATTGTCGCGTGTTGGAGCATAAATTCTCAAATTCCTATCATTCCGGGAAACGAGTTTTTTATCCTTCTCTTTGCATGATTGCCTTGTATCCTCCATAACAGCTGGAAAGCGGACCTCCTCCTCCTCCTCCTCCTCCCCCTCCCCCTCCTCTACGCCTGCATGAGAAGCAGACAGACTGACAGGCTGACAGACCAGACTTGCAACCCCGCAGTGCCTTCGTTTGTACGAAGTCCCTTTTCTCGTAATATTGTTATGAGATAAATTTGCAATGTTTTCCTATCTCTGTAGCTGGCTGCAGTATTCATCTTTGTGTGTGTGTGTGTGTGTGTTTGCTTGAGGGGTGGGGGAGGTTTTATGAGGCTGCTAACAAAGCGTGATCTAGTTTCTCAAGTTGAAATTAGTGGGTTCCGCTAGTTTCTGCTGCGTTTCTCACAGTAGGGTTCTTTTTTTAGTGCTGGTATTGCAGAATGAATGTGATCTTTTTTTATCTCATCTGAAACCAACCTTTCTTAGGATTGTGATTATATAATATATTTATCTACTTATGTTCTATTTGTGTGTTTGAATGCATGTCTTTATACCTTGCATGTAAATGTATAATTTTAGGGATAAGTATCTCGTAAAATAGAGGGATGAGAATCGGAATTTAAACAGACTGAGCAGCAGAATGATATAGACTTAAAAATATCCTTTGGACTTCTATCTCGCAACTGATCGAGTGAGTGATCCCATATGGGGGTCCTTTGTACCTACGGACTCCGGCTGCTGTTGTTTCCTCGAATGTCATCAAGTTAATCTACTTTTTAGGATGGCATTCGTACCCGAGCAAAGCCCTGCCATTTTGTAGGGTACTGTGGCTTTTGGATGTGAATGTAGAAGCATGAAATATTTCTCTCTCTCTCTCTCTCTCTCTCTCTCTCTCTCTCTCTCTCTCTCTCTCTTGGCCAGGTGTTGCACATTGTTTTATTTTCAGTCATTCTTGCGTTCGTCTCCTGCGTAAGCAATTTCCTGTTAAGAAATGAAAAGAATTGATTTAAAGAATTGACTGAATTGGTTTCAGACGAACTTCAAAGCTTATTTTAGAGATTGTAGCATGTGATTGCAAACATATTTTTTTCACAAAGCTTTATAGCTTGAGAAAATAATATTCTTCTGTATATTTTTTTGCCTAACAACAGAACAAGGAAGTCACTAAGAACTGCTGTCAACAAAAACGAAATCATTTTCCTGGGATTATTGTATACCCAGAAACAATAATATTATTCTTTATATTTTCAATTAACAACAGGACGAGGGAGTCACTTGAGAAAGTACCAACAACAAAATGGAAACGGTTTGCTTCATATTCTTTTTATGACATTTTCTATGTCGCTACGTCCGAGAAACATTAGCAGAAGAGGTTATTACAATGTCTGAAGAAACAACTACCAATGACCACTGAGTCTCATTATTTTGACAAGCAGCGAGGCTTGACCAAATACAGTACTTACGGGTTATCCGGGCCTACCCCATACCCCCTTAAATTTCCGCTGGGTACGATGCCCTGTGATTTATGAGGGGGGTCATTACGAGACGGTTGTTAATTAAGCGAGG
>NC_089745.1:43787989-43822989 GCF_040412425.1 Macrobrachium rosenbergii
TTCATTAGGAAGAAGTAAGAGATAAGGGAAATGCTGAAAGGAGACATCTCACATGTTAAAAAAGAAAAAATAAATTAATAAATAAATGAATAGATAGAAATGTATGTTTGCGAGCATTTGGCATATACTCGTACACGTATTGTGTCCTCGCATGGTTGTGTGTGTGTGTGTGTGTGTTCATATACGTTATATAACTCACCGTAAATAAGTACCGATAATAAAGAAACATGCATGCAAGCATTTGCACCTATGCAGGTGTTTATCATTTCGAGTTTCCTTGTCCAAGGGCAGGTGTGCCTACCTACCTGTACCCATCCCCCCGCCCGCAATCTTCCCTGCCAGGATCGTCTTTAAGCCATCATCCATATTTTTTCCCCCCTTCACCCATCTCCTGCACCCGCAGCACAGCACCCATATGCTATCACCCTAACCCCTTCTACCCCCTCCCATTCTCCCCAACCATCGGTGATGTGCCTTCATGCTTTTTGTAGCGTGACGGCCTCACTCAACCACCTGCTCTGGGGTTCCAGAGAACCGCCCTCATGAGATATCCTTGAAGTCGCGCTTGCTAGAAGACCTCACGACGGGGCCTGGTATGGGGCTAAATACCCCTTCGGTGCCCAGGGAAATGGGTGGAGATGGGAAAACCTAGAAAATGGTAGGGGATGGAAAGACCAAGAAAATAGTAGGGGATGGGAAAACCAAGAAAAGGGTAATGGATGGGAAAACCAAGAAAAAGGTAGGGATAGGAAAACCAAGAAAAAGGTAGAGATGGGAAAACCAAGAAAAGGGTAGGAGATGGGAAAACACCAAGAAAAGGGTAGGGCATGGGAAAACCAAGAATAGGGTAAGGGATGGGAAAACCAAGAAAATGTTACGGGATAGGAAAACCAAGAATAGGGTAAGGGATGGGAAAACCAAGAAAAGGGTAGGGGATGGGAAAATCAGGAAAATGATGTGAGAATGGGAAAACCAAGAATAGGGTAGGGGATAGGAAAACCAAGAAAAGGATAGGGCATGGGAAAATCAAGAAAAAGGTAGGGGATGGGAAAACCAGGAAAATGATGTGAGAATGGGAAAACCAAGAATAGGGTAGGGGATGGTAAAACCAAGGAAAGGGTAAGGGATGGAATACCAAGAATAGGGTAGGGGATGGGGAAAACCAAGAAAAGGGTAGGGGATGGGAAGACCAAGAAAATGGTAGGGGATGGGAAAACCAAGAAATTGGTAAGGGATGGGAATACCAAGAATAGGGAAGGGGATGGGGAAAACCAAGTAAAGAGTAGGGGATGGGGAAAACCAAGTAAAGGGTAGGGGATGGGAAGACCAAGAAATTGGTAGGGGATGGGAAAACCAAGAAAAGGATAGGAAAACCAAGAAAAGGGGAGGGGATGGGAAAACCAAGAAAACGGTAGGGGATGGGAAAACTAAGAAAATGGTCGGGGATGGTAAAATCAAGGAAAGGGTAGGGGATGGGAATACCAAGAATAGGGTAGGGGATGGGGAAAACCAAGAAAAGGGTAGGGATGGGAAAACCAAGAAAAGGGTAGGGGATTGGAAGAACAAGAATAGGGTAGGGGATGCGGAAAACCAAGAAAAGGGTAGGGGATGGGAAGACCAAGAAAATAGGGGATGGGAAAACCAAGAAAATGGTAAGGGATGGAATACCAAGAATAGGGAAGGGATGGGGGAAAACCCAAAAGGGTAGGGGATGGGAAAACCAAGTAAAGGGTAGGGGATGGGAAGACCAAGAAATTGGTAGGGGATGGGAAAACCAAGAAAAGGATAGGAAAACCAAGAAAAGGGGAGGGGATGGGAAAACCAAGAAAACGGTAGGGGATGGGAAAACTAAGAAAATGGTCGGGGGATGGTAAAATGGAAAGGGTAGGGGATGGGAAAACCAGGGATGGGAAAACCAAGAAAAGGGTAGGGATGGGAAAACCAAGAAAAGGGTAGGGGATCGGAAGAACAAGAAAATGGTAGGGGATGAGAAAACCAAGAAAATGGTAGGGGATGGGAAAACCAAGAAAAGGGTAAGGGAAAACAAGAAAGGTAAGGGTGGGAAAACCAAGGAAAGGGTAGGGGATGGGAAAACCAAGAAACGGTAGGGGATGGGAAAACCAGGAAAATGGTGGGGGCGGGAAACCAAGAAAAGGGTAAGGGATGGGAAAGCCAAGAATAGGGTAGGGGATGTGATGCATAATTGAGCTCTTTATCTCTCTCTCTCTCTCTTGAAATTACATTTGCAACGGGGTTTGTATGGGGCTAAATGTCCCTTTTGTGCCCAGGGAAACGGGCAGGTTTGGGAAAATTCTGGAAAGGATAAGGAATTTGAATTATACAAGAGATCTTTATTTCCAACTTTGAAAATGAGTATTTTACGAAGGTTACAGAGGTGCCAGCCAGAAGAATTCATATTATTGGCCAATGACAACCTCTCTCTCTCTCTCTCTCTCTCTCTCTCTCTCTCTCTCTCTCTCTCTCTCTCTCTTTCTCTCTCTCTCTCTCATATGTTTTGGTGTTGTTTTATACAACCTTCGACCTTCAGTAACTCCAGTCACCTGGCAGTGTACATAAAGATTTCTTTTTGCATGTACATTTTTCCCTCTAAACTTCCTTTCTCCAAGAGGTGTTATTCATTCACAATGGACTAAGGCACTCTCTCTTTCCAGTCTGTTTATCGTTTCCTACGTAAACGGACTAAATAGGGCATTAAGTTACCTTCCCTGTTGGCTTAAGCAAATTATAAAATTTATCTAAAAATCCAGGTTTTAAACATTAAATATCTCTTCGTTTTGTGTTCTAATAAATCTAATATACAGAATTAAATGGTTTTGTTGGCATTTTTAGCATGTTTCCATACTGTTTTTGAAAGCGGATGTTTCATAAAAGTTATTTAAAAATAGTAATTGGAATTTTAAATCTCTCTTTATATTAGGCGTGAGTGTGTCTTCAGATTATCTCTCTCTCTCTCTCTCTCTCTCTCTCTCTCTCTCTCTCTCTCTCTCTCTCTCTTTTGTTGTCATTTTTGGCATAACAAGTTTCCATGCTGTCTTTGAAAATGGATTTTTCTATAAAAAGGTAATTAAAAATAGTAACTGGAATTTTAAAGCTCTTTATATTAAGC
Organism: Macrobrachium rosenbergii; assembly: GCF_040412425.1. NCBI lineage: Eukaryota > Metazoa > Arthropoda > Malacostraca > Decapoda > Palaemonidae > Macrobrachium > Macrobrachium rosenbergii. The sequence continues at coordinate 43,791,117 of NC_089745.1, forward strand.
GTGGAGTATGTCTTTTGAATCTTTCTCTCTCCCTCTTTATTGGCGTCCCTGTTGATATATTCACTTAGTTACTTTCGCATCTGTGTTCCTGAACTATACTGTTAAGGTCACTAAAAGTAAAAATGTTCTCATTAATATCTCTTTCAAGTATTAGGCTTTCAACTTTGTCCGAAATTCAGACAGTAGAATCTTGACTTTATGACTGCGAGTGAAGAAGAGGCCGCATTGACAATGTTCTCGTGGTACAAAAATAAAATGTTTACATATTAGAAAATAAGTATATAATAAGTTTGATAGTGCAGTATGCACGACTGAGATTGGCGAGACACTGCTGACGAAGATTCTGGATGGCCATAGTTATTGCGATTCCTTTTTACAGAAACTAAGTAATCAATCAGTCATTTGGTGTACAAGCGGCTGTGGGTTTTTCCTCGTGTTTCCGTGATTAAGTGGTGATAATGTGAACGTAAAATATAGTTGCTCTCTCTCTCTCTCTCTCTCTCTCTCTCTCTCTCTCTCTCTCTCTCTCTCTCTCTCTCTCTCAGTGGTAATACAGTCATTTTGGTGAAATCTTTCAGCCATCCAAATATATATAAAGAGCGTGAGTCACTTTAAACAGCTTATTCACAATTGAGGAGTGGGATGTCCCATTGAGGTAATAGATTGATGATGATATCTTTGTCCAATTTTTTGTGTTATATATATATATATATATATTTATATATATATATATATATATATGTGTGTGTGTGTGTGTGTGTGTGTGTGTGTGTGTGTGTGTATGTGTGTGTGCGTGCGTGTGTGTGTGTACACACAGATGCCTTTACCCTTTATAAACGATTGGTTCCAGACATGTTCTGTTTATCAAATTTGTCTAAATTTTCTACACACACCTGTTTATCAATCTGTCTATACACACACACACACACACACACACATATATATATATATATATATATATATATATATATATATATATAGATAGATAGATAGATAGATAGATAGATAGATAGATAGATAGATAGATAGATATATGATATATATATATATATATATATATATATATATATATGTGTGTGTGTGTGTGTGTGTATGTATATATCTCCCCAGATGATTTTTATGGCTTATGCACCGGCAGCTTGTGGCATTTCCTTGTGAGCACCCATCCAGGTACTGACCATTCCAAGCATTACGCAACTGAGAGAAAGAGAGAGTGAAAAATGCTACCATCTTGCGCTATCAGTAACCACACGAAGCCCTAACATCCTTCCGTCAAAGTCCAGGAATTCATTAATCGCCAATTATAAAGAGTTATCATTTCCCATGTCTGAAGAGAACCAACCCATTTCTCGCATCACACGGACTTTTAACTTTTTTTTTTAACACCCCTTTTTACGACGAAAATTTCGGGTGTTCTGATTGATGAGGTCTGCTGGTTTCGGAGGGCTTTCAATTCCTCGCTTTCTACCGAGCTAGTGTGGCGGAGATGTAACGGAAATTAGCTTTGCTTGTAATAGTCGTGAGCGGTTCGTTAGCAGTAATAAGTGGGTATGTTGTTAAGTAGTTAACTGTAGTCCAATACGTGTTTTTTTATCTCTCTCTCTCTCTCTCTCTCTCTCTCTCTCTCTCTCTCTCTCTCTCTCTGTAGATGTTGTCTTTCTCTCTCTAGGTGTTGAACCTCCCTCTCTCCCTCTTTCTCTAGGTGTTGAGTTTCTGTCTAGGTGTTGAGCCTCTTTCTCTCTCTCTCTCTCTGTACATGTTGAGTCTCTCTCTCTTGGTGTTGAGCCTCTCTCTCTACCCCTCTCTCTCTTTCTCAAGGTGTTGAGTTTCTAGGTGTTGAGTCTCTCTCTCTCTCTCTCTCTCTCTCTCTCTCTCTCTCTCTCTCTGTAGATGGTGAGTCTCTCTCTCTCTAGGTGTTGAGCCTCACTTTCTCCCTCTCTCTCTGGGTGTTGAGTCTCTCTCTCTCTCTCTCTCTCTCTCTCTCTCTCTCTCTCTCTCTCTCTCTCTCTCTCTCTCATGATATCCGGTTCCTCGAAAAGAGATCCGATATCAGCGAAGGATGCAGTTTTATCTGGTCGTATTTGTTGTCGATTCGGTTCCGTCGAATATTTACGTATTATTATTTTCTCCGCGATTGGTCGGCGGGGAGGCAGCCGAGTCCTTTTTCGTCTGTCAGCATAAAGAGTGATTGACTGATAACTCGCAGTCAATCAATCAATCCTTACGGGGAGAGATGGAAAAGGACCCGTTCGCATAACAGTCAAAAGAGAAGAAGAGCGTTCGCGTATTACTGTTTTTCTTTGGTGTTGCCGAACCTGTCTAAGTGATTCTTATTACAGAGGGACCGAATTGTAATAATGCAGTCTTTGTAATGGAGCATTCTTTATTTATGCATTCTTTACAATAATGCATTCTTTACCATAATGCATTCTATATAATAATGCATTCTTGTAGTCGGTGCAGATACGCAGTATGTCATAATATCACCGTTCAATTTTTCTCGATTTGGCTTGATGCGAACTAAGTGCACATCTGTTTTGTCGGCAACTGAGACAGCCTTTATTTGGCAGAAGAAATATTTAGTTCGTTATTTAGTTGAATGTTAAGCTCTACCATCAGTAGTTCGTTGCCTAAGTTTCAGGTCAATAGAGCATCAAATTATTATGAGTTAAACCTTTACCAATACCATATGAACATGTATCTCTAAGGTAATTAGTTATTTTTTTTTATATTTTCAATAAATGTCCGCTTCATTATATTTTTAACGTTTCTAATTTCACCCTATGATAGATAAATGTCACCTTTGCGTTTTTATTTTATGAATATTCTTATTCGTTCTTTATTCTTATGCATACATATAACATTAATACTAATTCATTCATGCACCTATGGCTTCAAATAACACTGTATACTAATTCATCCAAAAGTCTTTTCCATTCATATAACAGTATATGCTAGTTCACTGATAAATCTCACGTATTCAAATAACAGTATATAATAATTTATTCATAACCCATATGCATTCAAATAACAGTATTTAATAATTCATTCATAAACCTGTGCATTAAAATAACAATATATACTAATTCATTCATAAGTCTGTTCCATTCAGATAACAGTATATACTAATTAATTCATAAATCTTATTCATTCAGCTAACTCATGGGTCTTTGTATAAATATATTTACACAAGGTGTATATTAAGGAGGCTTAATATACAACTACTTCTACAGGACGACCAACAAATAAGAATCCTTATTGTAAGAAATACACAAAACGAAGCTTGTCCCTTGCAAACCTTCCTTCGCTACTCTTTAAAACGCCAAACCACCAAGTGGTATTGACTCTCGCAAAAAATCAAATGATGCTAACCATCAAATCAACGTTATTTAACCTCAGGAGTTTGACAAATGAAACATTACTCTACTCCTGCGGTTGGAGACGTGTCAGCATCCTTCCGAGATCACGGGTCGAGAGGGGTAGAGAGGAAGGGGTGGGGGAAGGGGAGGGAAGAGGGTTGGTAGTCTGTGTGATGTCATTGGTGTTGTTCGATTGTGCGAGATGTAGTTGTCATTATGCTTTCTCTAATGTGCGTATATAATATTATATATATATATATATATATATATATATATATATATATATATATATATATATATATATATATATATATATATATATATATATATATATATATATATATATATATATATATATATATATATATATATATATATATATATATATATATATATATATATATATATATATATATATATATATATATATATATATATATATATATATATATATATATATATATATATATATATATTTATATATATATATATATATATATATATATATATATATATATATAGCTACAAATGTCATATATAATATCAGACAAATGTCACGCTACCTCGGGAATATCCCCGATGGAGAATTATCACCGAAGAGGAATTTATAAGTGATAAATGGATTGGTACTACCGGGTCTCGATCCCTCGGCACAAATACTTATCCAGCGACTCCAGTCGACGGTCTACTCACAATCCATTTATCACTTATAAATTCTCCTTCGGTGATAATTCCCCATCGGGGATATTCCCGAGGTAGCGTGAATTTGATATTAAGCGACATATGTAGCTTCATGATTGTATATAAATCATGGTGTGATAAAAAAATGTCATATACAGTGTGTACAATATATATATATATATATATATATATATATATATATATATATATATATATATATATATATATATATATATATATATATATATATATATCCTTAAATCTGAAACATTTGTCATTTAAATGACTTTCCTTCTGAATACCATTAGTTAATATATTTTACTTACAATGTATATTATATATATATATATATATATATATATATATATATATATATATATATATATTTAGAAATATGTCTGTCTATAGATTCATTCTACTAAACGATATATCTTCATAGAAAGGGTGGCTCCAGGAATTCTTTGCTGTAAACCCACGGCAGTCTGCTAATTACTTGGAGCATATATCACTCCTTTAATCAGTAAGGGAACTTTTTTTTTTTTTAGAACCAGGCCCAAATCGTTTTCTCACTTCTGGGATCGATTTTGGGAATCTCGGCGGTGAGAAGATATCAGAGAAGACATCAGAGACACAGAGTACGAGAAAATACTTCGGGAATGTAATCGTAAACTCGTAATAATTTGAACTCGAGTTCCCTGAAGTCATTAAGGCTCAGGTGTGATTGGAAATGTTTAATTTCCGCTCTGACTTTGTAAATGGCATTGGGTAATTCAGTGCTGTTGCTCTAATGGGACTCCAGTTCTATTAATGTTTTCCGATGCTATTAAATTAAATTCTGTTGGCGTTTTGCCCTCTATATTCTCTCGGAAATTGTAGCGCTCTCTCTCTCTCTCACACACACACACACACATGTATATATATATATATAATATATATATATATATATATATATATATATATATATATATATATATATATATATATATATATATATATATATATATATATATACACGATGTTTTACTCTCCATATTCTCTCGGAATTTAGTAGTTTCTCTCTCTCTCTCTCTCTCTCTCTCTCTCTCTCTCTCTCTCTCTCTCTCTAAGACACACACACGTCCACACACACACACACACAAACAGGTCAGACCACTGCATTTACAGATACATACGTGAAATTAAACATTTGCCTTACTTTCCGAAGAAATGAAAAAGAAAACACGCAAATACGTGATATTAAACATTTACCTTATTTTCCGAAGAAAGGAAAAAGAAAACACGTAAATACGTGGTATTAAACCTTTCCCTTACTTTCCGAAGGAAAAAGAAAACACGTAAATACGCCATATTAAAAATTTACCCTACTTTCCGAAGAAATTAAGAAGAAAACACGTAAATACGTGATATTAAACATTTACCCCACTTTCCGAAGAAAGGAAAAGAAAACACGTAAATACGTGATATTAAACATTTTCCTTACTTTCCGAAGAAATTAAGAAGAAAAAGCGTAAATACGTGATATTAAACATTTACCCTACTTTCCGAAGAAAGGAAAAGAAAACACGTAAATACGCCATATTAAAAATTTACCCTACTTTCCAAAGAAATTAAAAAGAAAACATGTAAATACGCGATATTAAATATTTACCAGCCACTCTTTTACCTAGGCACGTCGACGTTCCCAGTGTAATTTTGATTTTAATTAAACATTCGGTTCTGGTGCCTTTATAGCGTGAATACCATTACGTACGGTATGTAACATCTGTACACCGCACGCCTGCGCCGAAAACATACTTTTGCTATAAACATAACTTCTACGAGATGGTAGCGAGAAGGGGAGATAATGTAAATATATTCGTTTTTTTTTTTAATGTACCTTGAAATGTAATCTTCAGACGTAATTATTTTTCCGGGGTTACGTTTAATTGGTAACTGCTTTCTTGGATTTGTCCCCCGTTGTTTTAAAGATAGAAATACACTTGAGAGTTTTCAGATAAAGAAATACACTTGAGGATTTTCAAATAAAGAGGGTCATAAAGAACTCTGAGGAAACGTGGAAAATTGGGTGAAATTATACCGTTGGCATAATTACGCAACCTGGCAGTGAAGGGGAGCAAACACTTGTTGACAAAGAGCAATTCTCTCAATTCTGAAGGAATTAAAACAACACCTAAATAAGTGAAATTAAACTTTTTCCTCACTCTCTGAGGAAGAAATACCCATTGAACTTGGTGAAAAATTGGGATTTCATTGGTCACATTCACCACCAGGTCTGTGTATTGTGGTGGTACAGTGACCTCTCAAACTTCTGTGTTTCTTTAGACTTTTAGGTACGTTCCATACTGAAAGCCCCAAATACCCAATGATGCCAAGGAATTTTATTTCAAAGTGGGATTCTAGGCCACAGTGGTTGCTCTTATTGCGTCATTATAGAGCAGAATTTTCTCCTTTGGAGAAAGAACAGAATAACGATTTGCTTCTGTATTCAATGAGATATCCATACGATCGTGTGTTAGTTTTTTTAGATTTTGATAAATACATGGTAGTTTTTGTAAGATTATATAAATACATGGTAGGTTTTTTTTAAGATTTATCATAGATGCGTGATAGTTTTTTATAAGATTGTCATATCATAAATACATGGTAGTTTTTAAGATTTTTCATAAATGCATGAGTTTTTATAAGATTATCATAAATACATGGTAGTTTTTTTAAGATTTATCGTAAATACATGATAATTTTAAAAAGATTATCATAAATACATGGTAGGTTTTAAAGATTTTTCATAAATGCATGATAGTTTTATAAGATTTATCGTAAATGCATGATAGTTATTATAAGATTATCATAAATATATGGTAGTTGTTTTTTAAGATTTTTCATAATTACATGATAGTTTTTATAAGATTTATCATAAATTCATGATAGTTTTTATAAGATCATCACAAATACATGACTGTTGTTTTTAAGATTTGTCATAGATACATGATATAGGTTTATCATAAATACGTGGTATAGACCTACTTAGGGAGCGCCAAAGAAATGGTATTAGACTTTTATATCTTTTCCTATTTTTCTCCCCTTTAAGCGAATTCGTTACTTCAATTAAAACCTTCTTCATTTGATTGTTATGTTTGTTTTTTCTTCCACAGGTATGTTTCGGTCACGTGTGCTTCCAGTACGTTTCCACCCATATGGAAGAAATGTGAGTAACAAGTTTCAGTTAATTGTATTAATATATATATATATATATATATATATATATATATATATATATATATATATATATATATATATATATATGTGTGTGTGTGTGTATTATGTGTGTATTATACATATATAATAGAGAGAGAGAGAGAGAGAGAGTGACTTGTGTAGCAATTAGTTACAGAAAATACAATATCTTTCTTGGTTCACCAGAAAGAGAAAGTGAGTTAATTGTGGTATATTTGGACATAGAAATTACAGCATCTTAGAGAGAGAGAGAGAGAGAGAGAGAGAGAGAGAGAGAGAGAGAGAGAGAGCCCTGTTACAAAAGTTAATGGAAAATATAGTGTCATTCTTTTACTGAATGAGAGAGAGAGAGAGAGAGAGAGAGAGAGAGAGAGAGAGAGAGAGAGAGAGAGAGAGAGTCCTATTATAAAAATGAATAGAAAATACAGTGTCATTCTTTTAGTGCATTAGAGAGAGAGAGAGAGAGAGAGAGAGAGAGATTCTCATTACAAAAGGTAATAGATAATAGTGTAATTCTTTTAGTGCATTAAAGAGAGAGAGAGAGAGAGAGAGAGGTGGGATGCTATTCGGTCTGTTGTAATTAGACAATAGAAAACTTAGTACCGCTTTTTATTCCTCTACTTCGTGTTGTAGATACAACACGAAAATACAGCATTATCCTCTTAATACACGCGAGAAAGAAGAGACAGACGAGGAGAGACGGGTGGGCTGGTTGGTGGGTGGGTTGGGTGGGGAGTGTCTCCTCCGGAGGGGGAACCGGTTAGGTTGCTGGGTATATAAACAAGAAGCGAAGGAAATACCGAAGGCACGAGACAAAGGAACAAGTTCATAAACATACCGGGGGTTTCAGAGGGTTGTCACGGAAAAGTCAGATGGAAACGCCACTCAAAACAAAAGCCTGAATATTCACTGGAAGAAAAGAAAAAAGAAAAGAAAAAATGAAGGTTGGGTGGGGAGAGGGGAGGGGGTCGGGTATAGGGACTAGGAGGCCGCTTTGTTTTGTTTTCAAGGACAATGCGAGGCCCCTTTTTCTTTTATGGAGTGATGAATTAGAGAAGTGGATGAGCAAGGTCTGAATTACTAATAATAGTTGTTGGATCAGTGATAATTTTAATGTTTTTGAAGTTTTGGCGTTTTATTCTGAGTTGGGATACCATGCCGTCAACAATAGCAACAGTTATGATATGAATAATTTTAACGAAACGAAGAGCACTGAATACGGAATCTCTTCTTTATGTACTCTTTAAAAAAGATTTTCGATATCGTTTTGTAAATCTTTGGGGAAAAACTAAAACGCAAAATTGAAATGGTGAGTTACATATTGCAAAATATTGCTGTGATGTCCATTTTTCATTGTACCGAACTCCTATTTTTTATTCATTTCATTCAGCTTAATTTGTTAGGTGTCACATAAACATAATTTATATTTTATTCAGCTAAAGTATCATTCAGTGCGTAAAAACCTTTCACCGGTATTTTGTGTGAATTCATTATCATTATAATAATAATGTCGTGAGCTAAATTTTAGTTGATAATATTTTCATAGAAATTTCCGCCAGTATCTTGTCTTCTGCTGGTGTTATTTACGAAGGCTATGGCATTTTTTTTTTCACAGCATTAAGACAAAGTTTCCATTGTTCGGTCGAACATATCAAGAAGTGCTTTTGTTTTTATTTATTGTTTTTTGCCTTTTTTTCCCTAGTTAACGTTTATTTCTTCCTTATCACGGAACTTGAAAGTTTTTTAGATATACCATCGTTAAGGTCAGTGTTTACAGTTATGAATTGAAACAGAAAGAGAGAGACAAGAATTACAAAAGATAACAACACTTGGGTGATTCGTCTGTGCCCCAGTGAGCTTAAATGAGATTGAGACTTATCAAGGCGTAGAATTAATGAATGCACAGTTAATCCGAGGCTAAAAAAAGGCCGTCCCCCGTTCATCAAGGGACACGATAACAGCTGGAATACGAGGGGCATTTTCGCAGGGCATTATGCCCTCGCACCGGCATGAAATCTCGAAATAGACTTTTGGGGCGTAAGTCTTTGTATGGGATAGGAATGGTTGTGGGGTGGGGATGGGGGTGAGGGTGGGGGATGTGGGGTTGGGGGAGGTTATCAGATGCTAGGTTGGGCGCAGGATTAATTACTGATTTCGCACACACACTTTTATTTTTGTTTTTTTCAAGAGGGTTAAGTCAGTTAGATTGACATGGTTTCCTTGAAATCTCTCTCTCTCTCTCTCTCTGTCCGGCACATCTTCAAAGAATGAGTGACAGTCCAATTCCAAATAATGTTTAATGGAGACATACGTTGATTGGGAAGAAAATGCCTGGGACCAGATTCTTTGCACACGGTATGAAACAGTTGTGGTGTTTATGAAGAGACAGGAGTAGAGAAGCTTGTTAGGCGGCATAACTTGGTGCACACCATTTGCAGCAATACTCGAGGGAGCTGTAATAATAGTAAATCTTTTTTAATGTTCTATAGAATGTTTATATTCAGATAAAGCTGTGGTTCCCATACATTTTTACTTGTGTTTATAGACTGACTAATGTATAGGATACGAACAGAGATACGTATGTACAGTAGGCTTATATGGAATGGAATATAAAATTTACGCCAAAAGCCAAGCACTGGGACCTAAGAGGTCATTCAGCGCTGAAAGGGGAATTGAGAGTAAGAGATTTTAAAGATGCAACAAGAGGGAAACCTCGCAGTTGCACTATGAAACAACGGTTAGGAGAGGGTGGAAAGTAAGATGAGAGGAAGAGAATATGAACGGAGGCACAGTAAAAGGCATGAAAGAGGTTGAAGCTAGGGGCCGAAGGGACACTGCAAAGAACCTTAAGTAATGTTGACAGTGCACCGCGTGAGGTGCACTGACAGCACTACCTCCTCTTCCATATTTACCTCATGGATTTACTTCCATTTCCAACCAGTTCTCTCTTCCTTTGTTTACTGGTAAATCTTCTAGTCGTATCTGTTCAGCGGCGTCTCCCAGTTCGGACTGAGAAGAATCCCAGGATCACATTTTTTCTTTTCGCAACAGGAAATAACATCGTTACGTTTCACACAGAATTTCTCGGAACCTTTTCGTAAGCTTCTTGCGGATTGCGACACCCGCCCCTCCCCCGTCACTTAAATACTCGTGGCCTTGATGAGACAGAGGATTGTCCCTGTAGCTTGTTGCTCATTGCTGCTACTGTAGAATCTCTCTCTCTCTCTCTCTCTCTCTCTCTCTCTCTCTCTCTCTCATGAACTGCTGGTAAATTTTATGTACGTGCTGGAAAGCTGTATTTGTATAAATAAAAAAAAATGAAATTTGATGACATTCTCTCGTTACTGTATTTGATAAGAAAATTGGATTTCTAGTTAGGAATCTGTTTATGTTTCCTACTTACGAAAATCATTCACATCTGAGAAATGTTTGAAATCAGTTTAGATACAGTCCAGAATAAACATCAGTCTTCAGTAATGAATCTTAAGTATTGTAAAAAAAAAAAAAAATTACTTTTGGCGCGAAATTTTTGGCGGTAAAATGATCCCGTGCCACGTTTATCTCTCAGCTGGCGGGAAAGCTGTCCGGCTCATAAACACAGCCTGGTGCAACGGTTAGTCAACAATAGGGTTGCGAAAGATTGTTTTTTTTTTTTTTACCGTACAAGGGATAGTTTTTTTTTTTTTATACAAGGGATGTCGATGAAATCTCCATGCCGTTTATTTATTGTTCATGTATTTACGGTTAATGTTTTTACTGAATATATTTAAGTTTTATTCCTTGCCCCTTTTGTTTTTGGAAACTGTCATGACTAGCATTGCAAACTATTCTCATATATGTACTATTTTCATATATATATATATATATATATATATATATATATATATATATATATATATATATATATATATATATATATATATATTATATATTATATTATATATATATTTATATATATATATATATATATATATATATATATATATATATATATATATATATATATTTATATCTATATATATATATATATATATATATATATATATATAAAATCACATTCTTGAGTGACTTACTAATTGCAGTCACGTTCCAGTTTGATTTCATTTCTAATCGCGTGTGTTGTGTGTGTGTGTGTGTTTGTGTGTGTTTTGAAGTAAAGATTCATCACAGTTATTCATGGCTTTTCTGATTATATGTCTCATTTTAATTTCTTGTCCAATCTTAGCACCTTAGAGAAAAATACAAATTTCTTTTTAATTTTGTATTTTTCTGCGCTTCCAGAAAGTACCATCTACAAGTTTTTGTTGATAAAATCTTTTATTAGCTTTTAATTTTTGTCGTCGTGAGCATTAAGACGGAGTTAGTTCTTCTGCTAACAAAAATTACAGTAGCTCTCTCTCTCTCTCTCTCTCTCTCTCTCTCTCTCTCTCTCTCTCTCTCTCTCTCTCTCTCATTTTTCGTTACATTGCTCATTTCTCCACAGGCTTTTATGGGCTTCCCGGAAGTACCCATTTGGGGCTCCTATGACCCTACCCAACCCCTTTTCTCTCTTCCTTACATCTCTCTTCAATCCCCCCCAGGCCACCTAAACACCCCGCCCCCCATCAACCCCATCCCCGTACCTGCAACCTCTCTCGAATCTCCCTTATTTGCCTTTTAACCCCCAACCCCCAACCCCACCCATCCATTCTCGGCCCTCCTCCGCTCCCTACTCCTCTTTCATCTTCCCCCTACTTTTTATCGCCCCTCGCATCTTATCATCGTCTCTCTCTCTCTCTCTCTCTCTCTCTCTCTCTCTCTCTCTCTCTCTCTCTCTCTCTCTAGGTCTTTTTTCCAGTTCGTCTTTCCTTCACTTTCTTCCCCTCACTCACTCGTTCTTCTCTCATTCACGTTCTCTCTCTCTCTCTCTCTCTCTCTCTCTCTCTCTCTCTTTGGGTTTTCTTGTCTTTTCCAGTTCGTCTTTCCTTCACTTTCTTCTTCTCCTCACTCACTCATTCTTCTTCCCCCATTCATTCTCGTCTCTTTCTCTGCGCCGTCCTTCTTCATTTATTTCCATTTCCATCATCTCCTGCTTTTTCTCGACTTTTACTCTCTTTCGTTTGTCCAGTCACTTGTTGATAACCGTTGCTGTCACGCAAGTCTACAAAAACAGATCAATCATTTGCTCTTACCTTTTCCTCCTCTCAGAGATTAAGGGTCTTTGAGAATTCCTCCTCCGTAATCTCATTATTATTATAATTATTTGTTTCTTTTCCCACCAGTTTCCTCGTATGTTTCTCCTCTCCTTGTCCACCTTGTCTTTTGGCATCCTATAAGTTCCTTTCCTCCGCCACCGGCTTCCTACTTGAGTTCCATTTAGATGAAGAATGAACAGGAACTCTCTCGAAGTCTCTTCGGTTCACCGGACTCTCTCTCTCTCTCTCTCTCTCTCTCTCTCTCTCTCTCTCTCTCTCTCTGTGTGTGTGTGTGTGTGTGTGTGTCAAACCGTTTTGCAAGGCCTGTTTGTCACCAGTTTATTTTTGTTATTATTGTTATTCAGAAGAGGAACCCAATTCATATGGAACAAGGACCCTAGACCTTTGCATATGGAACAAGCCCACAGGGGCCATTGACTCGAGATTCAAGCTTCCAAAGGATATGGTGTTCATTAGGAAGAGGTAAGAGGAGGTAAAGGGAAATGCAGAAAGAAGTGATCGCACTTATTAAAAAAAGAAAAAATTAATTCGTAAATTAATCGATAAATGAAAATGTATTAAAATGTAAGGAGAATAGTATTAGGGAAAATGCAAGTAAAGAAAATATATTTTTTATACTAGAACATTGATTGTATTCATATTGCAGCATTGCATTATCGGGTCGTTCAGTTAACGAAGTTAAGCAACATTGGGTCTGGTCAGTTCTTCAACGGGTGAATGCCAAGAAAATGTAGACGTCATCGGCTCAGAAGCCTTGCGAACTTCCTTGGGACAGGACATGGTGGCAGGAACCTTTAAGTTAAATTTTAGTTTTGATTTTCTTTCTGGTAAATGCATTCTTACACATGAGCTATTTACAGTATTACTGTCCTTAGTTCACGATAGCTCCTGCTATCATTTCCAGAGTGTCCTTGTGATATGATATCGCAAGGACGCTCTGAAGATGATAGCAGGAACTATCGTAAGTTAAGGACATTATAAAGTTAATAATATATGTGCAGCAATGTGTACAGAACAGAAGTAAAATGTAAACATAAATTTCTCTTAATGCCCTTTCCTCCTATATTATTATTATTATTATTATTATTATTATTATTATTATTATTATTATTATTATTATTATTATTATTATTATTACACACCGAAACGCTCAGTCTTAAAAATGATCTTTCACAGATGTTTTCGTGTTATAGTGAGGCCTTTCTCATATCAGATTGGTGTCGATGACCCTTTTGGTTGAGACACCAGTTGTAGTATGAATAATTGTTAACGTAACATTCCCAGCCTCTCTCTCTCTCTCTCTCTCTCTCCTGTATACAATCTTACCCAGTTGAAAATAAAGTTCTCTCTCTCTTCGTTCCCCCAGCAATACAAGATTTTTACTCAGGCCAAAATGACGTTCCTCTCTCTCTCTCTCTCTCTCTCTCTCTCTCTCTCTCTCTCTCTCTCTCTCTCTCTCTCTCTCTCTCTCTGTTGCCTGTATACAGTCTTACTCAGTTGAAAATAAAGTTCTTTCTCTTCGTTCCCCAAGCAATATAAAAATTTTACTCAGGCCGAAATGTAGTTTCTTCTCTCTCTCTCTCTCTCTCTCTCTCTCTCTCTCTCTCTCTCTCTCTCTCATCAGATCGGAAGGTGGTTGTTTGTCGTGATGGTGGACATCCTATTCTCCTTGAAGTAGGATAAAAGATGTCTGTTGTCAAAGCACAGAACAGATGGAGGAGATAGGAGGGGCAGGAATCTGTTACACAAGGAAAGATTACCAAATATCGCGACTAAAAAGAGGAGAACGGGGCAGATCCACTAGAGAATTTTACTTGGTCTCGTAAGGTCTTGTTTTATTTGAGTTTGGCACGGGCTCTTGCTTAGAAACGAAGAAGGTATGGGTATGGTCGTATGCGATGTAATGGCTGCTTTTTTTTTTTTTTTTTTTTTAGCTATATTAGCAACGTCCGATAAGACTTAATTCTCTGAAACTGTTTTCCGTAGGGGGCTGGTGCCGGCAGTACACCTCAGATGGTGCACTGTAAGCATTACTGAAGGTTGTATGTAGCGTCCCTTCAGCCCCTAGTTGCACCCACTTTTTAGCCTTTTACTTAACCTCCATTCCCACTTCTATTCCTCTATCTTGCTGTCCATCCACTCCAACTACCTCAGGTCTGATTGGATGAAAGTTCCCCTGTGTTCGACTTTATAGCCTATTTTTCACAAATCAAATTAAATTTAGAATATTTAATCTGTTTTTACAGTAATTGATGTCATTTTTTAATGTGCTTTTTGTTAATATTTTTTTGCTGTTATTCTCAATAATAGTACTGTGACTACCAGTAATATAATTACTATTTTTTTCTACTACTACCTCAGCAACTGTGTGGATATTGCCAATTATCATTTTTATGACTTTAACTCGTGTATACATTTTGTGTGTATCTATTGTAATGCCTTTACTTTGTATATTCCATGGATATGGCCTCGTGCGGAAAATAAAGATGATGATGATTATTATTATTATTAGTATTATTATTATTATTATTATTATTATTATTATTATTATTGGTGGTTAGTTGGCGTTGTAGAAGTAATCACCCAAGATGGAAGAACGCCGCGCACTTAGCAATGAAATATTATTATTATTATTATTATTATTATTATTATTATTATTATTATTATTATTATTATTATTTTAATAAGAAGAAAAAAAGAAAATTGAAAGTGAAAAACTGGGAATCCACCGAAATGAATAGGTCCTCAAAAGACGGGGAAATGGGAATCTCGTGTTGAACAGTGTGTGGTATAGGTAAGTAGTTCTCGGCAGATTCCCAGATAAAAGCGTAAACGCCGTATTGGTTATCGAGTCTCCATATCTGGAAAAGGCCGACATTTCACGGCCGGACATTCCAGAGTCATGTTTTGAAAGAGACCACAAGACCGCGCATTTCTCTCTCTCTCTCTCTCTCTCTCTCTCTCTCTCTCTCTCTCTCTCTCTGGTCTGGCTCGAAGATCGCTTATCATAAGGGTAAATTTGAACAGCTGGAAAGACCTGAAGTTGGAAATTTCTCTCAGAGTTTCCGCAGAACCCGCCTTACCTAATTTGTATGCATAACGTGAAGATAACAATAACAGGATTGATAGGATTCAAAATAACAGGCTATGTCACAGCAGAGGGAGTTTCGTAATTTTAAAAGTAATTGGAATTTATTTCGAAGGTCGTGTTTATTTAACATTTGTTTGTATTAGACGCGTGATTTGAAAAGCTTGTCGCTTTCTGGCATCTCCAAGTTAGCTTATTTTTCAGAGAAATTTTTGTTCTGATACTCAGTCATGTAAAATCTGCATTACCATTGTCATAACATTTACCCCGTACACCACTCACTTGGGAAAAATGTTTTGCTTTTGAGTGATCACTAACAATCACCTTGTGTCTCGCAAACAGTGATCATGGACGCCGCTGTTACGAAAATTGCCATAGATAGGGACGGAGACTTCATGTCTTGGCGGAGGAGAGGTATTGGTTAGATAAGACGCCGCTGACAGTTACCTATGTACCGTAGAGTTTTAGACCATTACAAAGGAAGACCTCTCTCTCTCTCTCGCTCTTTCTCTCTCGGTGCATTCTCCCAGTGATGGATACGGCAAAGAATGGATTGCCCCTTTGTGCTCTTTGCATTGTCCTCTCCTGCTTTTTCGTGATCCTTGGGTCATCGTCGTTGCCAACAAAGAGGCGGAGGGTTTGGTTTCCTGTCCTTGCGATCCGTGGAACATAGCCAGATAATCTCTCCCCCTACCCTCCACCCCAACACCTCGACTCCCCACCCACTTGCCTTCCTCCCTCCCCCCTCTCCCCTCCTCTTTCCTATTTCCTTGATTCGTAGGACCGAAATGGAAGCGTTTCATGCCTGGCATTATTACTATTATTACTACTATTTTTTTAAAGGGGTTCGAACCTCATCTTTTCGTGAGCCAATTCATTTTAGTCTTCTGTAAAAGAAAACTATTGTGCTAGCTTTGTCTGTCCGTCCGCACTTTTTTCTGTCCGCACTTTTTCTGTCCGCCCTCAGATCTTAAAAACTACCGAGGCTAGAGTGCTGCAAATTGGTGTGTTGATCATCCACCCTCCAGTCATCAAACATACCAAATTGCAGCCCTCTGACCCCAGTAGTTTTTTTATTTTATTTAAGGTTAAAGTCAACCATAATCGTGTATTTGGCAACGATATAGGACAGGCCACCACCAGGCCGTGGTTAAAGTTTCATGGGCCGCGGCTCATACAGCATTATACCGAGACCACGGAAAGATAGATCTCTTGTCGGTGCCCTTGATTATACGCTGTAAAGAAAACTCGATTTCGCCGAAGAAACTGCGGCGCCTTTTTGACTTGTTTCTCTTGCTTGCGAGTGCAGTGGTGGACATTATTTCCAGAACTGTAGATGCATTTGCTAGCCAATGTAACGTACATTATCTTTCCGTCTCTCCCTGATTTCTTACGTGCAGGCGCGCTCGCGAACATTCAGACGTATAAGTTCGCACAAACTTAACCATTTTATAGGTGTACCTCAAAGTAAAAGAACTATTTTATTTTAGCAACAGTATCAAAATTGGTGATATGGTGTACTTAGATGTAATAGGAATGTAGCACTTCGCCAACGGAGTTAAAATTGGCAACATGTCAAAAAATAATTGTATTTCAAGTTAGCAGGGCCATTGTACATTCGCCAGCTGTTTTAGAATAAGTTATATATATAAAAAATAAGGCAAAAAATATATGTCCCGTCTACATTTTTGCTTCATTCAAGAACTTAGTTTTATTGACTAAGTTCCTTTCCCATTTGCTATGGACCCATGTAAATTGGGGTAATCGTGGTCGTCAGAGAAGGTAAATCGGGGTGTTGTTAAATGGTGGTTGTTGCTTATGTCTCTATTATAAGAAAAAGCGGGAAAAAGGGAAGTTATTCCAGACAGGTGCTGGAGAGGGGGGAAGGGGATGGAGGTTGGTGGTTGTTGCCTATGTTTCTGTTATAATAAAAAAAAATGTCAGAAAAAAAGGGAAACTTCTTGTTTTTCCAGACACAGGTACTGGAAAGGGAAGGAGGGGTGGGGCTTGTCATAAACATTCATCCACCACAACCCTAAGGTTTTTTTGTTTTTGTTTTTCATCTCCTTATCGATTTGGTCTTCTAAAAAAAAGTGTTTATTAAAATGTCAGGTTTTCTTAATGATTCCGCCCGTTTTCCCTTAGTTTCATTAAATTCCATTGCTGCTGTGTCATAAAAACGGCAAGACAAACTTTTTTGAGCGCGAAGCTCTCGTCTGAGTGGCATAGAGAATCGTGTGGTTTTCCGGAATTTTTTTTTTTTTTTGTCGAGAAAAAAAAACCTGTCTTAATAATACTCCTTCGAAGGCAAGTGTTTTTATCTTGAAACTTCCCATTAATTGATTTGTGTTTTATTAATTGATTTGTGTTTTATATGTATGTATGTATGTATGTGTGTATATATATATATATATTATATATATATATATATATATATATATATATATATATATATATATATATATATATATATATATATATATATATATATACATATATGTGTGTGTGTGTGTGTATATATATACAGTATATATATATATGTATGTGTGTGTGTACAACTTCACTCTTCATGTTATTATAATTCCACACTGAGTTATACTCTTATTACTAAAGGTCGTCTTCTTCTGTGAACTTTGACCTTGAATAATTTCGACAAAGTCGAAGGAACAACAATGAAATTTAAAACACTTTAAGTATTTAAGTATTTAAGTCTCTTAAGCAAGAGCTAAAATTTTTTTGTTTATCTCTTGTTCAGCAAAAACCTCGTAATGTATTAAACTTGCTCTGTAATATACACTTAGGTCTTGTTCTCTTATGGCGCGAGGTTGCCCTCCGTTCAGTTATCATTATTATTATTATTATTATTATTATTATTATTATTATTATTATTATTATTATTATTATTATTATTTTATTCAAATTCAAAACTTTATTGATATGAATACAAACAGTAACATAAACAGAAAATATAAGTATTGATAAAAAAAACTTATCCCCTATTATTATTATTATTATTATTATTATTATTATTATTATTATTATTATTATTTTTTTAGATATAAATAAATAAAAGAAAATTTCTGATCAGACATTTCCTTTTTGGCATAAAGAAGAGCTAAGGATAATACTTTTATTTATTTGCCTTTTTCAAGATTGCTTAAGAAATTCTGAAGTATTCTCATGTATTTGTCAGTACTTTGACTTTTGAAAATTACGAAGGAGAAATATCAACATTTTATAAGCAATATGGTTATGATAGAAAAACAAAAGTTCCAAAGTGCCACTTGAATTCTTGCTGAGCTCCTTACTCGGCAAAAAAAAAAAAAAAAAAATCAATAAAAAAAAAAGACATTCCGTATCAGTTTAGCAAATCAAGTCAGTTTTTTCAATACACAATAATTTCACTTTTAATGCGTCTGGATAAGGATGTTCTTGTATATCAAATAATTTATTATTATTATTATTATTATTATTATTATTATTATTATTATTATTATTATTATTATTATTATATTGCGCGGAAATCAATAGAGATGTTTTGCCAAACCTTGTAGCATTTTCCGTAGAGTTTTATTAGTCTTTCGCTCTTTCAATATATATGTTACAGACGCGTAATCAGTCATTTGCCAAATTTCAGTCATCACGCGTAATGCATAGGGACATTTGATCCCCCAGGAGCTAGTACTAAACACGGCGAAACAGTGAGTTACACTGTTTCGCCGGGGTCTAGTCCCTTTCAAATATATTTCGCCGTGCTTAGTACTAGCTCCTGGGGATCAAATGTCCTAATGCATTACGCGTGATGATGAAATGACTGATTTACTCGTGTTGACTGTAACATATATATACAGTATATATATATATACAGTATATATATATATATATATATATATATATATATATATATATATATATATATATATATATAAAGATTAATATATTAGG
Organism: Macrobrachium rosenbergii; assembly: GCF_040412425.1. Classification (NCBI taxonomy): domain Eukaryota; kingdom Metazoa; phylum Arthropoda; class Malacostraca; order Decapoda; family Palaemonidae; genus Macrobrachium; species Macrobrachium rosenbergii. Next base: position 43,810,619 of record NC_089745.1, read on the forward strand.
CCTGTGAATTACCATTTAGTTGCTTCATGGTTCTGGGTCCAACCTTCTGATAAATTCAAAACCTGGTAAGTAATAAACACTCAGAATTGCTTAAAGCCAATAGTAATATTCTGTCTAATTTCTAACGTTAACTAAGTGCATTTAACGCTTATTATTCAACAAGGGGGATTTGCCTGCAAAGTGCATCACTTTCAAAAAGATAAATTAGTGAAATCATTGCTATATATTTAGCTGAGAAGTAAATAAATAAAGTTGAAATTTGATAAATTGAGGGGCTAAGAAGAGTTTTTGAATTACCAGTATTTCGTTTGCAGATCTAAAATGTTCCTAATTTGTTACGTTCTCTCCTCTTTTTATTAATGTATTGTTACCTTATTCTCCTTTACTTTTTTACGATTGTTTATCTCTCCTTCATCACTTTTTACTTGCACCAAACCGCTCAGGATATTTGCTGGTTCTAATAACGCAAAGTTCATTTACAAACTAAATAGTGTTTAGTATTGCAAAAGATTTCCTAGAGCCAGCGTTCCTGTATAGGGTGTGTGACCACCGTAGAGTTGTTTTACGTTAAGGGTTTTGATGCAGAGGTCTCTGTTTTTACTTTTTATAAAATATTTTGTTATCAGATTGCATTTTATTTATAGATTTTGGCTTTTGTTTTTATGTACTGGGAACTATTAGCTCTTATTCGATGATAATTAAGTTTAAAAGATGGGGTTGTTATTCGGTAATGTTTGTTAGACGCATATTTGAAGAGTGATCCTACAGTGTTGTTTGCCCATCTGCACATAAACTGAACACACACACACACACACACACACACAGAGAGAGAGAGAGAGAGAGAGAGAGAGTTGAAGTTTCCTGGTGTGCCTTTGAAACGTACAGGATTAGACCGACCCTACCGTTACCCTGAAAGAAATTCGACCTATTTTTACGGGGCGTTTGGAACCAGATTAGTTCTGGGACGGTGTTATGTAGTAGGGAGCTTTCTTTGCCCTTTTTTATAGACTGCACGTAGGATTAACTAATCCGCCGTAGTAAAGATGCAGAAGGGAGAAGATGCGAGAGAGGATGGGGAAAAGAGGGTGTGTGGAAGCCATGTGGAGGGACTGGGATAAACGGAAAAAGCTCTTTCTTTCTTCTCCTCCGTAACCATCGTCGGTCTAAAGAACTCTTCTCCTTAGTCCTTACATAGAAGGCCAAGGGGTGGGGGGTGGGAGGCGGTGGGGTATGTCCCTAGTAGGGTGGAGGTTCCCCATCACCATAGCAATCCTCTTCCCTATCCCGGGCCAGTCCACCTCGCCTCCCTTCTCGATATCTCCCCTCGATATTTTGCATCCTATTTTTGTCGTTACGCGTAATCATATTCCTTCGTGAGGGCTTTATCATTGTGTGCGCTGATCGTTAAAAGACCGTGACAGAGGCGACGTTGGTAAAGACTACGAAAGCGTTGAAGATTTTGATGGTGATCTCGAGAAAAGAATAAAAAAAGTCAAGTGGCAACTGTTTCCCCCATAGAGATTGGTCTTGCCATAAAGGAGGGTCGTATTTATTCGGGTACACATTTTAAACAACAAAAAAGTTGGCCAAGATGACGCAATGGCTTTCATACCCCTCTCCCCTGCCTCCCACCCCTACCTGTTTCTTTCCCCCCTCCCCACCTCCCTTTTAATCTTCCCTGCATTTGTTGATGTTTTGTGAAGGGATATACTGGAATCGCACGCTATAAATAGCCTTGGCTTAATATGGATGGCTGTCCTTTTATCATTCGATATAAAGTATTTATCATGCGAAAGGAAGAATTAAGAAATTTTAGACAGGCTTGTTTTATATATATATATATATATATATATATATATATATATATATATATATATATATATATATATCTTTCTTTCACCTATATCTTTCACGGACTCCATTGTGTCCTGGGTGTCGGGGCCCTGTGTGTGTATGTTTGTGTGTGTGAATGTGTGTGTTTATCACTTATACCCATACACCTTTTTTCCTTTAGTCTTTTGAAACTAGGTCTCTTGTGCCATTCTCTTCTTGACTTTAGTAATCACCTACCTCAGTCGAGTGATTGTCATGTGCACAATTCACTGCTAAGGTCAATAGGGATACAATTGAATTGAATAAAAAGTGCTTAGCAGTGTGACACACACACACACACACACACACACACACACACACACACACACACACACATATATATATATATATATATATATATATATATATATATATATATATATATATATATATATATATTATGATGAATTCTGCAGCTGAAGAAGTAAAAAGCAAAGGAGTATCATAACATATCTACTGATACTAGACAAGAATTGCTTGCACAGCTGAAGAAATAACCTCCCGAGTGCTGCCGCTGTCAAGACTGAGAGGAGTGGGTACCCCTAACGTATCCTTCGGTATTTTGTTCGACTGCTGTTCATAATTTTCCTTCTTCCCTGTCCGTGAATTTCGATAAGTCAAGGAAGACCAGACAATAGTCAGTTTCACATTCTTTCTCTAAGGAGTCAGTTTCCTGCATGGTATTTTTTTTTTTATATCATGTGCTTTATTCTCTTTGTTATCGGGCAATTACATCAGTTCAATAAAAGGATGATGTATAGAGCACAAAGGCCTTGGAATAAAATCAAAACTTATCTTTTTCTTTGTGAAGATGGTAAGAAAATGGATGGTGAGTTAAAGCCTGCCCATCTATATTTATGCCTCTGCCTTTGCTAGATTTTGGCTATCCTTTGAAAATGAGAGGTCAGTGCATGTCAGTAGGAGGTGAAAAGGATTATCGCTTCTGTCTGTATCAGTTGAGATTTGTTCGTGTTAATGATGTCGACATAAGAATTAACCTTTATTTTGCCCCTTTTATCTTTTTATATTTTTGAAAATTATGTGCGTTTCTGTGCCACGTACTTACGCCGATGTATATTTTTTTATATCTTATTCTAAGACGGACAAAGAAAAGTTAAGTATACCTTAGTTTTACGAGACCACTGAGCTGATTAACAGCTCTCCTAGGGCTGGCCCGAAGGATTAGACTTATTTTACGTGGCTAAGAACCAATTGGTTACCTAGCAACGGGACCTACAGCTTATTGTGGAATCCGAACCACATTATACCGAGAAATGAATTTCTATCACCAGAAATAGATTCCTCTAATTCTTCATAGGCCGGCCGGAGACTCGAACTCGGGCCTAGCGAGTGCTAGCCGACAACTCTACCGACTCGCCCAACGAGGAACTTAGACGAACAATTCGTATGCCTTATTGAATAAGCGAAGTTAACCTTAGATATTGTTTATCAAGCTGTATATTTTCAGTGACCCAGAACTCTTTTTTAAGAAAGGCACAGAATTAATTTCTTGCTTATTATTTCCCGTGCTTATAAACGTGTCTCTCCTTGCTTCTTTCTTTTTAACTCTGTGAGGCCAATAGGAAAATAAAATTGCCTTTTCCGACGGCCACCTTTTTATGGGACAGTTGTGAAAAATATTCTTTCAGCTCTTAGCCACTGGTTAACGTGGAGTCCGAAACCCACAGCAATCTCGGTGTATGCCGGACATACGTATCTCTTGACAGTCAAGGACAGAGATTTGGAACCCATGTCTGTTGTGCGTAAAAATGCAGGATTTCCGTCCAGCCTGAGTATTGATCCAGGCTAGACTGTCAACGGAGCGTGCGAAAAAATAATGATACGGCCCAATGATAATACTTAGGAAGAATCTTCAGTATGAAACAGAAGGTAAACCCAACTCGTTTGGAACAAGCCTACTGTACACCATACTACGTTTGCTGTTACTGCTAATAATAATAATAATAATAATAATAATAATAATAATAATAATAATAATAATAATAATAGTGGTGAAGAAACCCACAGCGGTGTAAATGTAGACATATATTAGAAATATATATCGTTTGTATAAATATTTCTAATATATACATTTACACCACTGTGGATTTCTTCACCATTTTAGCGACTCCTATTATGAGATTTCTACGAATAATAATAATAATAATAATAATAATAATAATAATAATAATAATAATAATAATAATAATATAATAATTATACTCGCCTTGGATATCTTGAGTAGCGTTTACATTTCTATTATGTAAAGTTGTCTGGTTGTGAGAAAAATATATCGTAGCTATCAATATTTTGATCAGTCTCATAGAATTCAACTTATCTATATATGTGTTAATGCACGTGAATTAATACAACTATTTAATACGGCCTGGATTAGGTACAGATCGGCAATTTGGAGACATTTTGACTTATCATTATTTCTAAGTCCTTCGAAATCAATACAGCTATTTAATATGAACTGAATTTCTGTACAGATTAGCATTATGAAGAAAGGTTGACTTATCATTATTTATTTAGAAGTCCCTCCGCACTTAGTAATAAAAATTGCATAGATTCCTTCATCGGTGAGAGATTTTTTTTTTTTTAGATTTGGCCTCGTGAGAGCCTAATTTATTGGACACCCCCTCCCATCCTGTGGGAGGCGCAGCGTCAAAAAAGATACATTATACAGGACGCCCAAAAAGGGTTGAGTCACATAGTGGAACAACCCCTGACTCAGTACTGGACTTTAAGTAAGTACAGTTCAAGCTAAACTTATGTATATAAATCACATTTACATTTATATAAAAAATATATACATAATAAAAGGAGTAATACCCTCTCCTAAAGGCTAACACTTCTGAGATTGAATAACAGTTGTAACGAACACAATAACGCATACATGACAGCAGAAATAATAATATTGATAACAGTAGTGGTAAGAGCGCATACGTACATCAGGCACTAATAATTAAAATGTTCATAGCGTAGGCTACATAAATTGTAACAGTGGATTCTACACAAGATTACATATGCAAAAACAGACAGACTAGGACTGAAGGACGAAGATATTTCAGAGTCGGAAATGAATGTCACAGATATTGTGTATTTACTTGGTGTAAATGCTTGTTACTCAAGTCCAGTCCCCGGAGGTAGCCGACCTTCCAATAAGCTTCAGCACAGGTAATAACCAATTAATGAAATGAACATTATGCTTTTGAAAATATTCCTTTTAATAATTTTCCGGATCGAAAGGCGTTTAAAAGGAATTTTATCCTCTGGATACTGAAGCCTGTAGTCATTGTTATTGGAATGGAATGTAAAGTTTATGCCAAAGGCCAAGAACTGGGACCTATGAGGTCATTCAGCGCTGGAAAAGAAATTGAGAGTAGGTAGGTTTGAAAGGTGTAACAGGATGAAAACCTTGCAATTACACTATGAAATAATTGTTAGGAGAGGGTGGATAGCAAGATGGAAGAACGATAATATGAATGGAGGTACAGTAAAAGGAATGCAAGGGGTTGTAGCTAAGGGCTGAAGGGACGCTGCATAGAACCTTTAGTAATGCCTACAATGCACCCTGTGAGGTGCACTGACGGCGCTACCCACCTACGGGGATCATTGTTGTTGGAAATGCTCATTTCGTATGCTGTTGGCGAAGTTTACATACGCTACTAATACAAATAGAACTGAATCAGCGCCCTATGTAGCAGGAAGCGCTGTTTTAAAACAAAATGTATAAATTTATAAGTAATGTCCGTACCTTTCAAGTAAAAAGGAATAATTCCGGTCAGATATGTCTATTAACATCGGCATGCATTTGTATGTGTTTATGTTGTTCATTGAAGCCTTTAGAGTGAGATTTTGAAAATGAATGAAAGAGAGAAGTTTTTTGGATCAGAAAAAGTTTGGATTATCCTTTTAGTAGGTTTTTCTTTTATTAGTAGGTGTTGGGTATAGCGACTAAAGTAAAGACTTTTACTTGATTAAAAGAAACTCCTCTTTCCTGTTTAGACGTTTAGTTTTTTTTTTTTTTCGAATTAGAGAGTCGCATGAACTGTTAAATCTCATATTTTGGGTTAAATGCAAATTCTGCTTTTTTTTAAAATTTTAGTTCATAATTTTGTTCTGGTAATTAACGTCTGCCCTTTTAAAAGACAAGATTATAATAATGCCCTTTTAAAAGATTAATTATAATAACAGGGGTCTCACGATGCCAAGATGTGGCATCACTCTGTGAAGTGATCCCAATTCTAGACCCGTACCCTTCGACAGGGATCGTCAGTCAGTGCGAACAGTTGATTATGATGCAAATGCAGTATTTCTACATTGGTCAAATGGGCATGAGGGTAGGGCGCTTACGCAGACGCACAAACGTACGCACGCACGCACGTACGTGTTTGGAGCGTCAGGGTATTATAGCACAGCATGGCAACATTTTACCCCATACCCTCCGATGGTTGAGAGGCTGTTGAGTGGCGAATTTTGTTTCTCGAATAAAGTGACCCCATCTGAAGAGAGAGAGAGAGAGAGAGAGAGAGAGAGAGACTCCAAGGGTATTTAGACGTACTTTATGCTCCTATGCTATATTTAGTCATTTGGATGGGAACTGTCTTACGTAAGTCATTGAACCGGGAATGAATGTTCCCGGGAATTGGAGAAAATGAATTATAATGAACGTCTTCTCTTCATTGTAAATATATTGACATTACTCATATATGAGTCATGAGGGACAAGAGATGGAAAGAAAGAAAAAAAAGTGGTCAAAAGAAAACGGACCGGCAATGCGGGTTCTCTTTCTTTCTCTCGCTCATCGTCTCTTAGGGGCGTCCTGAGAGAGAGAGAGAGAGAGAGAGAGAGAGAGAGAGAGAGAGAGAGAGAGAGAATGGCAAAAGGGCCCAAGTTAGTTCAGTTGGTTGGGGCTCGCCAGGCAAAGGAGGCAGCAGCAGCAGCAGTCAGTGTTGGGTAGAACGATGTGAGAGAAGGACTGGCCTGAGTCTACTCCTCACTCGAACTCCTACTACTACTACTACTCCCTCTCCTCCTCCTCCTCCTCCGCCACCTCTTCGTCGCCTGCCCTAGAGAGTTCGAACGCGCCCAAGTTTTTTCTTCAAAAAAGACTGCAGATTGGCCGGGATTTTTCGAATTGTCTTCGTCATTCTGGGGACAACGAAGGCGTCATGTAGACGCTACACACGAAACTCCGCCGTAGTTGTAGGAGTAGTTGTAATTTAAGTCATCTCTCGTTGGTCGTCACGTTGGATGACGGGCGTCGGATGCGTATATTGTGGTTTTTCAAGTGCGCCCTCGAGTGGTGGTGGTGGGCGGGTGCTGCAGATTGGCATAATATACGCCAGTAGAGAAAGAAAGACCATTTGTGAGTGTGTCTGTGTGTTTGTCTGGTATCCTGGGCCTTGGCGTTGCCTCAATGACTGACTTGATGCGGAGAGAAGAAGAGAAGACCCTCTCTTAAATAAAAGAAAGAGAGAGAGTGAGGGTGCGAGAGAGATGGCAGCAGAGGAAGGCATCGAAGATGCTTGATGAAGACGATGAAGGCTGAGAGAGAGAATTGCTAGAGGAGAAGATGAAGGAGTAGAGTGTAAAGTCGTCGTTTTCGAGTGCCTCCTCGGACCTTTTAAATGCCTGTAGGGCGAACTGAGAGTGGCAGAACTTTTAAAAGATAGGCCTATTGTGCTCACGCCGACGACCCCACCCCCATTTCACCTTGTCTCCTTCGCGTGTCTTTTCTTTTGCTTTTTCCGGACGGACGGACAAACAGACAACAGACAGTCATTTACTAATTGAGTGTACATTATAGAAAACAAGAAATTAAAAACGCTCACTGAAAAGTCAAACGGAATTTATTTCTGTGCTTTCTCACTTGTCTTTACCAAGGTATCCTAGTCAAGAACATCACTCAAGATGTGTTTCGGTAAGTACAAATTTATATATATATTTTTATAAAGCTTCTCGTATGTATAATATTCTTACATGAAACTCGTCTAAAGAGTTTAGAACATTCGTGAAGTCTATTTTCGTGAGACCATAGTTGGAGGAACATCGAAAACGTGGTGTTGTTGCTAAATTTACGTTAGTTTTGAATGTAAAGTTACTTCTAATTATATTAGATGGTAAAGTTTGCAATACTCTCAGAAAAGTTAATTTTATAGTATACATTTTATTTTCACTTATTAGAAGTTTAACCTTCATTTACTCAGAGGAAAATGGATTGTTATTGCGTTCCAGGCCGGGTTATATATATTTTATTATTGATTGTGAAATATTATTTAATTATATAATATATATATATATATATATATATATATATATATATATATATATATATATATAATATGTCTTTTAATGCAATACTACAGTATAATATGAAGACAAAAAGGCCCAAATAGTGTTTTATGGGCCTTTTTATATACATGTATATATATATATATATATATATATATATATATATATATATATATATATCTTCTTCTTCTTCTTCGTTTTTAACGTGCTATATATATATATATATATATATATATATATATATATATATATATATATATATATATATATATACATATATATGAATGATGATATTTTATTTCTTTAACCAGTAAACGTCTGTCAGTCGCATAAAACTCTCTCTCTCTCTCTCTCTCTCTCTCTCTCTCTCTCTCTCTCTCTCTCTCTCTCTCTATCAGTTCATGTTATTAGTATTTTCACAAAATCTAATTTCATTGTTGTCTGTTAGTGTCTGAACCGTCATGGGACAGGACAGGAAATAATGTAAGTTGAAAATTGAACATTATTGTTATGGGGAACTGCACAAAAAAAGCCGTCTCTTTCGCTACCAACTCAGACTAGCCTTTCTCTCTCTCTCTCTCTCTCTCTCTCTCTCTCTCTCTCTCTCTCTCTCTCTCTCTCTCTGTCACACACACGTGGATGGTAGATAAGTCTCCTAACCACAGCCGTTTTACCCAACTCTGAATCTTAGTCAACATAAATATGCAATGCATTCGTTTTTCCGGCCTTGACATAAACTTTCTTGCACTGAAATTAGCAGGAAACTTGATAACTCCTTCAGAATATGGCCAGCTGGTTAATGTCGCTTCTTAAATGCTGAGGTTACTGAGAATACTTATGGACCAGACAAAGTTAGACTTATGAAGTTTGTTTCCTTACTCTTGTTCACACAAATATCATGTTTTTGTATGATTTTGTACCTTGGTAATGGAAATTAGTCTACCGGGTGAATTCGTCAGCTAAATATTTTTGATTGCATTTTTAAAGGATGAGGGGAAATTATATTTCAGAGCATTTGAAACTGTACTTATTTATTATAAGTATTTATTTATTAGTTTGCTTATGCATATTTTTGTTTTAAATGTCAGTTTGACTTATGTATTCTGACTCAGTCCATCTCTGAGCATCTCATTTTATGAAAGTTTTTAATTGCTGTTTTTCTTTATAAAAAAAAAAAACTCTAAATTTTGAAAGCTGACTTTTGTTGAAATTGGTGCATATGCATAAATAGTATAGGCTATGCATATTATGAAGCATATTTAGTAGAGTTTACATACACATTCCACAATTCAGTTGGTGTTGATAATGTGTGTGTGTGTATATATATATATATATATATATATATATATATATATATATATATATATATATATTTATATATTACATACTGTATACAGTATATATATATATATATATAATTTATTTATATATATATATATATATGTATGTATGTATGTATACTGCTTACTTGACTTGCAGTAATAAGTTTTCCGTTTCCTTAAAAGTCACGGAATAGCGTAACCGTTCCATGTAATCTCCGAAGAGGTGAAATTGAATTCGAAACCCATAACAATTCTCGGTACAAATGTCCTGTGGCTCAGACAAAGGAAATTTGTTATCGGCAAAACACTTCCTCTTTAGATGCGGCCTTTGTCTGACAAAGAGAGAAAAAGAGAAGAGAAAAAAAAAATGGATTGAGATAACGTATCGTCTACCGTACGGTCATTTGTGATATGTTGATAGAGCACGCCATTGCCTTTCGTATGGGAACCTCATAGACCGAGTGGAGCTATTTTGAGTGCTCTCGTTGAAACTGGTTTAAGGGGAGTGAGGGTTGATTTAATGTGTATATATATATATATATATATATATATATATAATATATATATATATATATATATATATATATATATAATTTATAATTTATATATGTGTGTGTATATGTATGTATATACATACATACATACATACATACATACATACATACATACATACAGTATATATAATTATAACATATGTGTTTATGTTTCGTGGGCTTCTAATTTTATTGAAAATGGGACTAATTTTCAGTAGACCTACGTAGTTTTCCATGTATTTCCGTTTGATCTATTGATCAGTGTAGATTTCTAATGAGAGCAAAGAAAGAACAACATGTCTTTATGCAGGTGAGAGAAAGTGGCCGAGAAGACTGCGTCCGCATATGATCGAATTTATTCAAGAAGTATCTTGTTTATTTGCCTTTTTTTCCGTCGTAAATGGGTTCCTTGTTCAAACTTAGCTGACTTGCGTTACGTGTCCGGGTCTCTCTCTCTCTCTCTCTCTCTCTCTCTCTCTCTCTTAGGAGTTCTCATTTAACTTGTGAAGTTTTATAGAATAGAATTTTTGCTTTTGTTTTGGCATATAGTGAAAAACCAACACAAGTATTTCAAGTCGAACGAAAGGTATAAAGAGCTTTGGTACGTTTACTTCATTGAATTCCGTGATTCAGTGGATAAATCTCTCTCTCTTTCTCATACTATGTTACATTTTCACTCAAGAGTATGATTTTCAAGAATAAGTCCAAACATCCCAATAATACAGTGGAATAAAGAAAGCTTTTTTTTTATATCAGACAGGGTATATAGATGCGCAGCTGCTTCCCTAACAGAAATGCTGGGTGTTGGTGGCTCAGCTGGTAGGAGGAGGGTATCAAGGTAGTAACAACAAAAGTTTTCTTCTCGAAGTCTTCGAAGGAGAAAGAAGTGAGAAGGTTCCCTCAAGGTCACCGAATTCAAACCCGGCCTACTCCTGGGTCCTTTGACCCGGTCCTCCTCCCAGCCGCACCAGCCCTCCAATAGGCTAAAACCATCGTTTTCTCTCTAGCTCGTTCGCGGCCTGCCTGTCTCTCTCTCTCTCTGTTGTTATAGCGATTGTAGTTATATTCATATTATCTAAGGATTATTAACCATTCGCCCCAGATTTGCATATACAATCTTATTCTTAATGTATATATAATACATATGTATGTATATAGTATATACATACATACACACACACACACATATATATATATATATATATATATATATATATATATATATATATATATATATATATATATATATATATGAGCCATCTGTGATGACTGAATTATACAATTTAGTTATGTTTATCATTGTTTTGGTTATATATATGTATAATTATACATATATACCTATATATATTATATATATATATATATATATATATATATATATATATATATATATATATATATGTCTGTGTGTATATACACACACCTTCTCTTTATAGGACACCAAAAAAGTAGACCATAATGTTCTCAGCAAGTCTAGGAATAAAGTTGCTAGTCCTATTACCCAGTCAAAATTGGATTGATTGGTGGGCTTCATTCTTAGATTGAACCTTGCAAATGCGAGCCTATCACTCTGACGCTCTGGGAGGTGTTTAAGCGTAATATATTATACATTATATAAAACAAACCTGAGCTAATATATTAAGGATTGATAGCACGAGTAGCCAATTCTTTCTCTTCCTTGGTGTCATGCTGCAGTGCCACCCATGCCCCTATGACCTGTGGAGGAGCATTTCCAAGTATGTGAATGAAGATTCTTGTTAGTTTTTCAAGGAAATTCCTCTCAAAACCTCTGGTTTTTTCCCCACATAACTTGAGATTACTTAGAAGAAATTCTTTCACTGTTTTTAGGTTTACCTGGAGGTTTTTCAACTGCATCTTCAGGAATAGCTTACGATTAATGGACAAATTTAAATGTAAACAATCTTTTGGTAGTATATAAATACTTCATGAGCTTACTTTCTCACTAAATCGAGAGGATAGAGATTCTTTTGTATTCGATCTACCGTGAACCTGGCGCGTGCTTTTGGCGCCCCCTTTCTTATATTTACACCGGAGGAGAGATGCATTTCAACGAGGGAACAATATGACTCAATGCGACGTATAAGGGTTTATTATCCTCCAAGAATCTTCAGCTACCCCTCCCCCTACCACTCTCCCCACTTGCAGTCGATGTAGTAAAACCCCCTCCTCGACCTCCTCTTTCCTTTCCCCCAACTCGTACTAGCTTGCGCGCGCTTTCCGTTAAACTGTTGATTGCCCGTTACGATTAACGCCCACACAGCGGTGTGTGTGTGTGTGTGTGTGGGATGTGACATGACGGGATTGTTGGTCGGGGATGAGCCAA
>NC_089745.1:43827989-43870489 GCF_040412425.1 Macrobrachium rosenbergii
CCCATAGTCTTTGGCAAAAGGATAGAAATTGTCCTTGAAAAAGGATAGAAATTGTCCTTGAAAAAGGATAGCTGTATGTTTTGTTGTTCACAGGTTTTATTGTTGGAACGTAATAGGCTATATTGAATTGTGCATTGTTTCATAGACTTAGTACAGGTTTCGTGAACATTGGATTCAAATGAATGATCAGTCTGTGATTATAGACGAACCTGGTGTCCTATGACAATTTGCACCCCAGGCGAGTCGTTTACTATGGAGAGAGAGAGAGAGAGAGAGAGAGAGAGAGAGAGAGAGAGAGAGAGAGAGAGAGAGAGATATTTTGGATGCCACATGGCAAAGCATTCTAGATAAAATCGATCAATTTAGAGTGCATCTGGATGGCGTGAGCGTATAAAAATAGCTATTAATTTCAATGGCATACTTTCCTAGCACAAGAAACCCAAGCTATGAATGTTGATCCATTGGCCCCAGGGCCACTGTAAACCCCCTCCCCTGCGGAACCCATCGTAACTGAAAGCATTGTGTGGTCATTTGTGAGGGGGAAACCACAAGGTATCTCTTTGTATCCTCCTCTGATAAGGGCGCGGCGGCAGTGAGTGCTCCAACTTCTTGACAAAAGCTTTTCGAAATAACTGCACATCCCCGCCAGGAATTCTGTCGGCTGTAGTATCTCCACATACATGCAGGAATGCCACAAATAACTTCTTGTGGATCTGTAAGGGTTCGTCTCTTATTTGGACAGTGAGACTTCCTCGAGTCTGTAAACCAAATGTCTTGGCGTCGGAGTTCTGTAGCCTACAAATGAAATGGAAGCATTTTGTTTTCACGTTTTTTAGTTTTGTCCTGAATTTTTACCTAACACTTACTGGTGGATTTTGATATAGCAACTCGCATGCAGTGATAATGTTGATGATTAAACTAGCCTTATGCCAGCAAAGGCTTATGCAAACATGGAAATTAGCATTAGCAAACTCACTTTAGTTGGGAACTCAATCCAGTATCGAGAAATATAGATAAGAGTGTTGAATATGTGAAATAATCATCCTTTCGCATTTCAGTCGAAAATGATTGGGCAGTAGTACTGTGTAGTCTGCTACCGGCGTTAAAGAAGCCTCTATACACACACACACACACACACACACACCCCTCGAAAGGCGTGGTTCATATTTCGTATAGGCATTCTCCCGGTGAATTTACATATAGGATGTCTGTTCGCCTTTATAGGAGGTGTGGCTGGCTGGCGACATCTCAAGTACCTGCGGTGGCTTGAGTTAGGGATCCTCCCCCTTCGTCATCATCCTCCTCCTCTTCATCCATTTTTATCTCCTGCATCCAACTCTCTTCTTCCTTCTTCTCTTGTTATCAGGTTACTTACCCCCTCCCTCTCTTGTCTGGTCTTACTCTTCTCTCTCTTGCTTTGTTTCTTTCATTGCTTTTGATCAAACAAGTTTGCTAGGTTTTCCTCCCCGAGGGCTTTTGGATTTAGGCCTAATCCGGATTTGGCCTTACTGTGGTATTGGTCGCTCCTCAGCATCTGTTAAAGTTGTTGTTGTTGTTGGTGTTTCTCGTCCGTGTTGTTCACGACTGTTGCTTTCATCATCTGAACTGGTGTTGTTTCGGAGTTTTAGTTGTTTTTCAGAAGTTGTTTCTTCGAGAGAGATGGTAAAGTTGGTCTCCAGTAGCGGCTACAGTCTGTAGGCATATCAAGTTTTCAGGGTTAATAATAATAATAATAATAATAATAATAATAATAATAATAATAAAAACTTAATTACCTTAATTACTTATTACCTACAACATTATTATAATGTCGGAGAAGAGTTCTGGCCAGATTTAGAAGCAAGTTGGTCTAATATCAGATTTTATTACTTTCTGCTACATTGGTATAATATTATTTCAGTTATATTTTAATTATATATATATACTGTATATATGCATATATATATATATATATATATATATATATATATATATATATATATATATATATATATATATATATATATATATATATATATATATGTATGTATGTATATATATACGGTTTATACATAAATCAAACTCAAACCTCTCCAAACCTCTCGAACTCAAGCCTGTAACTATAGTAGAACTAAAGGCTCTACTATAGTTTACTCAAGTCTCTCTCTCTCTCTCCCCCTACCATCTGCCTTCGGGGGAATTAGAAAATGCCGGCGTCATGCCCCGTCGACGCCCTCAACAAAACAAACAAACATTAACGCCTCTCTCTCTCTCTCTCTCTCTCTCTCTCTCTCTCTCTCTCTCTCTCTCTCTCTCACTCAGATAAATAGACACATATATATTGCGCATTTGTATCACTGCTGTCCATAAAATAAACTAATCTGGAGTTTTGTGTAGACTTAATCTTCATCTTAAGATATATTGTATCCCCCAAAAGCCATGTTGTATCACCATTTTCTGCTCCTGTGAGCCACTTAGGTTATATCACTATCATCTCTCCGTCTTTTGGTATAGTGTAATCCTTGTATCTTCTGGCAGTTCATCACAGTATTGTATCACTATTTAGTAAAATCCAAAGTTTTATATAATTCAAGTCTTCATCTCGAGGTACATTGTATCCCCCATTATCTTTCCGCCGTTTGTACACCACTTTTGGGTATCGCTCGTCTTCAGCAGCAATACTGAATTGGTATCACATTTCCCGACTTCCGGTGGAAATTGATTTCAGTCCTTCCTTTCTTCTTTAGCGATGTATCGCGGAATTGTATCACTGCTGCTTCTCATTATGGAACTTCGTTGTATCAAGACGTCCGTATCATGATTCTACACTATGTATCTGTTATGCTGTTGGGTATCACTGAGTTTTCCTGTCCTCACGCATTGTGTGTGTGTGTGTGTATATGTATATATATATATATATATATATATATATATATATATATATATATATATATATATATATATATATATATATATATATAGCTTATATATATATATAAAAGCTTTGCAGTAAAGGAAAATAGTATACGCTTTGCTAGCAGTGTAAGCCAAGGATTATGGATTTTCATAAAGTGCGTGTGGGAGGAGGTCGCCTGACGGGTGTTAAAAGGCCGCTTAAATGGATGATGAATTGAGATCAGTAAAACATTAGCCAAGGGAGCAACTGTAGAAGAGAGAGAGAGAGAGGACTAGAGTGGTTTATATATATATATATATAATATATATATATATATATATATATATATATATATATATATATATAATATATATATATATATATATATATATATATATATATATATATATATATATATATATATATATATATATATATATATATATATATATATGTGTGTGTGTGTGTGTGTGTGTGTGTGTGTGTGTGTGTGTGTGTGTGTGTGTGTGTATGTATGTATTATTTATGTGTGTCTGTAAACACGGGAAGTTAAGTATTAAATATTTGTATTCTGTGTAATTTCATCCTAGAATTTAGCTGCCAATCTTCTGATTAAAATCATCCTTACCAAAACCAATAATAAATCAGTGATGTTAAAAGCTTATTGCCTTCCCCGATGAATCAACAAAACCAAGTCACTGACATAAAAAAAAAAAAGGAAAATCGTATCGAAATCAATGAGGTAAATGAGATGAACAATGAGGA
This sequence comes from Macrobrachium rosenbergii, assembly GCF_040412425.1. Lineage (NCBI taxonomy): Eukaryota > Metazoa > Arthropoda > Malacostraca > Decapoda > Palaemonidae > Macrobrachium > Macrobrachium rosenbergii. Next base: position 43,831,630 of record NC_089745.1, read on the forward strand.
AAATAGTAGAGACGGCAAAGCAGATTATTACTCATAAAGGGAATAAGTCCCTAGAGTGGAGGTGCCTGTCAATCAAACCTTCAGGTCGGTCACGATTATTACCCTATTTACCCGACATTCATTGTACGTGAATAGGTGAATAAAAACACTACTTGGCAACTTCGGATATGGCTTGGAAGCTGTATCGGTGAAGAGTAAGAAAAAAAGCCTCTCTCTCTCTCTCTCTCTCTCTCTCTCTCTCTCTCTCTCTCTCTCTCTCTCTCTCTCTCTCCTTTTTATTGTATGTTGTGTCAGCTTTTGGATATTATTCCGCTTTATTGTTCTTTCACAATGCTGTATCGTATTTGGTAATATGAGTTTTCCCTAAGAGTGTAGTGCCTTTTATAATGATGATAAGGCATCGCCTCATTGTATAGGATATACTTTTAATGTCTATTGAAATGCTGTATTGTGTAAGATACTATCAGATGCTTGTCATGACGCAGCTGTTTAATCTGCATTGTGTATCTTCCTCTGCCACTCCCAGTAACCTATAAACAGGAGAAATACGTTTGTATTGCAAAATGCAAATTGCATAGTATGCTGCATTTCAAAGCACCTAGACATTTTGGTGATTTTAAACATTTCCGGAGCATGGGATGAAAGATGTCAGCAATGGGGCTAATCTCTCTCTCTCTCTCTCTCTCTCTCTCTCTCTCTCTCTCTCTCTCTCTCTCTCTCTCTCTCTCATCACACACACACACACACACACACACACATACATATATATATATATATATATATATATATATATATATATATATATATATATATACATATATATATCGTTGAAATATATATATATATATATATATATATATATATATATATATATATATATATATACGATTTTGCAATGCAATCGTTGCAATACTTATTAGCAGGATTAAAAGCATTCACTGCATTTTTATGCTTGTTTGGAGAGAAATAAATCATGCATGCAGAACATCAGTCATGCTCCCCACTCTTACGAAGGAAACAAGCATGAAGAGTTTGTGTATACAATATTTCATCCCAAGCGTTGGGTAAACACACAGACTAGCTTTCATTTGCAGTGAAAAGTTGCTTTCTCACGGGAGAGAGAGAGAGAGAGAGAGAGAGAGAGAGAGAGAGAGAGAGAGAGAGGAATTGTCAAAAAGCGTAGAGCGACGGACATACAGAAGAAAAATAAGAATTGTCAAAACAAAGAGAGAGAGAGAGAAATTGTCAAAAAGCGTAGAGCGACGGACAGACAGAAGTAGATAAAGAATTGGCAAAACAAAGAGAGTTAGAGAGAGAGAGAGAGATTAAAAAAAGAGCTTAGAGAGATAGAAAGAGAGAGAAATTGTCAAAAAGGTAGAGCGACGGACAGACAGAAGTAGATAAAGAATTGGCAAAACAGAGAGAGAGGAGGGAGAGGGAAATTTTCACAAAAAGAGCTTAAAGAGAGGGAGAGAGAAAGAAAAATATTTAAAAAAAAAGTTTAGAGAGAAAGAGAGAGAGAAATGTTAAAAAAGCTTAGAGAGAGAGAGAGAGAGAGAGCTTGTCAAACAAAGCGGAGAGCGAAGGCAGACATCTATACCGCATGTGAGGAGAGGAAATTAAGTCACTGGGTGATATAGTGATCGAGGGATAGAAAAAAATGGAGTGTATCTTAACAAAAACAAGAAAATAGATGAAAAAAAAGAAAAGCTTTCGTTTAGTGAATAACCTCCTTACACCCCTTCAGGCTGGAATTAACACCGAGAGATGCTTATTTTCTTATCAAATCTCCATTTGATAGATCGTGTTGCATCTCACCAGTACAGGTCATCACTAGGATCTGGGCAAGGGGAGAATGAGAAAGAAATTTGCGCAGACAAATTTTATTTATTGTGATTCATAGAACATTGAGTGCTCTCTCTCTCTCTCTCTCTCTCTCTCTCTCTCTCTCTCTCTCTCTCTCTCTCTCTCTCTCTCTCTCTCAAGAAAATGCCTTTCTTCATCACTAAGTTCTGGACGAGTTAAAACCCAGGGAAAGAAAGAAAGAAATTTGTTCAGGCAATGTTTTATTAATGGTGATTCATAGGACATTGAGTTTCTCTCTCTCTCTCTCTCTCTCTCTCTCTCTCTCTCTCTCTCTCTCTCTCTCTCTCTCTCTCTGTATCTAAAATACTTATTCGTAAGTAATGACGCACTGAAATGCAGTTTTTTTTTTTTATCAGTAGTGACTGTTTAATCCACTATAGGTTTTCTTGTCCCGCTCACTATGTACACTAGTTTGGTTAGTTTCAGACAAGGCAACTAATCTCCTCCCACTCTCTCTCTCTCTCTCTCTCTCTCTCTCTCTCTCTCTCTCTCTCTCTCTCTCTCTCTCTCTCTCTCTTGGTAGAAGGAGAGATGAAGAGAGAGAGAGAGAGATAGTGTTAAAAAAATAAAAAGTAATCAGTACGCCAAAATGTTTACATGGTGATCCAGTATATATATATATAAAATTTTATATATATATATATATATATATATATATATATATATATATATATATATATATATATATATATATATATATATATACATATATATATATATAAATATATATATATATATGTATATATATATATAAACATACATACATACATACATAAATACATACATACATACATACATAGATGAATAGATAGGTAGATATACGTACATATATTGCTTTTTTTTGTCCTCTCTCTCTCTCTCTCTCTCTCTCTCTCTCTCTCTCTCTCTCTCTCTCTCTCTCTCTCCGAGCCCTGCAACCTGTATTTTTTGTGCATGGTTAGTCATGCACATCACTGCTCCGTAGAGCACTAACTTAATTAACAGCAGGGGCGAGAACAACAGGGAGAAGGCAATCCGAATCACCCACAGCAGCTGTTGAGAGATCTCTCGTCACTGTTTTCCAACGGGTCCTAAAGAGAAGAAAGAGGCTTAGATGCGAGATGGAGGTATACCCATTGGACGGTCGTTGTTGGCTGCTCAAGACATTAAGACGGAGAGAGAGAGAGAGAGAGAGAGAGAGAGAGAGAGAGAGAGAGAGAGAGAGAGAGAGAGAGTGGGCTGTAGTCATGCTTAAGGATAGTAGTGTATAAGTATAAAGTTGTGGGATGAGACAATTTGTGAATAGAGCAAGGCGAAGTTAATGTTTGGAAGTGATACAGCACTGATCGGAAATAATGAAGAGAAATTTCAGAAACCAGTGAAAAAATCTTGGAAGTTTTCGCAAAAGGAGAATTTCAAGAGTAAGGTTGAGGTATCTGAGATTAACTGATTGTTCGTTATATTTTGCACAAGAAGAGCTGAAAGGGTGAGAAATATTGAGATACTTAGAAATGTTTGAAAATGTTAGTGTATTCTAAAGGAGGAATGGGATGGTTTGGCCATGTGAAAAGAGTAGAGGACAGTAGGTTGATGGAAAGGTCGTACAATTCAGAGTTGATTGAAGGGCGGAAGAGGGGAAGATCTAGTAAGTGTGGATAGATGGGGTGAAAGTAGTCTTGGAAAAGAAGGGCTTTAAAGATATATATATATATATGTATATATATATGTATATATATATATATATATATATATATATATATATATATATATATATATATATATATATATATATATATATAGAATCTACTGGTCAGTTTTACCAGATACGTGTGTAGCCTAATTGTAATAGCCACAATGCCCTCTCAACCTCTGGAATTCTTCGCGCTTTTTGGATACGTTTGTCATTACAAAGCCTTCGATCCAAGTACAAGAAATATGAAACAAATATGGTGTCCAATAGCGGGAAACGAACCCGCGTCCCATATATATGTATATATATATATATATATATATATATATATATATATATATATATATATATATATATATATATATATATATATATATATATACATTTACAACTGAATCACGAAAATGTGGAATGTGATGAATATATCAGTAAAGACAAAATCCACGACGGAAAGAGAAACAATGGAGTGCTGCAAGGCCTTTCGTCTTACAGCTCTTTACTTAGCAGATTTTGTCTCTTTCCTTCGTGGATTTTGTCTTTTATATATATATATATATATATATATATATATATATATATATATATATATATATATATATATATATTTGTGTGTTTGTGTTCTTTACTATAAAAATCTTGGTTTTTCTGTATGTTCTTTGGGAATGTGTGCTTTGTAATATTAACAATAATGTAGAAGGTATTATTCCCTGGACATCTTTTTCCACACAGATTGCTTTCCCATGTGGAAGCCCCAACAGAATTCAGGTCACACCTTACCCTCTATTTTAATTAAGAACCTTCTTCTTGAACCTTATTATCTCCCTGAGGCCTTTCTAAAAGAGTAACCCTCATCAGCAGCCCCCCCTCCCCTCCCCCCAACCTCATAATTCTGCCATCACCTCACAGCGATTCTCCTCATAACTTGGGCTTTTTCCTCACCAAATCTCGGGCCATATTTCTGCTCGCAGTCTCCCTCCTAATAATGAGTTCTTCATTAAGTTTCGCCTGAATGGCAGCAGCACAACCGAGCTGCGGTATCTCTGTCACTGCTTCGTTTATTTCAGAGGGAAAGGCACGGCCGGTGAGAGAGAGAGAGATTAACAAGCTGTGGAGAGGTTTCATCCTTTGTGTAATAACATTTTTTGAATTGACACACGAGAGAGAGAGAGAGAGAGAGAGAGAGAGAGAGAGAGAGAGAGAGAGAGAGAGAGAGAGAGATTATCCTTGACAACGGAAAATGAACTGTTTTGTTTTATTTAAATCGTTTTGATATTTGTATTATATTTGTTCAAAAGAGAGAGAGAGAGAGAGAGAGAGAGAGAGAGAGAGAGAGAGAGAGAGAGAGGAGAGAAACCTTTTGTCAGCAAAAATTATCCTTGACTACGTAAAATGAATCGTTTTATTTTATTTATATCGCATTTGTATTTTATTTTTTTATCTCTCATATTTAATTTCAAGATTCGCCCAGCATACTCTTGGGAAAGTGAATTCTGTATTTTTTTGCCAATGACGTATGAGCGGTTTGCAACAGCCAAGTTAAATTATGTTGAATATTTAGCGTGAAATATTACGCAAAAATTAGATTAATAAAAAAAAGTTTCGGTAAAAGATAAAGGAATATCGCACTTATGCCATGTTAAACAACATTGACCATATATTTTTTTAAATATTGAAAATACTTAGCGTAAAATATTTCGCAAAAGTCAAACTAATCCAAAAGGATTTATATAAAAAATTCAGGATCATCGTATATCTGCCATTTTAAATAACATTGTCCACCTTTTACTTTTCTGAAAAGAAAACTATTGTGCCGGCTTTGTCTGTCCGTCCGCACTTTTTTTCTGTCCGCACCTTTTCTGTCCGCCCTCAGATCTTAAAAACTACCGAGGCTAGAGGACTGCAAAGTGGTATGTTGATCATCCACCCTCCAGTCATTAAACGTACCAAATTGCGGCCCTCTAGCCTCAGTAGTTTTTATTTTACTGAAGATTAAAGTTAGCCATAACCGTGCATCTGGCAACGATATAGGCCAGGCCACCACCGGGCTGCTGTGGTTAAAGTTTCATGGGCCGCGGCTCATACAGCATTATACCGAGACCACCGAAAGATAGATCTATTTTCGGTGGCCTTGATTATACGATGTACAGAAAACTCGATTACGCCGAAGAAACTTTGGCATATTTTGTACTTGTTAATTTCATTGTTCCAAACCTCTGACATCGTCACAATCATCAAAATATAGATTTCAGTTTCCCAGGGACATGTAGGGAGGCGGGCGCAGCTTGAATTCCTTCCATAATTATGCCACCATAACGCTTGCCGTAAAATTCCTGGGCTGCCATAGTTGATGGCACCGTGAGGTCCCCGCCCTTACATGTTTTACTCATTATCCCAAGTCGATGATGAGACTCCTATGGGAGCCCAAAAACACTTTCTAGCCTCCCAGGGTCACTCGACCTGATTTCTGATGTAATTTTTTTTTATTCACTCGACCTAATTTCTAATGTAATTTTTTTACTCACTCGACCTGGTCTCTGATGTAATTTTTTTATTCACTCGGCCTGATTTTTATGTAATTTGTTTTTTTTATTCACTCGACGTAATTTATGATGTGCTTGTTTTTTTATTCACCCGACGTAATTTCTGACGTAATTGTTTTTTTATTCACACGACGTAATTTCTGATGTAATTTGTTTTTTATTCACTCTACCTGATTTCTGATGTAATGTGTTTTTTATTCACTCGACCTAATTTCTGATGTAATTGGTTTTTATTCACCACCTAATTTCTGATGTAATTTGTTTTTATTCTCTAGACCTAATTTATATGTTTATTTGTTTGATCTTACTTAGAAAATGGAAAGCGAATAGTCGTTTTTAAATTGTGAATTTTTCGAGTATTTTTTTTTTTTTTTTTTTGTCGTATGGAGAGAGAGTGGGCGGCGGCTTTGTTGCCCACTAGAAGGGTTTGGAAGGGAAAGCTAATTGGAATGTGACTAAAAACTCTGCGTTGTTTCTGGTGTCGTTTGGATTTTACAACATATTTTACAATTTCGAATGAATTTTAAGGACATTTTTCATGATTTTAGTATTCGTAATATGCCTTTACTCTTACAAAACAGGTAAGAAAGACTTACCGAGTAGGTTTCTGACAACATGAAATATATACAAAAAAAGCAAAGTTGAGCAAAAATAGACTGCAGTGAAGTACAGATGAAAACAGATTATTTTGAACAAATCTGGACATATCCGTCATCAAGGTTGTTTTGGATGTTGCAAGTTACAAGGTCATCAAAGTACCCAGTTGTTACTGCTAAGTATGCAAATTGTCAGAAAGATAGTTCCAGATTCTCTGCCTTTTCTGTACCTCCGCTCATATTCTCTTTTCCACCTGACTTTCCACCCTCTCTAACAGTTGTTTCATAGTTTAACTGCGAGGTTTTCCTCCTGTTACACCTTTCAAACCTTCTTAGTCAGTTTCCTCTTCAGCGCTGAGTGACCTCGTAGATCCCAGCGGTTGGCCTTTGGCCTAAATTCTGTATTCAATTCTGTTCTATTCCTAGATTCTCTGTAACTCAGTATCAGTTTTCCAGTAAAGTTAGAGAGCACAGGATAATTGTTTGTGTTAATGTTGTAAATATTTACACTACTCTTTGGAATACTATAGCTCTTTTTTTTATTTATTTTTTATTTTTTTCTTCCGGTGAAGTTGCTGCTCTCTTGCCTTTTCTCACAGATATTCACAGTGATTGTATATCTCCACGGCATTGGCATGTCTTGGCAGTCACCCACCCAAGTCTTGACCTGAACCAACGTTTCTTGACTTCACTGACCGATTGAGTAGTGGTATAGCGAACGAGCTCCTGCCGCCTCCTCTCTCTCTCTCTCTCTCTCTCTCTCTCTCTCTCTCTCTCTCTCTCTCTCTCTCTCTCAGGATCTTGCTTTGAAGCATTAGTCAAATTTCCTTTATCATGTTTGGAAAAACAATTAGACAATGAATGAGAAAGAATCACAGTAATACATGAAAAATGATTTTGTGGCTTAAGTATTGATTCTAATATTCACAGTGAATTTGAATGGGAATTCTAGCAATTTTTTTCATTGAAAAATTAATTTTCATTTGCAATATCCATTGTATTTTAACGTAAACACTGTGGAGGAACACCGTTCAGGTGTTCTAAAATCTTTGTTTTATCTTTTGCAAATTATTAATGCAATTTATTTACAAAATTGTGGATTTTTATTACATAAAATATCCATTGTGTAAAAATGTGTGACGTCAGAATCGCTCCACATGGTTCCTCTCTTCTGTAATCCCTCCTTTAAAGTTATTTTGCAAAGTTACGTTACAGCATTGAATGAGATTTAGTGAGTCTTAATCTCCACTAAATAATACTTCTGTGTAGCCTTTGTAGGCCATTACCCATAAAGTGAAGGGTTCCTTATAAGTACACCGCTACTGTGATGCTATCAGCTGCATCTGCATCATTGAAAGCCTGTTTTCAGCCGCCATATGTTGCACTAGACAGCGTAATAAAGCCCCCATCCAGTTTAAAGAAAAAAACCTCCAAGGTATATTGAACTTATTATTATCATGCAGCGAAATATAAAGTATATTGAATATATGAATATATATATATATATATATATATATATATATATATATATATATATGTATATATATATATATATATATATATATATATATATATATATATATATATATATATATATATATATATATATATATATATATATATATACATATACACCTTCATACCTTCGGCTACCGTGCGTTGCGAATATCAGCCAATTTGACTACATTGCAGTTGCTTTTACGGTTTTATAACCAAATCTCGTCTAATTCCACGTTCCGGTAGATGCACTTGTATACACGACAGTCGGCCAAAAATAAATAATAAAAAATAAAATGAGGAGTTAATCCTACGACTGCGGTTTGCGCAGGCGCAAACAACTCGGAACCTACCACCGATGACGACTGCGAGAAGACAGCGACGGATATTTCGATCGCTCGTTGAAGGCCAGATCTGTCTTCCGATTGGCTCGTTTTGCGGTCTCGGTGACCATTCCGGTGGACGTTTTCACGCTCCGTGATTGGCGGTTTCAAGTTCGTGGTTCTCGGGAGGCGGGAAGGGGCGTGTGAATCGTTAGTACGATTGTTGTTTAAGTTGTCTGTTAGTGCGATCGTTTATTTTATTTATATATATTTTTTTTTGGGGGGGGAGGGGATTAATGGGCAGATATTTTCGTTTTCATGAGTAATTGTGGATGATCACTTCCGTTGGAAATTGTTTCGGTGTGTTTGAAGAGGTAGGTCACTCATATTTAATGCACAATATAGGCCTAGTCCGATCATTTAAGGAGATCACGCGTCTTCTATTGCGCAAGTGTGGTATATGATGTTGCGAAATTCTTGTACGACTTTATACTGAAAATAATGATCAAAACTTTCCATACTGTATATAATACAAATATCAAAGATAACTTTGTAGTATAATGTCTATCCCTTGAACAAACTTTGATGCTGTGCCAAGCATGCAGTAATTTCGCAAATACCTTTTTGGTGGAATGCCACCAGAATTTAATTATCATATAAATTGTTTTGTGCTAACGAATATCAGTAAAGGTGGAGAAAATGTCATACGAAGTTGCTAATATGTCCATTCAGAATTGTAGAAATTGTCAGGAATGATTTTTTTCTCCCAGTCCCAATAAAAAAAATGCCTTTCTGGGGGAATGCCACCAGAATTTAGTTATTCTATAAACTGTCTTGTAGTTAATGAATTTTAGTTAAGATTGGGAGAAAATGTTGTACGAAGTTGCTCACGTGTCAATCCTTAATTGTAGAAATTGTCCCGAATTTATTTTCAAAAAAATACCTTTTATTTTGGGGGGGAGTGCCACCAGAATTTATTTTTCTATAAATTGTCTTGTAGTTAATGAATTTTAGTTAAGATTGGGAGAAAATTTCATACGAAGTTGCTAACATGTCAATCCTTAATTGTAGAAATTTTCCTGAATGATTTTTTCACCTAGTTCCCGAAAAAATGATCGTTTATTTAATTAATTAATTAATTAATTTATTCATTTATTTATTTATCTATTTATTTTCTTTTATTTATTTTTAATAAACAAGCACGGGTGGAGCTGGGACGGACCAAATGAATATTTGCTCTGGGTGTTTATGCACTGGGTTCTGCCGTACCCACCTTCCGGGTGATTCCAAATTCAGCAACTCACCGTCGTCCCTTTGTTGACATTTTTCTTTTCAAATAGATTTAGTCACAGTTACTTCAAACATTAAAAAGTAACATAGATGGAAATTAAAAACTTGCTGATGCATGGTATTAGTAGTATCATTCGCATTTCCTGTAGGTTTCTCTAGGAAAACTTTATTTATTAATACATCAAACTCACTTAAACTGTCTCATAGCCGTAAGATTGTGTTGCCGTCGACTGCAGAAATACTTGGCACATTTAAATAACGTTGGGTCTGGCCAGTACTTGGATGGGGTGGCAATCAAGAAATGCCCCATCCCACAAATTAATATTATTATGCATTAGTTTAAAGTTCTGTTTGAAGGCCTTATGATAATTGCCTTTATGAATTTAGATAGTAATATTTGAGTGGTTGATAGAGTAGGAAAAGTTAATAGATATGAATATGGCAGCCTTGTCTTAATGGCGACTTTGTTGATGTCAGGAGGGCAATGAAGGGTTTCAAAAACCCTACTTTTAAAAAGCTGTTGTGAAATTGCTGTTGTAAAGCCATGGTTATATTTTCTTGTTCTTATGTAATTATTGTTATTGTTGTAGATGATGTTGCAACACTTCTATTTATGATAGTCTCATTGACCGATATTCTTTTTATTTTCAGGTAAGTGTCCTTTCTTAAACCCAGGGTCTGGAGGAGTTGTAAGTAAACAATTGAATAAGTTTAATGTTAATATCTAAAGAAGCTGTAGGAGGTAGCTGTGCACAATGAGAGTTGTTTTCCTCTAAGTAAGCTGAGTCAGTGTCCTTACAGGATGTACTGTACAATAAGAGCAGAATCTTTATTGTTAATTTTCTTTTTTATTAAGTGTATATTACAATAGTTTTAATATGCTTCATATTCCGAGTCACACATTCTCTCTCTCTCTCTCTCTCTCTCTCTCTCTCTCTCTCTCTCTCTCTCTCTCTCTCTCTCTCTCTCTTTGGCGCCAAGGTAATTGGTAATTGATGATTAAGGAAAAACATGGAAGAATGGGCAGGTTTCCTAAAATCCCATGTGCCTCTTTTAACCCAAGCAGAGAATCGGGTACCTAGTTGTTAGTCGACTGCTGTGAGCTGCAGCTAAAATAGAGCGAGAGAAAGTGAAACAAGTTTTCTTTACAGCGTATAATCTAGGCCTCCGAAAATAGATCTGTCTTTCGGTGGTCTCAGTATAATGCTGTATGAGCGCGGCCCATGAAACTTTAACCACTGCCCGGTGGTGGCCTGTCCTATACCGTTGCCAGACGCACGGACATGGCTAACTTAACCTTAAATAAAATAAAAGGTACTCAGGCTAGAGGGCTGCAATTTACTATGTTTGATGATTGGGTGATCGACATACCAGCCCTCTAGCTTAAGTAGTTTTTAAGGTCTGAAGGCGGACTGAAAAAGTGCGGACGGACAGACAAAGCCATCTCAATAGTTTTCTTTTACAGAAAACTAAAAAACACTAGACGTGAGTTTTTCTTGTATACTAACGAAACGAAAGGGCCTCGACAAAACATTCCTTACCCTACTATAGTGAAAATCTCTCTCTCTCTCTCTCTCTCTCTCTCTCTCTCTCTCTCTCTCTCTCTCTCTCTCTCTCTCTGTGGATTAGAGCATTGGCATTATAGCCTCCCACCATTTATAATTACTGCAGTCGGAATTTATATCCCCTCTGCTCTCCCGGGTCACGGGATTAATTAAACCAAATTATATCCCTAATTATAATCAGTGGTGGGAAAGAAGCTGTTTGTGTGCCGCAATCTCCGTCTTTCTCCCAGTGCCTAGAGAGAGAGAGAGAGAGAGAGAGAGAGAGATGTAGTACATGAGATGAGTATTATTCATAGACTGAATACAAATATATATATATATATATATATATATATATATATATATATATATATATATATATATACACATATATATACACATATATATATATATACATATATATATATATATATATATATATATATATATATATATATATATATATATATAGAGAGAGAGAGAGAGAGAGAGAGAGAGAGAGAGAGAGAGAGAGAGAGAGAGAGAGAGAGAGAGAGAATCAGTAGTTTAGATGAGTCTTATTCATAGACCGAATGAAGTTATCTGGGAATACTTATGGCGTGCATTTAATTGAATTAAAACAGTTAAATTTTCATATTCTTTTTTTTGTATTGTGTCCCTGTGGGATAGATAGGAAGCAGTCAACGAGAATCCTCATTCTGTTGCTGTAGATTTCAATGCCACTTCTCAGGCATATCTTATTGCATGCCCTAATGGGAATTAGCTTACATGGGTATTTAACATTTATGTGAAATCTCATACACAGATTTTGATCACGGTCATTACAGTAGAAGGCTTTCGTGAAAGCCATGACTGGATAACATTCATTCTTTTTAGTAACTTCTTTCAAATGAACACCGTATTCTTTGGAAGCTTAAATTTCAAGTCATTGGGTACAGTATTTGGCGTCTGGTTTCTACCATAAGAATAGTGGTTTCTCTCCTAGATAATATAATAATAATAATAATAATAATAATAATAATAATAATAATAATAATAATAATAACTTGAGAGCCGACTTTTCGTACTGGATTCTCATGGAGCTTAGGATCTCTCTCTCTCTCTCTCTCTCTCTCTCTCTCTCTCTCTCTCTCTCTCTCTCTCTCTCTCTCTCTGATAAGTGACCAGTGGTCAGGCAGTGAATAATAATAATATTAATAATAATAATTTATAATAATAATAATAACCTGTGAGCCGACTTTTCGTTGGATTCTCATGGTGCTTAGGATCGCTATCTCTCTCTCTCTCTCTCTGACCACTGAAAAGTGACTAGTGGTCAAGCAGTGAACAATAAGAATAATAATATTAATAATAACTTGTGAGCCATCTTTTCGAATTGGGTTCACACGGAGGTAGCGATCTCTCTCTCTCTCTCTCTCTCTCTCTCTCTCTCTCTCTCTCTCTCTCTCTCTCTCGCTGACCGCTGAAAAGTGACCAGTGGTCAGGCCGTGGGAAGCGATCCTTCCTTCACGGGCTGTGTGTGTGTGTGTGTGTGTGTGTCTGTGACACTGGAAATCCTGGAAACGCAGCTTAAGGATCCCCACTGGTCATTTTCCATCGCGGGTGGATAATTTGAGAAGGATTTTTTCCTGCGGTAATCGATGAAGTTATCGATCTGCCCGTGGGCGAACGTGATTGGTCCTTGTAAACGTGATGTGATTGGTTGTTCGAGGGGGCGAGCTGGTCACGCACCGAGCCCATTGGCCCGAGAGAGCTCTTCTTCTTCTTCTTCTTCTCGAACGCTGCTATTGGCGAGAGATGGATTATTTTCGTTCGGTTATTAATTTTAATTTTATTATGATCTTTGTTGTGAATGGTTGAGGGTAGGAAAAGTCGTTAATGAACAAGAGTTGAAGTTAATGACCTCTCTCTCTCTCTCTCTCTCTCTCTCTCTCTCTCTCTCTCTCTCTCTCTCTCTCTCTCATCCAGTTATTATTTTGTTATCATCGTCGACGCTGTAGGGTTAGGCCTGTAAAACATTAGCAAGAGTGAGATGCGGATTCTCTCTCTCTCTCTCTCTCTCTCTCTCTCTCTCTCTCTCTCTCTCTCTCTCTCAAAGAGGTTTTCTTAAGGTTTCCTCGAGAAAAGAATCATCGTCTCTGTGTTAGTAGGACAGCGCAACCCAATTCGCGTCTGTGTGAACTGGGTTTGGCAAAAGCAACAGGTTCCACAGAGCGTGGTAGAGTATTTGTGTTACTGATGTCACTGAATTCAGGTAATTGGTGATGGGGCCTCTGGGAGATTGCATTTGTGTTATTTCGTTGCCCAGGTTTTTAACTCTCTCTCTCTCTCTCTCTCTCTCTCTCTCTCTCTCTCTCTCTCTCTCTCTCTCTCATGGGCAGCAAGAGCCCGTGCTGGCATAACACCAGCTTAATCTTAACAACAAAAACATTCTTCTCTCTCTCTCTCTCTCTCTCTCTCTCTCTCTCTCTCTCTCTCTCTCTCTCTCTCTCCATGAGGAAGAGCCCGTGCTGGCATAACACCAGCTTAATCATAACAAAAAAAACATTCTTCTTCTCTCTCTCTCTCTCTCTCTCTCTCTCTCTCTCCATGCTGGCATAACTCCAGCTTCATCATAACAAAAACATTCTTCTCTCTCTCTCTCTCTCTCTCTCTCTCTCTCTCTCTCTCTCTCTCTCTCTCTCTCTCTCTCATCAAGTGCTCTGTAGCATTCCAGTGAAATCTTATTATCGTACCTTTCTACCATTAGCATAAGAGATGCCTTCTCCGCCTTTCAGTTGGTAATCCAAATCTTAAAAAAGATTTTGCTTGACAAGTTGTGACTATGTGTGATTATTTTCACATGTTTTTTATGCTTTCTGCTGATCCGGCTGTTCTCAAGATGCCTTGATTAATGACACGGGGGTACTGGAGGCATAGGATGCCCAAGCCGGATTTGTTTATGGTTGAAAGGAGAAGGTTAGAGGGCCCTGGACAAGTTATGTGCTCATAAACAGGAGACTGTGAAATGATTTTTTTTTTCTCTTTTTTCTTTGGGTCGTTTTACTCAGAGGCCGACGGTGTGGGCAGCTTAGTCTTCAGTGAATCCTTGGCCTGAAGATGAAGATATAAGGAAGCCAGGGTTAAAACTCTTGTTTAAATCTCACTGTCCTATTGCTGTACATTCATAATCTTGTTGCCAGTTCTGTTTCTTTATGAATTATGCCTGTTTCAGTAATCCCCAAAGCTGAAGCTCTAGTTCCCACTAGTTCCTATAGTGGCATAGGCATCCTTTAACCCTCCCTCTATCCCCCCCCTCCTTTGGCAAGCCTCAATCTGGGGTATCCCCCCCCTCCTCCATCCCATCGTACTCCACCCCATGTTTTCCTCTTCATCTTCGTCACCCCTCACTGATGCTGTTTGATGCTGTTCATGCCATATGGCAAGCAGGTGGAGAACAGAGAGAGAGAGAGAGAGAGAGAGAGAGAGAGAGAGAGAGAGAGAGAGAGAGAATCCAGGGTGGAGGCGAAAAAGCCGGGTTAGGACAAATCGTCATTACGCTTCAATCTGAAATTATTCTTACAGTCCTCGCGTCCGTTCAAGGTCATCCTACCACTAGGCTTTTCAGGCTGGCTCTCTCTCTCTCTCTCTCTCTCTCTCTCTCTCTCTCTCTCTCTCTCTCTCGAACACAAAATCGACTTACCGTTACTGTTATCTATCAGTTCCACTTACCCTTACTGTCATTTATCCATTCCGCTTACCCTTACTGTCATTTATCCATTTCACTTACCCTTACTGTCATCTATCCATTCCACTTACCCTTACTGCCATCTATCCATTCCACTTACCCTTACTGTCATCTTTCCTTCCACTTCCCCTTTTCACATTTCTCTACGATCCTTTCCGAACTTTCAAAACATACTTTCATTTCATTTTGTTCACTCTATTATCTGTCATCTCAGTCGTCTCCAGTTTTCATTTTCCTTTCATTTAAATACCCCTTTAACTCTTTTGATTCCTTGACAATTATTCCTTTCCATATCCATATCGCTCTATGAAGACGTTACTGTCAGAAGTTCAAGTGCTTTGGGCTTTGCAGGAACTTCAAAACAATATCTTGCTCTTGTTGAAATGAGTTAAGGTGCCTGGAAGTTCTCAAGTCATTTATTTTTAGTCTCCTTGTAAATTAAGACTTTTTTTTTTCGTTTTTCCTTTTATTCACTTAAGTCAGTCAAGAAATGATTCGGCTTCGCAACGTATTTACTCCTTTGTTGCGAACCCGCCGCCCACGTCTTCCTTCCCCGCCCATTCAACGCCCACGCTCGAGCAGATTTGCTTTAATCACTCACACCCAAGGGCTATTTAAACCCCTCTTTACATCCCACGCCCACGCCTACGCCAGTGGCCCCACTCGGTCATTTAACAGGCATATATTGCCCCTGTTGCAAAAGACTTCGTGCTTATTGACGCAGACATCCCGAAAACCAAACCAGTCTTCCGTGTAAAATTGTCAATAACTGAATGAGGAATTGGAAAATGGAAGAAGAGAAATGATCTGCAATCATTCCTAGTTCATTTCGTTTGACTACTTCTCGCACAAGAGAAATTGGAAAACGAAAGAAGAGAAATGATTCATCATTTATAGTTTATTTCAGTCGAGTGTCCTACTCCCTCGCACAAAGAATTCGTTGGATGGACTGATGGGTCGAAATGGTCGAGAGGGAGCGTGAGCAGACTGGTAGAAGAAGAAGAAGAAGAAGAAGAAGAAGAAGAAGGAGATTCGTGCATGAGAACAAACTCCCAACTCGTCTAGGCTAAATGAAAGACAGAAAGGCTGGCCATCATCCGGTCAATGGGAACTCTGGACTGTCTGTCTGCGTAACTTTTTGCTTGTTTGTTTCAGTCCTTTGGGAGCGTGGCGGTTCTTTGCATGTTTGTGTGGAAGTGTATGTTTATGTGTTTGCATATACATGTTCATACGCATGAGTGATGAATAGGCTGTCATGTTCTTAGGTGCTGTGCTGGTATAAAATTGCTTTCTTGAAATGTTGCAGTAAGACGTACTGACTGTGGTTGGATTTTTATTCACACTGTAATTATGTAATTCCTGTTCACATTTCAATGAAATTTATCGTATATGTTGCTCATTCCAGTAATATTTTAAATACCTTTATCATGTATGTTGCTAATTCCTTTGAAAATTTTCATTACATTTATCAGATTATCATTTATGCTGCTAATTCCTTTTAAAATTTTCATTACATTTATCAGATATGTTGCTAATTCCTTTTAAATTTTTCATTAAATTTATCGTATATGTTTCTAATTCCTTTTAAAATCTTAATTAAATATATCGCAGATGTTGGTAATTCTCTTTATACTTTTAATTTAAATTTATGATATATGTTGATAACTCCTTTTAAGATTTTCATTGAATATATCATATACTTGCTAATTCCTTTTAAATTTTTCAAGCAGTTTATCGTGTACATTGCTAAATCCATTTAAAAATTTCATTGACGTTATTATATATGTTGCTAAATCCTAAAGTTTCATTGAATTTGTCACGTATGTTGCTAACTGACGCACAGTTTATAGATCCCCTTCAGATTCGTAATGGTACTCTTGTGATAGACACGTATCTAGTTTTAGGCGTGATCTGAAGATTAGAACTGGGTTCTAAGATTGGACTGGTTCGGTTGCTTAAATTTTACAATAAAGAAAAAATGTAAAAGTTTTCCTACGGCTGTTGAAGGCTGGCGCGAGAAAAAAAATATATTTTTTCCAAGAACTGGAATCTGTTGGACTAAGTAATGTTCAGGATATCATGGCTTAGTAAAGCAGTAGATGCGTCTGTATTATTATTATTATTATTATTATTATTATTATTATTATTATTATTATTATTATTATTATTATTATTATTAAGAAATACTCATAGTAGCGTGAGTCTTAAACTGGAGAAGCAAATTCACAGTTATGTATTTATCTTTAAATATATGTATATACATAACTGTGGATTTGCTTCTCAATTATTATTATTATTATTATTATTATTATTATTATTATTATTATTATTATTATTATTATTATTATTATTATTATTATTATTATTCAGAAGATGAACCCTATTCACATGGAACAAGCCCACAGGGGCCGTTGACTTGAAATTCAAGCTTCCAGAGATTATGGAATTCATTAGGAAGAAGTAAGAGGAGGCAAAGGGAAATATAGATAGAAGAGACCGCACTTATTAGAAAAGAAAAATTAAGTCAATAAACAAATAAACCGATAAAAATGTATTAAAATGTAAGGAGAATAGTATTAGGGTAGCAATGCATTGCATCTTCGCTTGAACTTTTGAAGCTCCAACTGCATGCCGTGTGTTTGAGCGTGCTTAGGCGTCATTATGCTCTTAAAACACGTTTTTCGTAAAAGTCAGGGAAAACTCGAGTTGCGAAGTATGTAAGTGACTGCCACTACTGCTCCTGATCCGATTAGATTTGATTGCACACGTAAGTACTTAGCCCTAATCCCAAATAACCGAGTTTGAGGATTACAGCGCTGTTATTAACAGACAGGCATCCGGACTCTCCTAACCCTTACGGATGAATGAAGACGGAAGAGTTGACGGATATCTCTTTCTCTCTCTCTCTCGCTCTCATTCAACCAAACGTTTTTTATTATAAACTTATAAAGAGAAGAGAAGAGTATCTCTCTCTCTCTCTCTCTCTCTCTCTCTCTCTCTCTCTCTCTCTCTCTCTCTCTCTCTCTCTCTCTCCATCAAAAACAATTTCTATTATAAACTCAATGAATGGGTTTATAACGCAGAAGCAAAAGAGAAGTCTCTCTCTCTCTCTCTCTCTCTCTCTCTCTCTCTCTCTCTCTCTCTCTCTCTCTCTCTCTCTCATATGCATTGGTCAGGAAGTAGCTTTCCTTCTTACATTCAACTTGATTATTATTTTGTTAATCCTTCCTCAATTTAGGTCAGCAAGGTATGTTGGAATTTTTTTTAACGTGAGCTTAAGTTTTGTGTTTTTATTAATGTTATGAGTATTTTTTGAAAAGAAAGATTTTTACGGATTGCGAAGTCGTAATTTTCTATTTAATACGACGAAAATGTTTAGCAGTGAAGGCTGCTTTTCATTTATATATTGACAGTTTTAACATTTAGCCGAAGAAAACTGTCGTGATAATGTATCCCTTACAATTCACAATACTTCACGTTTACTTTTGAGAACCCATATTTCGAATATGAGCTGGAGAATAGTTTTTTTCTGAAGTGATGATGTTTTTCATCTTACCTACTCTACCCATCGACATAAATAGAAGGAAAAGACAAGAGAAGGAAATAAGTCCAGTAAAACCCGATAAGTGGAATTAACGAACAGAAGACAAGGGGGTTGTTGGTGGGGGGGGATGAGTAAAATGATTTCGTATGGACGGTGGTGATTTATGCCTTCCGGACAAACACACAACACAGCCGGTGGTGACATATACCTCATCGTACGCCCACGGATTCTGTCAATCACGCCCACCGCCTTTATCGTCTCTTCATAATGAAGTGTCTCGTTTACCCTGAGGACACGGAGAGATAAAGTGTCATTTGAGACGGGTTTCGTCCAAGGGACGCACGAGAGAGAGAGAGAGAGAGAGAGAGAGAGAGAGAGAGAGAGAGGGGGCTGGTGGCTCAGAGGCTTGTCTGCTGACTCTCTCTCTCTCTCTCTCTGTTATAGTGGAGCTTATCAGTTGCTGTTTATGCTGACGATAAGGACTTCATTTATATTTATATTCATCAGTGCAAAAGCTATTGACTTGTTTTCATTTAGAGTGGGTTAGGTTATTCATGTTCAAAGTCAGTAACGTTGGCAGTTTTATGTGAACGTTCTCATACACATTCATTATGTATGTATATATGTATGTATGTACATATGTATGTATGTATGTATGTATGTATGTATGTATGTATGTATGTATGTATGTATGAACATTCACATACACATTCATTATGTATGTATGTATGTATGTATGTATTTACATTTTATTTCAAGCTTTTTAATTACCCGAGAGGCTTGAAACTATTGCGGCTTTATGTTTTCATTTTGTTTTAAATTATATCTTATTTTCCTCTTGAGTATCTGTACATGCCCATAATGTTTTTTGCTTATTATTTGATTCCTCATTCTGTATGTTACTTGTGCAAAGTTTTATGTCTCTGTGCTTTCATTTTATCTATTCTAAATTTGATGGATATATTCGAATCTGTTAGAATTCGGTCTAAGTAAACTTCGGGATTTGAAGCGTAGTCTATACATTTCAGTGCCTTTAAGAACGAGTCACATTCATTTCGTTTTCTGTGCATAATCTTCACCCCATTGGATCTAGGCTTGGTAGTGACAAGCGTTTCCAGTGTGAAGAAATCGAGAAGTTAAGAGGGCATTGCGGTTATTCAGAAATTGCATTCGTAGCTGGTAAAAAGTGACAAATAGGTTCTAAATATACATTCTGGAGCGTTATCGGTGTCAAGATAACTTTAAAGCATAAAATTCTGTTGCCCTTTACATCACTATACTTTAGATATATTAGACGGTTCTTTTTTTAATTCTCTCATGCAGCCACAGTATTTAGTAAAAAGTTACATTCGCATCTGGTAAAAAGTGACCAGTAAATTCTAGATACACATTCGGGAGTTATCGGTGTTAAGATAAATTTAAAATGTTGAATTCTGGTGCTTTTCACATCACTATACTTTGTCAATTTTAGATGTTTCTTTTTAGTTATCTCGTGGTTTTCACGCCGTCATACCCTAGAGGTATTAGACGTTTCTTTTTCAATTGTCTCGTGCGTTGCACATCACTATTCCTTAGAAATATTAGACGTTTCTTTTTTAATTGTCTCGTGCGTTGCACATCACTATTCCTTAGAATTATTAGACGTTCCTTTTTAATTATCTCGTGCTTTTCACATCACTATACCTCAGAAATATTAGATGTTTCTTTTTTTATTATCTCGTGCTTTTCACATCACCATACCCTAGAGATGTTAGACGTTTCTTTTTTAATTATCTCGTGCACCAACATCATCTTACTCAACATCGCGGTCGGTTTTATATATGCTGCCCATCCATATGAGTCATCTGTGATGCCTCTCTGAGGCTGTATCTTTCTCTTTCATCTCTCAAGTCGTTAGGGAGACCAATTATGCGACTGTGTATGTGTGTATGTGTGTGTGCGGGTGGGGACGCTCGTGCGCGTGCGCGCGTCTGATTTCATAGGGACGTACTCGACTACTTCGTAGGTCAACTTGTGTTGAGATTCTTCTGTCTATTTCCAGGTTGTGTGGTTATTCTCTCTCCTCGGTTCCTTCATCTCTCTCCCTCCTATCAAGTCTTGACTTCTTTTTCGTTCCATATCCTTGATGTCACTTTATTGTCAGTCATCATTTACTGGCTTTTTTTGTCCTTGTCTGATGCGGCTTAAAGCGAAAAAGAAATTATTCTTTGTATCGTTAAAATATTGCGTATCATATTTGTTGATTTGCAAGATTTTATTCATTTTGATAAAGGGAAAAGAGTGTTTATGAATTAAGTAATATATATATATATATATATATATATATATATATATATATATATATATATATATATATATATATATATATATTAATAATATTATATATTATATATATATATATATATATAATATATATGTATGTATGTATGCATAGTCACTTTATAGCACTTAACGTTTTGTAATCGTAAAGAGAGAGAGAGAGAGAGAGAGAGAGAGAGAGAGAGAGAGAGAGAGAAATATCCACCCTTACGCTTAATCTCTCCCACCATTCCTAATCCCTAGATCTCCTCACTCACTCACTCCCTCCTTTTATCCCGTCCGTCCATATCTCCGAACCCATACACACAAAGGCTGACAGGCCTCTCTCTCTCTCTCTCTCTCTCTCTCTCTCTCTCTCTCTCTCTCTCTCCGTGGAGACTGGATGTTATACATCTCCCACAACGTAATAATTTCCACCATTTGGGTCACAGGACTCCAGGGCATATATAAGCGCTGGAGATTCTCTTCCACCACCTCCACCTCCTACTCATCCTCCTCCTCCTCCTCCTCCTCCTCCTCATAGTCGTCTCCGTTAAGGCCCCATCAGAACAACAACCTCCAACCACTATGACTTGGCCTGGCCAGAAGCAGTCACGCATGCGCAGAAGATGGCGCCTTCCCATTGGGTATATGGTGTTCTGTTTATTTCCTCAAATTCTTGATTTTTCAATACAGTTTGGAAAGATGTCAATAATAAATTTGATATCTTCCCTTTAGGCAAATGGCGAAGCCTTTAGGGAGAATAAAACCCCAAGGAATGATCTCAGTTTCATTCATAATTGAAACTTGTCATCCTCATTGAGCTTGATTCTGCTCACTGACAACGCGAATTCAGATTCGCTTTTTTTCCCCCTCAGTTATGGGATCATATTATGGGTCCATATTGTGGGTCCATACCGAAATTTGTTTTTTGAGCTATTTTTGTCAGGGCGAATTCATGGGAACCCGTATCGATATGGGTCATGGAATGCATAAGTTTTCACGGACATGATCACGTTAATATGAATCCACATCGAAATACGAGGTCAGCGAATGCACGGCTTTGTAAACAAGTGGGTCGATACAGCGCTTCCAAAAAGGCGTGGTGTGTGGTGTTTGCTATATACGTGCGGCGAATTTCAGAACGCCCTCGATTGGAAAGGGGCGGCTGGCTGATGACGGACGGACGGACGGGCGTGGGCGTCGGGAAGGGCTGCGTTTTAGAGTGAGGGGAGGGGAGAGGGGGAGGGAGGGGGAGCAGAAAAGGGACACAGAGCTTTTGTCGTCTTTGTCCTTGATTGCTTATTTGTGATTTTGGTTGCATGGTGTGACGGCCTGTGTCACGCGAGAACGTTGACCTCCCGAGCGATTAACAACTCAATTGGCAAAAGAGAAAGTTTCGTGCCTATAAAGAAGAAGAAGTGAGGGCATTGTCCGGAGGAAGCAATATATATATATATATATATATATATATATATATATATATATATATATTGATATATATATATATATATATATATATACATTTTATTCTCCTCCTTCTTAGGAAACGGTCACCTGCATACCATCGGAGACTTAATGCCACACCTATATATGCTTTGTATACATACTCTTGTAACATTTCATCTGTTCATATTTTACCAGTGAACAGGGGCACAGAAGGAAGTGCCCGAAACATATGGTTGCAACGTTCAAATAGTGTTTTATGGGCCTTTTTATCTTCATATATGTATGAATATAAAAAGGCCCATAAAAACAGTATATACACGTTGCAACCATATATTTCGAATACCAATACTTATGCATGCCTGATCATTGGTGAAATATGGACAGATGGTAGGTGTATGTGTGTGTGCTGGCTAAAATTTTCAGGATTTACAAGGAAGGGCCATTGTATTTAAACAAACAGCCCTATTGAGTACGTCAGCCAGGTAGCAGGCACAGTGTTTGTAGATTTTGATCAGTATGATATTTAAAAAGTGCTTTCAGGAAGATGAATATGGAATGTCAGCCTTAGACTAGGCCCTGAGGAGAACTTAGAATGTCAAGTGAAGAAATTAATGACATGCTCTTGTCTCCAGTTTCAGAGTGCCACAGGTATTTAAACCCAATCAAGTGCCTAGTGACTCCAAGGCACAGTGGCCTAGCGATGAAAGAGGTACATAACGTTAGTTTTCCCATGACGATGAAGATGCAGATAGGGTTGCTGAGGATTATCCTCAATTCTTTTGACCTTGTAACTTTGCGTCTTAAAAAAAAAAAAAGACAAGAGACTTCGATTCAGTTTGAAATTTTCGGTACGTAGCGTTTGGTTACTCCGTCTTATAGTAGTTTTCTTTCTTGTGATGGCCTTGTTTTATGGTATATAGTTGTTTCTGATGATGGGATTTTTTTTAAGTGTTGTTTATGTTAATTTTGGTGTTTTGCTATTTTTTATAGTTAGGGTTTTTAAATTTTGGAACTACATTAATGTTGTTCCATTTTTATGTGGTATATCTGCGTATATATATATATATATATATATATATATATATATATATATATATATATATATATATATATATATATATATATGAGACCACTCTTAAATGAACCTATTATCTCATGAAGTTTATATTATGAAACACCAGGAGTAACGGGTTCCAGGTATCTCCAGTAAAAAAAGTAATTTTTTTTTTTTTTTTTTTTTTTTTTTTTTTTTTTTTTTTTTTTTTGAGGAAAGTTGCATGAGGAAGAGGACTGGCTGCAGTAGATTATTTGAGCGATAAGTTAATTGAGGAGATGGTACATAAATGGGTAGGGAGGGCAGAAGACAGCATGACAGCATTCGTGTTTTATGAAGGAAGGTTGCTGATGTTTGACTGTTATTGTCTTTGGAGTTGATAATAAAATTTTTATTATTTTTATTTCATTAATGTCATTTTATTTCTAATTCTTAGTGTCATTTTTTATTAGCTGTTATTGCCATGAGTTATTGGAATTTGTATTATTTTTATTTTATTAGTGTCAGTGTCCTATTTACTCTTAATGCCATTCATTATTGATGATAAGCTAAGTGTTTTAGAAGTATTAGGGATGACTTTGTTAATACAGAAAAACTGTTCCGGTGACTTTGTTATTGTAACAGACCACTTTAAGGTTAATGTAAAAAGGTCATATAAACATGTGAATCCGTGTTTATTAGCCATTTTAGAAGTTAGATTTTGTAAATGCAGAAAAACTGTTCCGATGACTTTGTTATTGTAACAGATCACTCTAGGTTTAAGTAAGAAATGGCACATGAACATACGGATTCAATTTTGATCGCCCAAATGAAATAAATAGGTTTTAAAAGCAATAAATAAAGTAAATAGGCTTTGAAAGAAAATAAAAAAAAACTTTGACTGTAATACAGCTACAGATCTGTTTTGCCTCGCAATGTGGTGAACCAATTTTCAAAAATTGTTTCTACTCTTCGTGCAATATCGCCAAATTCATACCATTCGCTTTGCAGCGTATGCACTGGACACATCAGCTGTTACGCTTAGTAACAGCGTAAATACGGCTTTAGCTGTGGTGTGTAACCAATCGTTTTTTTTTTTTTTTTTTTTTTTTTTTTTGTCCCCCTCAGTGACCTGTCAGTGCCGGAAGTGCGAGAATTCCGGTGAACACAGAAGAGAAAGATGAAATTCATATCTAGGTGAAATCAGTCTTTGGTTGGTTCACAGGTGGCTGGCCGGAAGTGAGGAAATTTGGGCTATATTGCTTGCCATTAAGCAAAACTTTGAGGGATTGATGTTACCACATATAAACAGTTAGGATTGGCCTCCTTTGCACGCTTTTCGGTTGCGTTAATAGTACGGGTTTGCATTCTTTGTTCTGTGCAGATAATGGATGTGTGTGTGTGTGTGTGTGTGTATATATATATATATATATATATATATATATATATATATATATATATATATATATATATATATATATATATATATATATATATATATATATATATATATATATATATATATATATATATATATATATATATATATATATATATATATATGTGTTTGAGCTTAAAACTATATAGTGATGTTTGGTTCCTGTGTAATGAATGAACTATTATTATTATTATTATTATTATTATTATTATTATTATTATTATTATTATTATTATTATTATTAACTTTTCTTGTATGAAGAGGCCTGTTTATCATTAATTTTAATTTGAAACCTAACTATTTTTATTGTAGACCTTTCATTTTCACCCGGTTTTCCATGCCTTGGGGTCTAGTCAAGGGGGGAGAGAGAGAGAGAGAGAGAGAGAGAGAGAGAGAGAGAGAGAGAGAGAGAGAGAGAGAGAGAGAGAGAGAGAGAGAGAGAGAGAGAGCTTAAAGAAGCTTATCTCATCTTTGTCTGTGTAAATTCACGTTTTCCAATAATGTATACATCAAATGTTCCTTTGCCATGAAGAAATCTCATTATTAATATATTTAGTGAACGTTACGTAACCACTACAGACAACGATACTCTATGTAAACCGTTATAGCAATTCATTATCAGCTATAACAATGGACGTACTGCAATGTATTCGGCCATATATCACAAACCGTCTGACAATGCGCTGCGGGCGCAATAAATGGGTTTTTTCATTATTGCTGGTCAGCTTTTGTGAAGGATAAAGGGACTGTCGGGTTGTGTTGCGAATCCAGAGGAAATTGTGGCCCTCCCGAAATTCGATAGCAAGTTGTTATTGGTTGACGCTTATTAATCCTAGGATTTTTCTTAATAACTTTTAATAATTTATGCAGAATATTATTATTATTATTTCTTTCGTCAGTTTAATGGATCGTTTCATTTGGTTTTTTATGGCAGTACTCTCTCTCTCTCTCTCTCTCTCTCTCTCTCTCTCTCTCTCTCTCTCTCTCTCTCTCTCTCTGTTGTCTTAACTATGGAATTTTCTCCTGGTTGGTAGATGAGAGAAATCGGTATCGCGCAGAACTGTTGAGAGAGAGAGAGAGAGAGAGAGAGAGAGAGAGAGAGAGAGAGAGAGAGAGAGAGACTGAGCAAGAGAATATTAATTTCTGAGCTCTCTCTCTCTCTCTCTCTCTCTCTCTCTCTCTCTCTCTCTCTCTCTCTCTCTCTCTCTCTCTCTGCCCGACGACATTTTGTGTGCAAGAAGCGCTTGTTAAAGAACTTGCACCATGTAGCCGGAGGAGCAGCATTCCATCTAATTGGGATTAATTGTGTTAACTTTACGAAGAGGAATAAAGTGTTCTACTCTATTCGTGGAATGAATACTTCAGGAATTAGGATCAGAACATTTTTCTATGCATGTATACAAGATGCTTTTTATGCAGAGAGAGAGAGAGAGAGAGAGAGAGAGAGAGAGAGAGAGAGAGAGAGAGAGAGAGAGAGCAGAATTGGCTTGTTTACTTCGTTACTCAATGAATGAACATCCGCTTTCTCTCTCTCTCTCTCTCTCTCTCTCTCTCTCTCTCTCTCTCTCTCTCTCTCTCTCTGTTGTCTTAACTATGGAATTTTTTCCTGGTTCGCAGCTGGGAGAAATCGGTATCGCACAGAACTGTTGAGAGAGAGAGAGAGCTTTGATTTATACAAGTTTTAAAAGTATTTGTTGTTTTGGGAGAGAGAGAGAGAGAGAGAGAGAGAGAGAGAGAGAGAGAGAGAGAGAGAGAGCATATTTTTCTCCCTCTTCCCTTAAGAGCTAATGAATGCGACCTCGGGTAATGTGAAGCCAATGTGGGTCCGTAACATCTGAACATCCACCCAAACCCATTATGCTAAGTGCCCCGACACCCACAACTATGCAGTCTCTCTCTCTCTCTCTCTCTCTCTCTCTCTCTCTCTCTCTCTCTCTCTCTCTCTCTCTCTCTCTCTCTGTAGATACTTTTTACATATCTCCCATCATTCGTTCCTAGAGTGATGGAGATTCTTGTACTTTACAAGCGCTTCCTGTAAAGGACAATGTTCTAGTCATTCTTAATTTCATGGTATTTTGTGAATGGATGGTATTTTGTGAATGGATGTACCATTAAGTTTCTTTATCAAACTCCTTAATGAACATTTTGTGTGGTTTCCTATTTATTGTGGTTTATTGAATCGTGGAGATGCTGTATATTTGAGGTTGCTGTAATAATCTTTATCATAGGCCTACATCAGCATTTTCCAGAAAATGCTGTATATTTGAGGTTACTGTAATAATCTTACGATAGGCCTACATCAGCGTTTTCCAGAAAATGCTATATATTTGAGGTTGCTGTAATAATCTTAAGCATAGGCCTACATCAGCATTTTCCAGAAAATGGTGTATATTTGAGGTTGCTATAATAATCTTAAGCATAGGCCTACATCAGTATTTTCCAGAAAATGCTATTATATTTGAGGTTGCTATAATAATCTTAAGCATAGGCCTACATCAGCATTTTCCAGAAAATGGTGTATATTTGAGGTTACTGTAATAATCTTACGTATAGGCCTATGCATTTCATGGAAACTTGGTAAGATGTCGCTCGAAGTAGGCCTACATCATCATTTTTCAGGAAATACTGTATATGCAAGGTTGCTATAATAATCTTATGCTTAGGCCTATGAATTTAAAAATGCCTGTTGTTTACGCCATATCTAGACATCGTTTTTATCCTTAAGCCTTTATTACTTCACGGACAATTGTGGAGACCAGCTTTAAGCATAAGGTCGAGTTTCTTCTGTCAGCAGAGAAGAAAAGAATTAACCTTTTTAACAGAATTGCGCAAGGATGTACCATTTTCTCGACCCAGTGCGCAGTGTCCCGTCGTTACGCGGTTCTTGAATTCTCCCAAATGACTGTGGCATAAACTTCATGAGTAAATGTCTCTTGCTTGCGAACAATGTGGGTGTGGGTATGTTTTATTTTATGATGGTTGGTTTATGTGGTCCCTAATTTGAAGTTTGGTGCTTGTAGAGTACATGTTTGTCAATAGGAATATTTTAGGCTGAGAGAGAGAGAGAGAGAGAGAGAGAGAGAGAGAGAGAGAGAGAGAGAGGGCGGGGGAGAGAGAGATAAATAAAACAAAAGAGTTAATGTGTGCACTCAAATGTCGACAGAGAGTCATGTACTAATTTGTGAACTAGTTTTTTATGCCCATCGTTTAGTTTCGTAATTTTTTTATATTCTCTCTCTCTCTCTCTCTCTCTCTCTCTCTCTCTCTCTCTCTCTCTCTGATTTATGGATAACGTATGGCGGAAGAATGTGGTATTACCGTCAGTTTAAAAAATTTTATCAAAGATTGCTTAGAAACCCCTTGCATTTAATAGAACTTTTGGAGTCAAATAAATTTGTTATTAACTTTATGTGGGAAGTGGAAACTTTTAGGACTACCTACATAAACTGTTGAGAGAGAGAGAGAGAGAGAGAGAGAGAGAGAGATTCTAGACACGTGGCGTGTATGAGAGAGAGAGACAGACAGACAGTCAGATTTCAACCCCGATCATTAACCATTCAGTGAGTTACAGAGAAAGATAAGCACGAGCAGATAATTTCTTAATTTATGCATTCCTCAAAATGTGTAACTGGAGTTCTGAAAAGAAAATTAATACGTTTGTACCTGATTACAGAGTCAAAAACAAATAGCTAGAGTGCATCTGTTCTCATAAGTGTTTGTCTGTTATATTTTTTCTTTCGTTTTTTTATGATAAGGCTGGGGTGAGTGGAAACACAAGACTAAGTTATAAAAACGGGGACAGTGAAAATAACGGAAGATGAGAGAGAGAGAGAGAGAGAGAGAGAGAGAGAGAGAGAGAGAGAGAGAGAGAGAGAGAGAGAGAACCACATGGCTAGTAATTCATGAGATATCATCAACGTTATTTTGATAAATATATAGAAAAATTGTAATATACCAACATCTATGAGAGAGAGAGAGAGAGAGAGAGAGAGAGAGAGAGAGAGAGAGAGAGAGAGAAGGAAAGCAACTGAAGAAAAAATGAGGATGGCGACTGAGAACGACGGGATGGGGAATAGATGGTTTAAAAATAAGCCCTTCGTGATGAAGATAGGGGCTTTCGTCGATTCGATGATGGTAGTAGGTGTATTAAAGGAGAGTTTTTTTTATTTTTTTTTATTTTTTTTATTGTTAAATTTAGAGGCAATAAGGATGAGTAGGGGTTATTACGTTGGCAGCAGTGGTATTATAGAATCGAAAGCACTCAAGCACTCGTAGAGAGTCGAAAGCACTCAAGCACTCTTGATCGAGGAGTGCAAGCGAAAATATCTTTAAATATCCTTCAGCCCCCAGCATGGGTTGAGTGCTTACTCACTCACTCACTCACTCACTCACGAAATACTTCACTCTGTAACCAAACGCTTTCTTCGGGGAGGGTTGATAGAACTTTGCAAAATGGCCGCCTACAGACAGACTGTAGAGAAAAGTAAGGAATAACGAAAACTTGAAAATGAGAACACTGAGGAATTTGCCGTTGTTTATGCAAACAACTGGATGATTACTTTGTGCCTTTGTCGTTGTTTTGTTTTGTTTACATGTAATTTGCGGTTATTTATGTTGTAGCTGTTTACAGTACCGCGGTGTCGTGTGCATATATGTTGGTATGTTGCAATTTCTGTATATTTATCAAAATAATGTTGATGTGTCATACGATACAAGCCACGTGTCTACACAGCCCTCTCTCTCTCTCTCTCTCTCTCTCTCTCATATATATATATATATATATATATATATATATATATATATATATATATATATATATATATATATATATATATATATATACATACTCTTTTAAAAGTATTACAATGCCAATTAATTTATAAATATGATCATATAAGAATTTTTTTTTCTCAAACGCAAGATCAAATATTGCCAACTGTTTTTAAGAGTATAATTGAGAGAGAGAGAGAGAGAGAGAGAGAGAGAGAGAGAGCACTTCAGACCCCCATTTCTGATCTCCGGTACTTTGAAGTATTAATCGAAAAATCACCGGCGGTCGGCTTGATAACCGATCATTAAGGGATTAATTAGAGTGTAATCCCGCCAAGCATGAAGAGAGTCTGCGCGATCGATGAATTAATATTAAATCGCAACCTGTCGGCGGATTAATCCGGAAGACTGACGGGGGGCAGGGGAGTTCTTGCGGGAGGTCCTTTCCTTCCTCTGTGTTCTGACGTCAGCTTCTAATTTCCCCCTCGTTTATAGTATGAAGGATTTTATATAACATCCTTGTTTGTGTATATTTATGTATGGTTGCTAAATCCTTTGGATGTCTGGGTGATTTTGTGCGATTTTCTTGTATCGGCCCATACGCTACTTGCTGTTTTCTAGGGTATGGATGCTCTCTCTCTCTCTCTCTCTCTCTCTCTCTCTCTCTCTCTCTCTCTCTCTCTCTCTCACTTAATTACCTTTTTGACGAAAAGCAGCAATTTGTGCATTTAGAGCCTCAGTAGTTCAAGCGGAGATCCACTGTATTGCTACCCTAAAACAATTCATCTTGTATTTTAACGATTTATTTATATTTTCATCTTTTTATTTGTTAATTTACTCACCTATCTTTTTTTTTTAGAAAAGAGGAAATATATATTAATATATATCACTATATATGTGTGTGTGTATGTATATATATATATATATATATATATATATATATATATATATATATATAAAATCCATATATATAAAATCCAGGAAAGGGGAAACACTCGAGTGCTGTGGGGCCTTTCGACTGTCTGTCGTCCTTTACTTAGCAGACAGTCGGAAGGCCTCGCAGCACTCCAGTGTTTCCCTTCCCTTCATGGATTTTATTTTTATGTATAGATTCATCACGTTCCATATTTTCGTGATTCAGTTATATATATATATATATATATATATATATATATATATATATATATATATATATATATATATATATATATATATATATATATATATATATAATATAATATATATATATATATATATATATATATATATATATATATATATATATATATATATATATATATATATATATATATATATATATATATATATATATATATATATATATATATATATAAAATAAGCATTTATAGTAATTTTTTTCCTTCGCTCCCACAAGGCATTCCGGGTCACTTAAGGCAGATTACGGAGGGGATGTATATTCTCAATCCGATTATTAAATGTGGCGTCGCGCGATTATTATTGACTTTCCCACGCTTAGGGGGGAAAGGACCGCCGACTGTTTGATGAGGGGAGGCCGGAGGAACAAGAGGGGAAGGAGAAGAAGGAACCGGTAGTGCTTGGAGAGGGGAAGAGGGGAAAGGGAGAGGAAAGAGGAAGTGGATTGAGATTGAAGGGAGGATGGAAGAATGGGGTGGTGGGATGGCTATGGAACAGATGCAGTGGGAGAAGTGTATGCGTGATGATGGAAGGGGAGGATATTACGGGATAGGCAGTTCAGTTGGGTCATGTAGTATGTAGTTTATTATTTTCCTCTTATTTAATCCTTTTGTTATATTTTATAAGCCAGTTTTTAATTTGTTATATACATAAAGGGGATAGGAAGTTCAGTGAGGGGTTTATGCTTACTGTGCTGTTTAATTCATTATTAAAGTTTGCATAGATCTTGTGAAATAGTAAAGACATCCCTGTGAAGAACGTATAACTATGTTATAATAATATTAATGAAGATCGTATAATATTATTATCAAATAATACTGTTAATGAAGGACGTATGACATTTTTATCGATTATTATTATTAATGAGTGTATAGTATTATTGGCTGTTAATATTAATGAAGAACGTAAAATATTATCGAATATTATTTTAATGGAGAACGTATAATATTATTATTGAATATTATTATTAATGAAGAACGTATAATATGATTACTAAATATGATTATTAATGAAGAATGTATAATATTATCGTTAAATATGAGTATTAATGAAGAACTTATAATATGATTATTGAATGTGATTATTAATGAAGAACTTGTAATATTGTTTTTGAATATAATTCTTCATGGAAAAAAGTGTAATACTGTTATCGAATATTATTATTCATGAATGACGTATATTATTATCGAATGTGGTGATCAATTATTAATGGTAATTCTCATAGGATTGTTCCACGGGCATCGTCAGATATTTCGAAGCTTACCTTAAAATCATTACTCGTCAATATCCCAGTAATTATTTATCCAAAGTAACGAACCTCCTCTTTTTTTATGTTTTAAAGTAACAGTGATTTACCGGCAACTGTCGCGCATAATGGGACTCCCCCCTTGGGGTGTCCCTTCCCCCTTGGGGTTTGGATCGATACTAGTTACTGTTGATGTTTTTCTTGTTGTTTATTTATCATATTGATTTTCACCTAAACACAGATATGGGCCTCGGGTGACGTCACGGCCCTTAAAATCTGTGATTGGCTGATGGCCTTAGGCACCGATTCGGGTGTCCCCTTGGCCGGCGTGGGTGGGTGGCAGGTGGGGCAGGCCTCCACCCACACCCCCCCTACCCAACCTCACACTCAGTCCACCCACTTTCATTAAGAGTCCTCTCTCTCTCTCTCTCTCTCTCTCTCTCTCTCTCTCTCTCTCTCTCTCTCTCTCTCTTCTTTTATGCGTTCCCCTCCAATTCGTGCCTTCTGCCCAGTAGCTAATTATTTTTGTTGACATCGTTATTTCATTCCCTGTAATTTTTAAAATTGTGTGCACATACAGATATATGTATATGTATGTGTATGTATATATGTAGGTGATGTTTGAATCATTTTTGTATATATGTGTGCAAGTATTTATATGTATATAAATGTATATTTTTGTGAATTACGTCAATGTATGTATCAGATAATAGATTACTAGTGAATCTTATTTTATTGTTCTCAGTCGTTCATTACTTTTCTCTACTTTTATATTCATTCTACCTCATTAATTTTCCCTATTCATCATCGTCGACATCAGCTGGCAAAGTCTCTCTTTTTGAATCTCCCTTTGTCTCGCACTCTCTCTCCTCCTTTGTTGCTTAATTATCGTCAGCTGATTTATTCTCTGCTTTTAGCCCCACGCTCTCCACCCCGTGGGGGGGCTTCTTCCCCTCAGCCGAATGCGCTCTGTCCCTGCCCCTGCCAATATTCTTGTTCTCCCCTTCCTCTGTGTCCCTTATTGGAGACTCCGGTGATTTCGAAATAAGATGCCAGTTATTCTTTTATCTCATACTCAGTTATTCTTATTATACTTAACAGTAATTTATTTTCCTTACCTTATGATAATATTAAATTTTGTTTTGCTTTGTATCACTTTTGCTCACGGCTGTCGTGGCGGTAACGCAACACGCACAGCGGGCATTGAAACTCGATAAGCGAGTGATAATGATATTCTAAAAATCCTTATCAGGGTAAACAATCGCAGGAAAGTAGTGAACGTGAGATGGCAAGAGTTGGCACGCGCTCGGAGATGCCAGTTGCTTCATTTCCTCAGACATATTCCCTCCCCTCTCCCCATTACGGGGGCTGTAGGAAGACTATGGTATTCTTAAATGGTGCAGTGTTATATTTCGTTTTATCATTAATAGTTACATTTGATTTGTATTCTCCTTCATAGGGGGATTAACGACTTACACATTGTTCACGAAAAAAAAGTATTTTTAATATTGTTCACGAAAAAAGCATTTTGTTAGTAATGCATCTTTATTTATTTTTTCAAGTAATAATTATTATGTGAAACTTGTTTTCATATGCAGTTGTTTTTAAGCTCCTAAAACGAACGCTTGTTCTGCCTCGTTTCTTTATGGTTCCATCGCCGTAATCAAGTTTATACGCCTCCCTGGACTTCGATTAGGCCCATCTGACTTGATTTATGCGTTTTATAATGTAGCCCTTTATATGAAATAGCCTCTCTCTCTCTCTCTCTCTCTCTCTCTCTCTCTCTCTCTCTCTCTCTCTCTCTCTCTCTCTCTCACACACACACACACACACACACACACACACACACACACACATATATATATATATATATATATATATATATATATATATATATATATATATATATATATATATACACACACACACACATTTAGCGGGTGTATATAATGGTGTTGGCCTACCGTTCGATTGCATAGATTATTCTAAATGAAATGAATATTGATGTTTGTGTATTATATAATGTGTATGTGTGTGTGCGTGTGTATGTCTTATCCTTATGGGAAAATCATTAAACTGATAATTGGTGGACTGAGTAATCACGTCTTTAAAAAAGGCTTTCGCCATACACGTCATTATTGATTCGCTCCTTGGTATCAGAGGCGGGTGAACAGCTGTGTGTGTTTGTAAATGTATGTTCGTGAGTGCGTGTGTTTGGCCTGCGTGAGAGTGTCCCAAATGGTGATGTAAAAGAGAGTTTCAGGCCCCTCGAGGGGTCACACGGACTCGCACAATCCACTATTTCGGCAGGAACCATCCCGTTTGTATGTGTGTGTCTCTCGGAGTGACCGTGCTCAACCGCCGGTGTAGGTCTACCGTGGTTTATTGCTTGATTTATTTATTTGTTTATTTACTTAATTTGCGGTTGTATGAATTTGCATTTATTATCTATTGACGTCCCTGTTTTTGGATAGTATTGTGATTCCTGAAGTGTTCAGTGCTGAAATGGCCACGCCCAACACATTGACGTTGGAGCTTATAGGCCTAAGGACTCCGAAGTACAAAACGGTGTTTTTAGTGTTCACCGTATTGGCTGCGGTGCTGGAAGCTCAAGAATGAGGAAATTAGTCTTACGTCTGTGTGAAGAAAAGAGATAAGATAAAATAAGTGGTTTTCGTGAAAATGTTAAATGTGGTGTTAGCTAAATGTTAAAGCGCTTGGCTCTTCAGTAGGCTAATGGAGTGTCGTTTGAGATTACCATGAAAAATATTGATTCTTTTTGGAAGTTTGTAGTGAAGTGAAATAGAATTGGCCTACTGGACATGATATTGTTGTATTGAAGATGTTTACTTTTTTATGATTTTGTACCGACATGTCAGTTTCATCTCTTTAAAATGAAGTCTTTATAACAGTTTTCTTTTGCGGTTTCTATATTAATTCTCTTTAAATCTTTGATTTTCTGACCATAAAACTTTATTTGCTCTAATCGTCTCTACGTGTTACTCTGAGCAGTTTTAGAAACCTCTACTGATTAATGGCTGGCGTAAAATGTCTTAGCTTGAAGTTGTTTTATCGTATAACTGTTTCGAACACCCACGCACTCTCGTTAAGCACATATGCTATCTCTACTCTTATTATTAGTCTTTAAATAGATTATCATTCGGCTGTGTTTTGTACGAACTCAGTAATGGCAACGATGGTCCGAATGTACCTTATTAATAATATCCGGTACACGACACATCATTTATTCCTGTCAAAATCAGATTCAATAACAGAGAATTAACGAATCACCCACAGCGCTGACGATGATGTTTAGGATTATTCAGTAAGAGTCTCTCTCTCTCTTTACAGAATACGGTTATGAAAGGTCGTTAGGGTTAAATTTGATTCGTTACTGATTACGAGGCTCCGAAACATCTTTCCTCAGGGGTACTATTTTAGATTCTTGATAGTACTACAGCAGTTCTCATTTTCTCTCTGTTGCTTGAGTAACACACACAACTCTGCAGCGGATGAAATATCGTATATGTTTAGTAGTCATACATTTTCGATATTTTGTGACTGCATTAGGTTTTATAATACATGAAAGTGGGTTTTGTCTAATTTTCTGTTTTTATTTTTCATAATCCATCCCTCTGTTATCTCATTTACCTTAACCTTAACCTTTAATGCCAATTATAGCCTTGTTGCCAGTATTATATATATATATATATATATATATATATATATATATATATATATATGTGTGTGTGTGTGTGTGTGTGTGTGTGTGTGTGTGTGTGTGTATTATGATTATTTTCTTTTTTCCATTTTAGGACCCTTTATACTCTTTATTTTGTCTTTCCATACCAACCGGTTGATATCCTCTTTCGCGGCATTGACATGAAAATATTCATTGTTTTCCGTTGAGGGAATGAGTCTAGTCCAGGGCTATGTTAATCACAGTACTCTAGGCTATTTTATGGCTGCGTGAGCTTTGTTCGGGCGAAGTGACGTGTCCCGTGTCTTTTGTGCTTTGTTCGCGTGAATTGATTTTAACATTGTTGCGAGATTATGCGAGCTGGTAGGGTGCACTGAACAATTGCGTGTCATGCTTATGAACAATTACGGCGCTGGTAATAAGTGGTGGTCGTGTTTATGAATATCGGTGCGGTGGAATATTAGAGAAAGATTATATGATGCGAACAATTGTAATATACGCTTTGAAATATGCTTTTACCAGTAGCAATTTCATAACATTTATAAACTATTATCGTGACTGGGCATTGAATAAGTTTGACGTGGCGTATGTTTATGAACAATACAGTTGCACGATAATTATGAACAGTTTCGTGAAAGCTTGGCGTTACAGTTCGCCCTGTTGCGGTGAGATAAGCATTTTGGAGCTCAGTGGCCGTTACACAATAGCTAATTGCTGATAATATTTATCTTGTAATGTTCTGGACATAATATATCGGTCTATAACTGGTACTACTTTATGTCATTGATTCGTTGACTTTTTTTTTTATTTTTTTGGTCATTCAGTCGTTTTCCAGTCACGATTTAATGCTGCAGTTATTTAGAAGTTTCAGATATTGTATCATGTTGGTAATGGCATCTACCGTAAACCTATTAAAGGACACAAAAGGCAATAGGTAATGCTTACGTACTGAAATGATTCGACTTGGACAATAGGCGAACTTATATCGAATATGTTATGTAAGATATTACTCCTTTGCAACTGTAATAGATTTATTTATTAAACTATAGTCATACATACTAAATCGTATGTCTATTTATACTTTTTTTTTTTTTACAAATACATCATCTTTTTTACGCAGATTTTTGTATAGTAAATTCATAGCGAAATGTCTTGAGAAGTAGAGAGAGAGAGAGAGAGAGAGAGAGAGAGAGAGAGAGAGAGAGAGAGAGAGAGAGAGAGAGTGCGGTGCATACGATGAAAGAGATACCGTTTTGAATGGAGCATCTGTAGACGCATGCACGCATGCGTCAGTGCTTCTATTAATACGTTAATTCTCGCCCGGGTAATACGATGCGTCTCTCGTGTGTTTATGTGTTGCTGCCCCCAGCTACTACCCCCCTCAACTTTGCTCTCTCTCTCTCTCTCTCTCTCTCTCTTAAGCACGTGTCCTGTATCGCATATCCTCGCGGAAGGGAGGGATGTTGCTTTTGCTAAACTTCCAAAGTTCCCTCTCTCTTTGTCTTTCGTTGAGCGCTCCCCAAAACTTTTCTCCTCCCCCCTATCCCCTCCCCCCGGCGCTCTCAAGTCTCCTAGGTCCCATCCCCACCCCCTCCTCTCAAAAACAAAAGAAGACTACTGCTTGTTGTGTGATGTACAAAGAATTTTCATCGTCATAAGTTTTTTTTTTATTATTATCGAATTTTCTTTCAGTGTGTTTAAGTTTACATTCTCGGCGAATGTTGAAATAGTAACGAGATTCATAAAACGTTCAGTGTGGAGAGAGAGAGAGAGAGAGAGAGAGAGAGAGAGAGAGAGAGAGAGTGCCGAATTGCGAATCCACTTTCGGTTTTATTATACCTTTGAATACAAAAAATTTGTGTGAAAACTTTACCGCAATGCGCTGTCCTGGAAATGTGGTTATAATAGAGTACAGTTGATACATTTTTTACTTTTCTTATTCATCAGTGCTTCTGTGTTCCTTTAAGAGAGTTATTATTATTATTATTATTATTATTATTATTATTATTATTATTATTATTATTATTACAGCAACCATTGATGTTACTGACATGGACATATGCACTTTTTTGTATGCTGAAACGAGTGATAATGTAAAGAACAGTTAAAATGCCTCACAAATAGTGGTTTTCTAGTCAATTGTACTGTGATACTCAAAAAGGATAAGTTAACACCTCTAGGAAAGAAGGTCCTAACCCCGGCGTCTCTTCGATATTTTACGATGTGTGTCGAAGTTGAAGGTAAGAACTCTCTCTCCCGTGATTCATGCACGGAATTTTTCCATTTTTTTACCTGTTTTTTCTCCTTATTAATATTCTGCTTGTGTGATGAAGTAATGAAATGTCCAGTTGTGTTATGACCTCTCTCTCTCTCTCTCTCTCTCTCTCTCTCTCTCTCTCTCTCTCTCTCTCGTGATTCATGTATGGAATATTTCGTTTGTTCTTACCTCATTATATTTTTTATGAGCTATCCTGCTTGTGTGATAAAGTAATAAAATGATCAGTTGTGTAATAACCAACTCTCTCCCCTCTCTCTCTCTCTCTCTCTCTCTCTCTCTCTCTCTCTCTCTCTCTCTCTCTCCTACACAGTTGTTAAAGATACCATTTTAATATGATATTGGGCGGGGGGTATTTGCGGGCAGGGGGTCCAGAAGCTTTGTGCAGGATGTATGTCTGGTGATGTGCATGTGAGAGAGAGAGAGAGAGAGAGAGAGAGAGAGAGAGAGCAGCAACAGTAGCAGCAGCAGCATCTTCATGCTGATCCACCCTACTTGTTGTTTCCGGTGTCATGGACCTCTCTCTCTCTCTCTCTCTCTCTCTCTCTCTCTCTCTCTCTCTCTCTCTCTCATACCCCCTTTGTTTTCCCAAGGGTGTATGTGTGCTGACAAGGGTGTTGGCGCCCCGTGGGTGTGATTCCTTTGTCATTTCGGGGTGGCAATGGTTGATAATTGACTCGCCTAGTTGAAATATCCCCCTGAAACTCGGGTTTTTTTTTTTCTACTTTGCACGTTGAAAGCACATGGTTATTTTTCTCTTGCTTGTGAATAGTTCCGCTCATGAGAGAGAGAGAGAGAGAGAGAGAGAGAGAGAGAGAGAGAGAGAGAGAGAGAGAGAGGTAGTGATGAAAATAAGGTAGAAAAGAGAGAAGGAGAGAT
>NC_089745.1:43875489-43890489 GCF_040412425.1 Macrobrachium rosenbergii
TCTTCTTCCTCCGCCGTTATTCCTCGTCCCTCTTCCCGAATTAACAACCTTTCCTTTCGAGTTGGTGGTGGTTGTTGGGGAAATAGATTTAATTGTTGGAGGAGGTCCGTCCTAAGAATGGAAGAAGTAAAATAATATATGACTGTTGACGCCCCTCCCCCTTTTTTTTTTTTTAGTAATTTATCAGTGTACAATTTTATCAAGGTGAAGAGTATCACACGTGTGTTTAGTTTCCAGTGATGTATTAAACTCATAATCATCCTCCCCCCAACAGTCCTCTCTCTCTCTCTCTCTCTCTCTCTCTCTCTCTCTCTCTCTCTCTCTCTCTCTCTCTCTCTCTCTCTCTCTCGAAGTATACAGTCCTTTGGCTCATTGAACCATCTCTCGTAGCAGTTCGCTAAAAGTCACAGTAAGTGAACATGTACAGTTCGTGTAAATATCGATTTCGTTAGTATCAGGAATTGATTTTTGTACTGGCAGTGAACTTTTCATGTAACATCAATTATTTTTCTTAAATCATTTGCATTTCTAAATTGGGTCGATCTGTATGGCAAGTTTGACTTGAAAGTACTAGATGTAACGATTTTAAATGCACTTTTTTTTTTGGTTTCCTTTAAAAAATTGTAATAACAGATTGCAAAAAAAAGTTTAATTTAAGAGGCAAGGAAGACAGTTAATCGAAAATTACCT
Source organism: Macrobrachium rosenbergii (assembly GCF_040412425.1). Taxonomy (NCBI): domain Eukaryota; kingdom Metazoa; phylum Arthropoda; class Malacostraca; order Decapoda; family Palaemonidae; genus Macrobrachium; species Macrobrachium rosenbergii. Next base: position 43,876,180 of record NC_089745.1, read on the forward strand.
TTCACAACGTAGAGCTTAGGCCTACATATTTGTAGTAGAATCAGTTTATTAGTATAATTTGCATTTCTAGTTGAGGTCGATCTAGATGGCAAGTTTGGTTCAAAGATACTAGGTGTAATGATTATAAATGCACTTTTTTTATTTTTATTCCCCTGTTTATTGAAGAACCTGAATGACAGTTCAACAAAAGTTGGATTGGGTGACCAGGAAGACAGCTGATCGAAAGAGAACCCGCATGAACTTAGGCCTTAGGCCTACCCACTTTTGGTAGAATCACTTTGGTAATACAGTATCTTCCACAATAAAAGGTGTGACAATTAGAAAACTATAATCGACAGATTCTCCGATTCCTTTGGTTTATTTGTCTTTAAATCAGGATACGGAAGTAGTTTTCTTTTGCTTTTTCCTGAAAACGCAAACATGTGCCGTTTCAAGTTTTCTCCCACCTTCTGCTGACAAAGATCAGAAATAAGTGATTCTGTATCAGTAAGCTACAAGCCCACTCTTAAAGGAACCTAGTCATGGAAAAGGCCTTTTATCACTCAGTCATCGCCGCCATCTGCTTGGTTTAGATTCCTTGTGTACATGTGTATTGATTAAAGCCGGACAGGTGTTTCTTGGCAGGTATATTCAGCAAGGCAGGTGTGTCTGTCACCCGCAGTATTCGGTTATTTATTTACGTACATCGTCGGATAGACAAAACCACAGCAGCCGTTTTGAAGTAATATTCGCCTGTTTATGGTGTGTGATAAAGGAATGAGAGAGAGAGAGAGAGAGAGAGAGAGAGAGAGAGAGAGAGAGAGAGAGAGAGAGAGAGAGAGAGAGATGAAACGGCACAGGATGACAAAGTGAAGTCACGGACAGACATTTTGTAACTGATAAATTGTAATCAGGAGAGAAGAGAGAGAGAGAGAGAGAGAGAGAGAGAGAGAGAGAGAGATTACACTTTGCTGAATGACAAAGTGAAGTCATGGACAGACATTCTGTAATTAAAGAATTATAATCAGAGAGAGAGAGATTACTCTTTGCTGAATGACAAAGTAAAGTCACGGAGAGGGATTTTGCATATGAAGAATTATAATTAAGAGACAGCGACTAGAATATCTTAAGTGAAATGAACGGCAAACTCACGAGTTGTCCTTTACATGTGAAAAGATACATTGCAAAATTCTAAAACCTTTTTTGTTGAGGGGATCCGTGCACCGCCATCTTATAACCTGTTAAATTAAATTTTTTCTTCAAAGTCAGCGGATTTAGAAATAATTCATAAAGACTTTTTTGAACGAGAGAACGCTTTGTAACGATCTTAGTCACAAATTCAAACATAAAGGAGTTAGGAAATTGGTATTGAATGAGAAAACGCTATTCAAATAGGCTTATCAGTATTATCATTGTCATGGTTTTTTTTTTTTCCAAGGAACCAGGAAAGCTTATTCGTTAAGCAGATTATATTTCTGAAAGAGTTTTTTGTTTTATATTAGTATCTGAGTTTAAGTGTTTTTCTAACGTTCAGAATGTTTGTTTTCTGTAAATCTCTCTCTCTCTCTCTCTCTCTCTCTCTCTCTCTCTCTCTCTCTCTCTCTCTCTCTCTCTCTCATCAGCAGTTGTTCATACCGCATTCATGTATTTCAATTTGTGCGTGTATTTTTATGTAAATGAACATTCACATACGGATACACAACATTTGCATATTTCTTTTTATGCATGAGGAACAGTGAGGATAATCTTTTTTTATTTAATATTATATTTTATTAGTCGTGTCTAAGAAATGTTTGTCGAGTCAAAATATGATAACTAATGTTTTCTTCTTTTGAATACTCCAATAAATTCTACGTTGTCATGAACTAGAGACCAAGGTTTTTTTTTTATTCATTTAGTTTTCAGTTTCAAAACTTTTAGTGTTTTATTTTTAAAACTACGGTTTTGATTTTAAAAATAATTGAAGGTTTGCAAAACTTCCTATAAATTTTTTTTTTTATGTAATTCCACTCACGTCTGCTTATCGTGTCAGTTTGCGCTTTCGATAAAAGACACTCATAAGTAAGGAGAAAGTAATTTCATGAAATATTTGGAGAAGAACAAATTCAGTTCATGAGAGAGAGAGAGAGAGAGAGAGAGAGAGAGAGAGAGAGAGAGAGAGAGAGAGAGAGAGAGTTATTTGGACCATATTTCATTTTATGTTTAACATTCCAACTGTACATCTGGTCAAATTTCAGCTGTGAGCGCTATCAAGACATTTTTCCGCACTCAGTACTGTTCGCTGGATAATATCAGGTTATATATATATATATATATATATATATATATATATATATATATATATATATATATATATATATATATATATATATATATAAATTGTAAGTGTATGTGTGTATGAACAAGTAGCGTTTGTGAAAAGAGGGAAAACCAATATTTGGTTTTGATTTATCTATATGTTGTAAATATAAGATGTATATTAACTTATATTTCTGTTTAAATGCACAATGTATCATGTTACATATCCAAAAATTACAATAAGCATGTGTTATTCTTATCTTAGTCGTATGAACTCTTCGTCCCTTTATTTTCCTGGGAGGAATCAGTACTTCATAAAAAAAAAACCATCTTTCTTTGGTTTTCAAAAGCTAAGATCTAATTTATCATCCAAGAACACCTTGTTTTAACACCGTCCACAAGAAAAGGTCAGTGCTGTTCCCCACAGAGAGAGAGAGAGAGAGAGAGAGAGAGAGAGAGAGAGAGGGGAGGGGGAGGGCGGGTGGTTCCGCGTCAGTTATTTAGCCTCCGGTTAAGAAGTTAGCATAGCCTTTGAAATGTGTTTGCCATTACTCATTATTTATTGAGTCAATATGTAAATGTAAACAGGTGCAGCTGTCACTACTTTTTGAGAGATTTTAGGGTGAGTAAGTTTATGGGTAAACAAGTAGGGTTGCGAACGGAGGGCTTCAGACACATGCCGATGTAGGCGAAGGGATGTAGCATACACACGCGCGCACACGCACACTCACTCACACACACACACACACACACACACACACACACACACACACACACACACATATATATATATATATATATATATATATATATATATATATATATATATATATATATATATATATATATACACACACACACACACACACACATATATATATATATATATATATATATATATATATATATATATATATATATATATATATATATATATATGTATATGTATATGTATATGTATATATATACACACACGCCAACATATACAAGAAAGCGACAGATCAGCCAATCGAGGGTAAACAACCTGAAACTCCTTATTATGAGCGTGTTGAGTTTCTGTAAGAACATACGTCATGTTAGCTTTGATCAACCGACTGTCAATTAAGCTCATCAAGATACTTCGTTTATTATTATTATTATTATTATTATTATTATTATTATTATTATTATTATTATTATTATTATTATTATTCAGAAGATGAAGCATATTAGTATGGAACAGGCTTGCAGGGGCCATTGGCTTGAAATTCAAGCTTCCGAGGAATATGATGTTCATTTGAAAGAAGTAACAGAAGATAATAGGAAATACAGAAAGAAGAGGTCAGTTAGCCTATTAGAAAACAAGGATAAATTAACAAATTAATAAATAAAGGAATAAAAATTTACTTGAATTATTAATAGTAAAAGGAGAATTGTTTAAGGGTAGTAACGTTTTGCATCTTCGCTTGAACTTTTAAAGTTCTAATTACTCAGCATCCTCAGGGACACCGTTCCACAGCCCAAAGTGTGAGGAATAAAAGACCTCTGGATCTGTTATTTGACGAAAAACTGTCGGTCTGCTTTTAAGTTATCTTCCATTGTGTTCGTGGCACGGTACGAGTTGGGATGAGTATTGCATTTTGACAATTATACCCCCCAAAATTATAATTAGCTCCAAATGATGGAAATGGAAGCAGTCGAAACGTAATAAGCATAGGAAACATGATAAAAGAACACAGGTGTAGCCAGACTCGAGGGCAACAAAAAACGTTCTTTCACACTTGTATAAGCAGCTGCACCCGTGACGTCACAACGTTTTTGTTGTCGTTTCCTCCTGTATACATCTGTAGCTGACACACCTATGACAACAGTATGCACTGGAGCTTTTGTTCGGAGGGACAGTAGTTTCCCGTAGGCACTTTGGAAAGTTTTGATGTAATCTTGTTCTGTCGATTGGCCTGTGTACGAAGATAAAGTGAATTTGAATGAAAAACAATGACAACTTGAAAAAGACTCTTTTTGCAATTGGATTAATAATTAGTATCGTCTGCCTCATTACCGCCAACTACCCGGGTTCGATGTGGACTGAGGCTTTATAAAAAGTGAAGAGACGTTGCGAAGAGAATTAGTCGTTTTACGGCAATTTTTAGCGGAAATCACGCTGTCTAGCCCTTAATATTTGACAATCTCGTTTGTTAACTTGAACAACTGCTAACTTCCATTAAAATGTACATTGTCACATATGCATGAATAGCAAAGTGCCTCCTTGACCATGGGAGCGGAAAAAAGTGCCTGACATTTTCAAGCGCAGATCAGAAGTCTTCTTGAAAATATTTGAAAAGCATTTCATTGTAGATTTTTAACAAACATTCTCGTAAATTTTTAACAAACAGTTCACAGTGGGCTGAAGTATTATTTCAAAGTTCGGTAAATATTCAGGAAGGACTGGACAATGTAACAAGACAATTAAAGTACCTCAGATTAAAGACACTGAATAATATTGATGGCAGATACAAAGTTTAGCGTTTGCATGACACATGTCACATTGATATCCCACTGTCCTAGTCCTCCTCAAAGAGAGACTTGAGTGCAACGAGATCATTCAAGTATCGCCTTCAAGTTCCTTTCAAGTTTCTCATCTGAAGGACCTCAATTGGATATTGACAAGATGATAATCCGTTATCTGATATGTAAGTGTCCTGCTGTGGGTTGAATGTTGGGATAAAGAAGTTCTAACGAAGTTCTTATTTAATTTGGTCATGCTCGTTCGCCGCTGCTCTAAAACTGGGTGTTTTCAAGTAAGGAAGAAATTGGTGTCATGGTTTGTTTATGACCTGATAAGCTGAGTAAGTAGGTGGCAAGAGTGTTTTGATTTAAAAGATCATAATGGAAAGAGAAACTTTATTTCAGAAGAATTGTTAATGGAGGGATAGAGCGTTCCTTTTATTAAGATTTATAAAAAGATTTTATATTTAAAAGGATTATAGAGAGAGAGAGAGAGAGAGAGAGAGAGAGAGAGAGAGAGAGAGAGAGAGAGAGAGAGAGAGACTACTTGTGTGTTTAATTTGAAACATGATAACGGAGATAAAGCTCAAATTTTGTTTTATACTAAGGGTAACGGAGAGAGAGAGAGAGAGAGAGAGACTTCGGTGTTTAATTTAAAAGATTATATTGTAGTGAAAGCTCGCTTTTAATTTTATAAAAAGGATAATGACACGAGAGAGAGAGAGAGAGAGAGAGAGAGAGAGAGAGAGAGAGAGAGAGAGAGAGAGAGAGAGAGAGAGTTAAGTTTTTAACTTAAACGATGATAATGGGGAGAAAGCTTGCGTTTTGTTTTATGAGGAGAGAGACAGACAGACAGACTTAGGTGTTTAATTTAAAAGATGATATTGAAGAGGACGCTAGCATTTCCTGTTAGAAAAAGTTTAATGACAGTTTTAAAAAGATAGTGACGAGAGAGAGAGAGAGAGAGAGAGAGAGAGAGAGAGAGAGAGAGAGAGAGAGAGAGAGAGAGAGAGAGAGAGAGCCGGTCAGTTTCCTACTTTAGGAAGAGGCTTATGTAGAAGTGAAATGGAAAGAGGCCGCCAAGGAAGATACATGGACTGGATAACTTCGATAATGAATAACTCACACTTGTAGTTCCGTGAGTGTTTTTCATCAGCTGAGGGCGGTCAGATCAAAGATTCGGGACTGATGCGATCCCTGAGAGTTCAGATGTATAACGAATTAAAACTTGATAAGGGGAGACACTACATTTGTCATTTTTATGTACAGTTCGCTCTCTTCCTCCCTGAGAGTAATGGAAGTCAATTTTCACATTACTGGGTAATCTTTTTTAATTCACAGTTGTTCTTAGTTCTTGCCAGTTTTGCCTATATGAAGGCACAGTAAGTATTATTATTATTATTATTATTATTATTATTATTATTATTATTATTATTATTATTATTATTATTATTCCCCATCTGTCACAACCAGGGTTGAGGCCAATAGTTTTCCCTCCGTTTTTCCTTATATATGTCCGTCAGTGATTCTTACCTTGCCGCAGTTCCTCGCTGGGTGAGCGGCTTCCGTTCTCAACTACCACTCTGTTGGTCGTGAGTTCGAATCTCCGAGCGGCCAGTGAAGAACAAGAGGAATTTGTTTCTGGTGATAGAAATTCATTTCTCGCTATAATGTGGTTCGGATTCCACAATAAGCTGTAGGTCCCGTTTCTAGGTAACCAATTGGTTCTTAGCCACGTAAAAATAAATCTAATCCCTCGGGCCAGCCCTAGGAGAGCTGTTAATCAGCTCAGTGGTCTGGTTAAACTAAGATATACTTAACTTAACTTACCTTGCCGTCGCAACGTTTCATATACGATTGAGGGGATTTATGTCAAACTTTGTACTAAGGTGGACAATTATATAAAGATGTGCTGAAGGCAAATCATACGTATGTATCATCTAATTATTCGGAGGGATGCTCTTTAACTATGTTTGTTCCATATGACTGGGGTTTGTCTGCTAAATAATAAATCGTCGTAATTAATAATTGTAGATCATGCCATACTGAGGAAAGGGGAAATTGTGGTTCCAAAGACCGTAGACTTTTTAAACCTCCAAACTCTACTCTAGAGAAAATTGTCGAAGATATCTCTTTAAGACCTCTGCAAGAACAATGATAGTGTCGTCTTTAACTTTTAATTAGTCAGAATGCTCTTGAGAGAAGTTGACTGGGTGTCCATAGTGAACAGTTATATATGTTGCTTTGGCAATACTCTTAGGATTGTTAGGAGATATGTGAAACGCATTTCAACAAAATCCAGATTACAGTTTAGCGAACCTTTCCTTTAGGCCTCTTGGAAAGTTTGGATAATCTTGTTCCGTGAATCTGATCAAGTGTATCCAGGAAATCTAAGGATATGTAACGTTATATAACACATTTATTCAGTGTCATAAAACCAAGGGGTTTACGTTTTCCCATTTAGAACACCACGTTAATGTCAGTTAACCATTATTATTATTATTATTATTATTATTATTATTATTATTATTATTATTATTATTATTATTTTGTGCATCAAAAGCTTCCCTTGATGATTTTTTATATGATTTGTTTCCCAGATAATTATTCTTGATATATTAAATCTTACATACTCCAATTAGTCTTATTGCTAGCTAATTTAAAACGTACCTTCTTCTCTGGGATGTAAAGTATACGAATACCATCATTAAGACTAACCACTTACGCTGTATACGCTGAGCGAAACTTCTTAACATTTTGAGTTGTTAAATTTAATCTTTAATCATCATTTCACGAAACTGATGCTTTTATCATAATTATAATTCACCATTGTGAGTTGATTTTGTTACTGTTCGCGATTACCTTGGCTTTACTTGGAACAGGTATTCTGTAGTCAGGCTCAAGGAGTTGATGTGTATCAACCATGACAGGTTGTTACTGGTGCAGCCAGATAATTGTAATATAACACACGCGTCGATAAGTAACTCCAGCCGCGCGTGAAGAAGGAAATGGAAAACAGAACCGTTGGCTTTGACTGTTTGCTCGGTCATTTCTCAATGTTGCTTCAATTTCTTTGTTTTGATATATACAGTATATATATATATATATATATATATATATATATATATATATATATATATATATATATATATATATGTGTGTGTGTGTGTGTGTGTGTGTGTATATATATATATATATATATATATATATATATATATATATATATATATATATATATATATATATATATATATGTATATATATATATATATATATATATATATATATATATATATATATATATATATATATATATAATTCATGCCAGAGAAAACTAGGCAGTATTTAGAAATGACTGGACAACAACTTAAAATAGCTTCTGTGTGTGTATATATATATATATATATATATATATATATATGTATATGTATATATATATATATATATATATATATATATATATATATATATATATATATATATATATATATATATATATATATCTCAAAAGAATTTTCCTACAGTATATCATTCCATGATCTCTCTTGCACAAGAGACTGACTTCCAAATACTGTCTTTATATCTCTTTTGAGAAGCTTCACTGGTGTATATATTTTGTCCGTTAATATATAAGTAACGGTCTGTTTTTTAGATATTCTATTTGTTGTATTTGATGGCACGTTTTCCTTGTTGTAATATTCATTTTATATGCAACTGTTTATATATATATATATATATATATATATATATATATATATATATATATATATATATATATATATATATATATATATATATATATATATACTCTATATATATACTCTATATATTTAATTGCCTATTTATCTGAAAACCAAATGCATGAGATTCTAGAGATTGACCCGAATTACCACACTCGTTTCATTAATACAAAGACTTTCTTTTTCGTCAAAGTTTTACTCACGACCTTTCGTAGAATTCAAGTCGAGTCAGGCTAGAGTTTTTTTTTTTTTTTTTCTCTGGTGCGGTTTTGGTGTTACTTTTCAGCGGCGGGTTTTGGTTTGCGCTGATTTTTTCCCTTCAGCCACTTTTCTGGCAATCATAATGTCCGTGTATGTCATTCTGTTTATTCTGACATCTGGCAGAACAAAAGAAATGAATAGGCAGGATTACTTTTTTGAGAGAGGGAGGATTCGTGTATGAATTTCGAACCTTTTTTTTTTATTTGGGAGAGATATTCTAATAAATATGTATAATACTTCGGAAAAGGGGAGGATCATAGTTTTAAAAGAGAGAGAGAGAGAGAGAGAGAGAGAGAGAGAGAGAGAGAGAGAGAGATTTTGTAGGCATTTCAAACCAATCATAGTTGACATGAAAAATAAGGGGCAGGAATTTATGTATATATTTCGAACTTCTCTTTTTTAAATTCGGGGAGAGATGTTTAATAAATAGGTATTTCAGAATTGGCCTCATAGTTTTAAACGGGGGAGAGAGAGAGAGAGAGAGAGAGAGAGAGAGAGAGAGAGAGAGAGGGAAGTCAGGCTTCTTTTTTCCTTTTGCAATGGTCCCTTTATTGGTCAGGCCCACCCCCTTTCGCCTAGACCTTAACAAAGGCTTGTGATTGGTTTGTCACTCGTCACGTGATTCCGAGGGCAATTATGCCATCAGCTGTCATTAGCGATGTGGTAGTTTGTCATTATTCGGTATATAAAAGTATTTCATTGACTCGTTTCTTTTCTGTTTTTGCCGTGGCTTTTGTTATGTAATTTTTGCCCTTTAGTCTTCTGTAAAAGAAAGCTATTGTGCCGGCGTTTTCTGTCCGTCCGCACTTTTTCTGTCCGCCCTCAGATCTTAAAAACTACTGAGGTACTGAGGTTAGAGGGCTGCAAGTTGATATGTTGATCATCCACCCTCCAATCACCAAACATACCAAATTTCAGCCCTCTAGCCTCAGTACCTTTTATTTTATTTAAAGTTAAAGTTAGCCATGATCGTGCGTCCGGCAAAGATATGACAGGCCACCACCGGGCCGTGCTTAAAGTTTCATGGGCCGCGGCTCATACAGCATTATACCGAGACCGCCGAAAGATTTTTTTTTTTATTCAATAAAGTTTATTTACAAACATCGCAGTTTTCATTTACACAACAATTTTTACAGTAATATTTGTTATATACATAATTCGAGTTTCACTCGAGATTAAAGGACTTCTTCCATAAATCCATCTGTTACAATTGATTTTAGTTTGTCACCATAAATGGATTTTAGGAGCCATCTGCAGTAATTTATTTTACCTTTGAGAAAATTTAAGGTTTCTATTTCATTAAAGTTTTTAACTCTACTTATCCATATACAATAAAGGTAGTTACATATCAGTAAGATTGCTGTGTTTTTATCTTTGTTTCTTGTATAATCAAAGTCAAACATTAAAAGTTTTAGCCAGTCTCTGTTCATAATAGAGCACATTAGTGTAAATTTACTGCAAAATAAAAAAATATGCATTGTATGTTCTGGTTCATTACAAAAGTCACAATTTCCGTCTTTCCTTGTTTTCAGTAATGCAAGTCTCATATTTGTAGGCAACACCTCATGTGCATATTTTCGGTGGCCTTAATTATACGCTGTACAGAAAGCTCGATTGACCCGAAGAAACTTTGGCGCATCTTTTACTAGTTTGTTTTTGTTACGACAAGATTTTGTATGTAAGCCATGAGCTTAATTAGGTCTCATCACATTCTCTCTCTCTGTCTGTCTCTCTCTCTCTCTCTCTCTCTCTCTCTCTCTCTCTCTCTATATATATATATATATATATATATATATATATATATATATATATATATATATATATATATATATATATATATATATATACATATAGTATATATATATAAAAACAAACCTGAATGATTTCAGCACCAGCATACGTTTGAAATATATTTGATCAGAATAATTTTGGTGCTGTCTATTTCTTCATATGCTTTTTACTTATGGATATATGACGATTTAACTTTCTCTCTCTCTCTCTCTCTCTCTCTCTCTCTCTCTCTCTCTCTCTCTCTCTCTCTCTCTCTCTCTCTCTCATCTGGCTCAGGGAGGGAGGGAGGGAGTGGCAGTTTGACCCGTAACTCTATAACAATAATTACCTTTAATGTCGTCAGCTTCGGTACGACGGACATGCCTTCTTAATGACGGCCTGGTGTTGATAAGACGCCTGGCAGGATGTTCTGAAAAGACGACGGCGGAGGCGACATCCTGTGTATGTGTGTGTTTGTTTATTTGTTTGTTTGTTTGTGTGTTGTGTATGTACGCCTTCCTTGCCTCTACTCCTTTCTCACACCTTTCATCATCCTCCTCCTTCTTTATCACCTCTCTCCTACTCTTCTGCCTCACCTCTCTCCTCCTCCTTCATCATCACCCTTCTCTTCCTCTTCCTTCTCTTCCGCACCCCTGTCCTCTTCCTTCTCTTCCTCACCCCTGTCCTCATCTTCCTTCCTCACCCTTCACCTCTCTCCTGCTCTTCCTTCCTTACCTTTTTCCTACGCTTCCTTCCTCACCCCCTCTCCTCCTCCTTTTCCTTCTCCTCATTCTAACTCGCTTCCTATCCTCCTCTTTCTAACCCCTCTGGTCCTCCTTCCCCGCATTCTCCATCTCTTCCTCACCCGTCTCCTCCTCCTTCCTCAACCCTCTCCTCCTTCTTCTTTCTCACCCATCATCGCCTACTCCTTCCTCACCGCTCTCCGCCAGCTCCTTCTCTTCGTCATCGCTCTCCTCGTCTTCCTCACCCTCTCCTCCTTCTCCTCCTCTTCCTCACCCCTCTCATCCTCCTCCTTCCTCACCCCTCCCCACCTTCATCTCCTTCGTGACTCAATTTTTTTGCCCTCTTTCTTTTTATGCTTTCGGTGGGTCATCGTGGCATGCCGTTTTAGGCATCTTTTTCTTCCAATTTCTCCCCCATTTATTGTGAGGTTTTCTTTAGTGGCCAGGAGAAATATGGAGGACTCGAGGAGTAATTAAAAAGAAAAGCAACCGCAACAAGAAACAAGCAGCAACAACAGTATCAAAACACAACAGAAATAGCAACATATCAACCTTCAGTGATTTATATCTTCGATGATTTATAATATACATATATATATATATATATATATATATATATATATATATATATATATATATATATATATATATATATATATAAATTATCGAAGGTTGATAATGTTGTTCCTATTCCTGTTGCTGTGTTTTGATGCTGCCGTTGCTGCTTGTTTCTTGTTGCGGTTGTTTTTCTTTTTAATTACTCCTCGAGTCCTCCATTTCTAATGAGTTCTCGTTCCTCCGGGTCAAGCTCCGAGTGGCTTATTTAAAAGAAAATATAGAAAACGAAATAGTTTTCGTATATACCGTTACCTTTCAATCTTGGGTAGAGGTCAAGAATCTCTGCCATTTTGATTCAAAATAAGTGTCTGTTGAAAGTCAACTTTTTTTTTTTTTGTGATGTTTACGGTGAATATAATAGTGAAGTAAAGAATGTTTTTTTTTTGTTTGTAAGAAGAGAGTGACTTGTTTGTTCTTTGTGAAAGGTGTAAGAAATATTGAAAAATATTGTTTCGTGTTTCATTGTGGTAATGACATGTTCTATTTGCCATGCAAATTAGAAATGTCATTGCTATATGTATGTTTAATCCATAAACAAAATATTTTTTTTATTTACAACTTACACAAAGGCTTGGAAAGAAAGTCAGCAGCGCATGTAATTCTCTCCCCGTTTCCATGCCTTCCCCACCCTCTTTCCTTCATCTATTAACAAAATTAAGAGTAAAAAGAGGGGAAAAAGCATGTCGAAGCAGCCGTATAGCTGGTATTTTTATTTTTGTGTTGGTTGAACTATAGTACTTGAGATTATTGGTTTGTATTATAGTATTCCACCTATGTATATGTATAGGCCTACACAGTGCATATATATATATATATATATATATATATATATATATATATATATATATATATATATATATATATTATATAATGTATATTTATTCTTATATATGTATATATATATATATATATATATATATATATATATATATATATATATATATATATATATATACACACACACACACACTTTAAACCAGTGATGATGTAAAATTAAGAAACAAGGGAACCAAGTAGGAAGGAGGAACAGAAACGAGAGTGATGGTAAAGATTACTGTATGAGAAGTGAATCGAGACAGATGGTATGAGCATGTGGTAAGAATGAGTGAGGAGGATGAAGTGAAGAGGGCTTGGATGGAACTTGTTAAGGGTAGAAGGTGAAGAGGGAGGCAGAAGTTTAAATGGCGTGATAAAGTGAAGGATTATTTAGAGAAGGGTCTAGCGGAGGAAGATGCTCACGATGGAGGTAGAGAAGACGCACTGGAGCAACCAACCCCGTAGCTTTTGGGTAGTAGCGGAGGTGAAGATTTAAATGCCTGTGCATTAATAAATAAAAAAAAAAATTTCATGAACTCTTCAAAGAGCATATCCTTGTAAGTTATTTATCATATCTTAAAGAGCTGCATCGTCATGGCATTATTATTCCACAGTTCAGAAAGACTTTATGTAAACAGGGACATAGTTGTTCATGTAATGGGTCTTCGAAAACCTTGGTAGTATTTGTATCATTCCTGTGGTGTGCTGGACTAGTTAGTGGTAGGAATTGTAACTAATCGTAATGATAATTTGTGTTAATAAGATCTGAATTGTGTAGCGTTAGAAGTTTGCATTTTTGTGCAAAAAGTTATGAAATCGTTTTTGCATTGCTTTAATGAAAGCATCGCGTAAGTATACACATACAAAGCAAGTATGTAACTATGTAACTTTGTCATAGACTTTCCTCGTCACTCTTGTTTACTGACTTTCCCTTTGTCACGCTGGGTCCTGCCTTTGTCACTCTTTGCCCGGGCACACTGAGCATACCTGGTACCCCCTACCAGTACTAGGCAGTCAGGACAAGACTTTTCTCTCTCTCTCTCTCTCTCTCTCTCTCTCTCTCTCTCTCTCTCTCTCTCTCTCTCTCTCTCCACTGCAGTCCCCTTATTGTCTCTGATCGTTACGTTATTATACATTCTCTCTGGTCACGAAACAACTCTCTCTCTCTCTCTCTCTCTCTCTCTCTCTCTCTCTCTCTCTCTCTCTGAGGTTCTTCTGTGACTATATATTTAGTTAGTGTCCTGACTGTGCACAATTATAAATTATGAGTGGTAAAATTTTGGTGTCGAATGGGTTTTTATATTTGGTTTTTTCCTACTCCCTTACTTTACAAGCACAGCAGCTGTAAGCTATTTTGACCAGCGTCGTACAATTCACGTTTTACCATACCAAAAAGAAATAGAAGTTCATCTGCTCATCTGCATATTGCAACAATTAAGAAAAACTTGTTTCCATCCCCCGAGAGTGTTCGGAGCCATGAATCTCCAACACACACACAGATGGGATACAAAAGTCTCGTATAGACGTCCGTGGTCAGGGGAAGAGAGGGTTGTATAGAGGATTATAGACGGAAGATGGGAGCATTAAATCCAGGGATGGAG
>NC_089745.1:43897989-43915489 GCF_040412425.1 Macrobrachium rosenbergii
GATGTGTATTTTTATTTTTGTTATCAGGGCATAAGGGTAACAACTTTAATCGTAAATAGATTTTGAAAGCTGAAACGTTCTGGTGCAGCCTCCTACTTTCTTCTAAACTTTAAAAATATTTTATATACACACACACACACACACACACACACACACATACATATATATATATATATATATATATATATATATATATATATATATATATATAACCGGAAGTTTGGCTTTCTTTAGTTGGTTTTCATTTCTGATTTAAAGACATATATCTTGATAAAATACCAGTAGATTATATAAATATATATATATATATATATATATATATATATATATATATATATATGTATATATATATATATGTTGTACATTTATATATTGTATATTTATATATGTATGTATAAACGTGTATATATTTAATGCTGTTGTATTTGGAATTTGACATGAAAGCTAGGAATCCAGCACAAGAATTACGTGTACAGCAAGGTTTCCGTGTCCTGTTAAATACGCCGTCTCTCTCCTCGACGGTAAAAGAAGGATGTACAGTATTCCAACAACCTGACCGTCACAAAACGACACTTGTTACTTTTTATGTATACATGGCAACGGCCATAGCAAGCATAATATGCATGGCCGCAAGTGTCCATTGGGGTAAAGGATTCAACCTCCGATGGGTCGTGTTCTTTTCCATCCTTTATTTCTCATCTCCCTCCCCCCCACCGCTACCTTCCCCTCCCCCCTCCCATGTGGTTCCCTCCTTTGCTACAGGTTGAGAGAGAGAGAGAGAGAGAGAGAGAGAGAGAGAGAGAGAGAGAGAGAGAGAGAGAGAGATCTTCCACTCTGTGTACCACGTATTCATCAGTGGACTCTGTACCCCTCGAGACTCGAAACTAGCGGTGGTACTTTTTATAAAACCCTTTCTTTTTTTTTTTTTTTTTCTCTCTCTCTCTCTCTCTCTCTCTCTCTCTCTCTCTCTCTCTCTCTCTCTCTCTCTCTCTCTCTCTCTCTAAACCAGTGTTATTAGCTATCAGTTTTCATGGTTGTCGTAGGTCATGCAATCATGCAAGAAACTTTGGCCAAAGGATATCTAGAGTTATAACAATGTTCTCTCTGTCATTGCTCTCAACATTTTGTAATAATGTCGGTACATTCTCTATGAAGGAAATTATAAGAGAACTTGTATTTTTAAGCACCAGAGGTAGATGAAATCATTACTGTTTCTCGTCGTAATAATGGTGACTTCAGAATGTTGGAAAATTTGTTCAAAATGCATTGATGTCTCCTGCCTCCAAGGTCTATGTATGGCAGACAATATTGCTCTCATTTATGCTTTTATTTTTCCAAACAGTGTTAATTATACTATTGAAACAATATTGATTCCGAGTTAGATGCTTTCGAAAGATGTACTGCTCACCTTTCTTGTAGATTTTTTTTTTTTTAGCATCTATACCTCTTGAGTCTTAGACTGATTTTCATGGGGATGCCATGAATATCAAGTTCATTAGAATAGGAAATACATTAATACAATTTAAAATTTTCCCCTTTTTCCTCACTATCCCTCTTTATTTACTTGTTCATTTGTTTGGTATCCTGTTCTTTGGGGACATTGCGTAACAAGTGAATAAACGTTTTGGTTTGTTCCAGTTGTGTGTGAACACATTCCATATGATAATAAAGTAAACATAACTGCTGTCACGTTCTTCACGGTGGTCACACTTGGCCAGGAATGCAGTGATGGGTACATACAACTACATTCCACAGCTGTCACTGCCTGTGACCGTAAGACTGAGTAGGAATATAATATAATATAAATTATCGTTATTGAATCATTCCTTTGAAGATCATTCTGTGAAATTTTATGTGACGAACGCACAAAAAAAAAAAAAAAAACTTGACATCTTTCGACAGTATCTGATTCGGAATCAGTATTGTTTCGGTAGTACAATTAACACCGTCTAGAAAAAGAAAGAAATCCGCAAATGAAAAAAATGTTGTCTGCCATACACAGACCTTGGAGACTGGGAACATCAGTGCATCTGAACAATTTTCCAACATTGTGAGGTCACTATTATCACAAGAAACAGTTATAATTTCCTCTACCACTGGTACTTAACAAAAAATTATCTTATAGTTTCCTTCATAGAGAAGATGGAATGTCTTCAATACTAAGCCTCCTGATGAGGCCTAGCCTTGTCACCGTGGGATTACATTTATAGCAAGTTTCGAGCGACGGTTGTTATTCGAAAATGGTGGTTTAGCCCTTGTCCCTCTAAATGTGAAGCTCCATTTTGAAAGATTTTGTGGCTTTTGTGTTCGTTGGTATATTTGTTTCTTACTCTCTCATTAATTTATTTAAATGCAGTTCTGGTGAGTTATCAGTTGTGTAATTATTATTATTATTATTATTATTATTATTATTATTATTATTATTATTATTATTATTATTATTATTATTATTATTATTATTATTCACAATGGAACAAGCCTGCAGGGACCATTGACATGAAATTCAAGCTTCCAAAGAATATGGTGTTCATTAGGAAGGCGTGAGAGGAAATTCAAGCTTCCAAAGAATGTGGTTTTCATTAATAAGGCGTAAGAGGAAGTAAAAGGAAATATAAAAAGAAGAGATCTCACTTATTAAAAAAGAAAAAATTAATAAATTGATGAATAGATAAAAATGTATTAAAATGTAAAAATGTAAAAGGTATACTGTATTGTATTTTTAGCGTATCCGACTCAAGATGCTTAATCCCAGAACAAAAGTCTACGGAATTCAACTTCCCGAATGCACGGTCGTTAAGATTTTTTTGATACATAACAGTATAGACCAGCGGGTCTTAACCTGTGGTACCTGTACCCCCCAGTGGTACGAAACCTTAAACATGGGGGTACGAAGCATGATAGCCAGTTCAATGGTACTGTATATTTACCGTATATTTATCATATGTTTGTATTATATTTATATTGGATGGGGGTGCGAGAAAATTTTCTGAGATATCAAGGGGTACGGCCACTGAAAAAGTTATAGTAAAAAAAATTCAAGGATTTATTTTACATTAATTTTACACATCATAGTTCAAGATTCTTTCCCTTTCATGTTTCATACAATATAAATAGATCTGGTATCGTGAAGATAAGTTTCCTTTACCCTTAATTAGTGTAGCCATATGTTATAGGAGAGAGAGAGAGAGAGAGAGAGAGAGAGCTATCTGTAGAAGGATATAGGTTGCAAATCAAATTTGTAACTGGCAAAGGTCTTCAATGTCTAGTTTATGAAAGTATCCCCATGAAATCCGTGAGTCGTCCCTGTGTCGGCATCTCCACCTTTCAGTAAGGGTAACAGAGAACATAATTGCAATACAAGGAAATATTAGCTAACACCTCATGTAATTTAATTTGTTATGTAAAGTCATTTCATGTTCTCGGGGAAGCTGTTGCATTAGGTTTAAGTAATTCCAAAAGAAAAGAAGCATTGAATCCTGTACTCTGTCTCGCTGTTTCTCGAGCGTTGCGTCGTAGAAACCAGGCCTCTACAACTGGTCTCAAAAGCCTTCTGGGGGATCCAAGTAAGGATCGTGAAATGAGTCCTTTATGATCATTTCTGATTACAACACCTACTCCTAAGGACTTTGCCTTGGTGCAGAGTCAAAATGAAATTCGGTGTTCATTGTTGATATACATTCAGGATACCAGGACATTTTCTGTCTCGTGACCAAGGATACCACAAGAAATGTAGGAGAAAGTTCCAGAAGGCATCGCAATGGGAGAGGGTGGAAAAGTACATTATGAAAGGGCAGAAAAATCGGTTGGAGGAGGAGGAGGACATGGGTAGGGGGGTGGGAGGAGAAGTACCTTCGGGTACCTTCGGAAAAGGGCAGAACTAAATATGGAAATTCTTGGAAAAGAGACGGAGATTTTTTTCGGGTGGGGTTGTTGGGGTTTGTGGGGTGGGGTGGGGAGGGGGAAGAGGAAGGGGGAGTGGGAGATGGAGGAAAGGGCCAAGGTGAAGGCAGAGAAGTGGCTCGGGGTGCAGGTTGGGGCAAATGCTGAAGAAAAATGCAGCATTATTGATGGTTATGGCTTGGAGGAGGCTGTTGAATTCATGGCTGGAGTTTCAGGGAGAGTGTAACCATCATTAGAGGCTGTTGACCCTTGGGGACCACACCCACACACTCTCTCTCTCTCTCTCTCTCTCTCTCTCATTACGGTGTTGTAAAATTAACTTCATGAAATCCTCGTGTTATATATGAGTCATACTCTTTTCATGCCAACTCTGTATTCTCCTTAATTAGTTCCAAAGACCTGTGTTACAGTTATTTACTTCTTTTGAATTTTTTTTTAATTACATATAATTAATTATTCCTGTCATTCGCTTATGCATTGTTTCCGGCAGACTCATGTTTTAGTATGACTTCTGGACCCATCTTTGTCCCAGTTATTCGAATTCTGTTGTGACTCTTCCAAGAAGCCCAGTATTTAATTTTACCGGGCTTTCCCGACCCCAGTCTTTAATTTTACCGGGTCTTCCCGACCTCACTGTGAGATTCTTGGAAAACATGAATCATGACAATATCCAGGAACAAACTTTCTGAGTTGATATAGTGTTCGTCTATGGTGACCTACACACACTTCTTTCACAAATAGATTTTTGTCTCCTTTACTTTTTTTTGTGACATGGATTTTTAAATTTTCATTTTGGTTTCTTATTAAAAATCTTTCTGATCACTGTTTATTATTAATATTGGTGGTTTGGTTTGTCTAAAAGCCAATCGGTCTTCCTTGCTGTCAGAAATGTTGACAAGACCCATAGCATTGGGATAAAAATCTGCGGGATTGCAACTTCTTTTTTTAATCAGATATTCACATACAGTTAGCAGTTTTGTTTATTATTAGAAATACTATGAGTAATGAATTGTGATACCATTAATATTGAGGAAGACATTTGTTCTTTAAACTGTTTTTAATTCACCAAGAGCAAAATTAAAAATTATATTGTATAGCAGACAAAAATTTCCAGTACGCGACGTACTTGCAGCCTTTATGAATCGTATGCATGGTCGGAAGTGTTGAATATGCGGACGCGCACGCTCTCAAGCACGCGTGCACGTGCATATGGGGTTGACGAGAACCGGGAAGAGAGAGAGAGAGAGAGAGAGAGAGGGAAAGAGAGAGAGAGAGAGAGGGGAGAATATAATGACAGCGACATATGACGACGGAAGTTGTCCAGGGAACAATGGTTTCTTATCACTACTCTTGATTGCATACAGGAAAGGAGTCTCTCTCTCTCTCTCTCTCTCTCTCTCTCTCTCTCTTCGAAATAAACATGAAAACATTATTATTATTATTATTATTATTATTATTATTATTATTATTATTATTATTATTACTACTGCTTAGAAATTCACCGTCTCGTTAAAAACATTTTGTGTAATAAAATTCCACAATTATATAGTAAACTATATTACTATGTGAAGCATAGTAATAAAGTTTACTACTATATAATTGTGGATTTTTGTTACACAAATTATTATTATTATTATTATTATTATTATTATTATTATTATTATTATTATTATTATTATTATTATTATTATTATTATTATTATTCTCCTTTTGGGTCATTCCAGGGACGCCGTCGAGACTAACCCGGCCAACGGCCTGAGCCTGAAGGAGCGCCTCCTGAAGAGTCGCGGACCGTTAGGGGCCAGCCTCTCGTCGAAGGGAATCCACCACAGGCAGTCGGTCTCCGTCAAGAGGCCCCTGGACGTCGTCCTCCCCTGTCAGGAGATCCAGTATCTGGACATCTGCTACCAGAAGGTTGGCACTCTGAAGGTGAGGTGGAGGAAAAGGTGGTGGAAATAGGTTGAATGAAGATCTTTTTTTAAAGTGTTTCCTTGGCGGGACCGCGGCAGTAGCCATAATCGATCAATCATTCCTTTGTGGGATTTCACGGTTTTCAGTCAGTTATGCATTTCCTCTCCAATTGGGTGTTTTTTTTTTTTTAGTATGGGAAATTTTCACATTTATTGTTTTATGTTACTCAGGAAAAATTTAAGAATAGTTAATACTGTGTATGTATGTATGTATGTATGTTTTATATATATACATATATATATATATATATATATATATATATATATATATATATATATATATATATATATATATATATATATATATATATATATATCTATGTATATTTATATAATATTTATAATGAGAGAGAGAGAGAGAGAGTAGCGCTTAAGTGTGAGTTTGTGTTTTATCTTTTTCCGGTTTTATTTATGCTATAAATCTAGTTTGGTTAAAGGAATTGCTGTGACCGTTGGGCTGTAGTTTCTTGTTTTACTCTGGTCATTTAAGTAAGATTAATCTCTCTCTCTCTCTCTCTCTCTCTCTCTCTCTCTCTCTCTCTCTCTCTCTCTCTCCCCAGTTGGAAAGCATGGCTAAACAAGTAAACGTAGGTTTTTCATATTTGCAATTTTTAATGTAGTGTTTAGCTTATCAACAGTTACGTCCACTTACACTGAATGGGTTAAATTCAGGGGTATCTATAAAGATAACGCTTGCATACAATTTGTGGAGATGTATCTGGAAAGCATATTAACAATGAAAGTCAGACTCTTGCATGGATAGAATAAAAACTGTTGCCTGTCCTACGAGAGTGAGAGTAGGACCTTGATGTAGGGACAAATAAAATTACAACCTATAAATCATCCATTCCCCCACCCTCCCTTCCTCCAATTATTATTACTATTGTTGTTATTCAGAAGGTGAAACCTGTTCATATGGAACACGCCTACAGGAGTCAATATTGACTTGAAATACAAACTTCCAAAGAATATGGCGTTCATTTGAAAGAAATTACAGAAGATAATAGGAACTACAGAAAGAAGAGATCATTTTGTATAAAAGAAAAAAGACAATTAAAAAAATTAATGATTAAATAACCAGGTAAAAATATAAGTGAATGATTAAATCACAAGTAGAATTTTCAATACTTTTCCGTTTCCGCAAACAGGTGCAGTTCAGTCCCATCCCCCGCAAGAAGATCGCCTACCACCCCGTTCTCCACAATTCTATCCACTACTGCGACGTCCCCTACTGCGGCACCGACGAGCGGCCGATCAAGAGGAAGCCCCTCCAGAGGTCCCACTCCATCGCCGTCGCCGACCTCAGAGAAAAGGTCGACTGCGAATGGACGTCTTCCTATAAGTTAAGGTGAGGGACATCTTCCTATAAGTTAAGGTGAGGGACGTCTTCTTTCTGTAAGAGTAGGTGAGGGACATCTTCCTATAAGTTAAGGTGAGGGACGTCTTCTTTCTGTAAGTTTAGGTTAGGGACATCTTCCTATAAGTTAAGGTGAGGGACGTCTTCCTATAAGTTAAGGTGAGGGACGTCTTCTTTCTGTAAGCTTAGGTGAGGGACATCTTCCTATAAGTTAAGGTGAGGGACGTCTTCTTCCTATAAGGTAAGGTAAGGTGAGGGACATCTTCTTCCTATAAGTTAAGGTGAGGGACGTCTTCTTCCTTTAAGTTAAGGTGAGGGACATCTTCTTCCTATAAGTTAAGGTGAGGGACATCTTCTTTCTGTAAGTTTAGGTGAGAAACATCTTCCTATAAGTTAAGGTGAGGGACGTCTTCTTCCTATAAGTTAAGGTGAGGGACGTCTTCTTCCTATAAGTTAAGGTGAGGGTCGTCTTCTTTCCATAAGTTAAGGTGAGGGACATCTTCTTCCTATAAGTTAAGGTGAGGGACGTCTTCGTCCTATAAGTTAAGGTGAGGGACATCTTCTTCCCATAAGTTAAAGTGCGGGATGTCTTCTTCCTATAAGTTAAGGTGAGGGACGTCTTCTTCCTATAAGTTAAGGTGAGGGATGTCTTCTTTCTGTAAGTTTAGGTTAGGGACATCTTCCTATAAGTTAAGGTGAGGGACATCTTCCTTTTCCTATAAGTTAAGACCAGGTACGTCTTCTCCCTATAAGTTAAGGTGAGGGACATCTTCCTATTCCTATAAGTTAGGGTCAGGTACGTCTTCTTCCTATAAGTTAAGGTGAGGGACATCTTCTTCCTATAAGTTGGGGTGAGGGATGCCTTCTTCCTATAAGCTAAGGTGAGGAACATCTTCTCCCTACAAGTTAAGGTGGGGGATGTCTTCTTCCTATAAGTTAAGGTGGGGGACGTCGTCTTCCTATATAAGGTGAGGGACGTCTTCTTCCTATAAGTTAAGGTGAGGGACGTCTTCGTCCCATAAGTTAAGGTGAAGGACGTCTTCTTCCTATAAGTTAAGGTGAGGGACGTGTTCATCCTATAAGTTAAGGCGAGGGACGTCTTCCTATAATTTAAGGTGAGGGACATCTTCCTACAGCTTAAGGTGAGGGAAGTCTTCTTAGAAGTTAAGGTGAAGGAGCCAAGTGTCTTGAGGTGGGGTGTAGGAAAGGATGAATTGGGCTGACCGCGCGATGGAAGATCGTAGGAAGATACAGGAAAGGAAAAGTCTTGGATAGATGGTAGGGAAAAGATCGGGTTGTTTAGATATGAAGGGAAAGCTGGGAAGAGGTGGGAAAGGTAAACCAAAAGCTGAATGATGTGATCGAGTTCTGGAAGGTTTTGGGTAAATGAAGCTTTATTGACAGTTGTAAGTTTACCGTGTGCACGTTCTTCGTTTTTGTTGTTGTTATTCAGAACATGGCCCCTGTTCATATGAAACAAGCCTACAGTCGTTATCGGCTTGAAATTCAAGCTTCTAACAAATACGGCTAATCTAGTAAAAGAAGACAATCGTGTTGCTCAGTCTCCTCCAAAGATTTACGAAATGATTTTGCCTTTGATGTAATTGTCTAGCGTGCGCAATCTATTCCATTTAGATGTCAAACAGAGCATCGATAATACTCAGGATGCTCACTGTGCTTTTGGGGAAGCTATGTCGACTTCAAGAGCTCATGTTGCATTGTCTCCCTGCTGAAGGAAGGGCAAGAGAGATTAAGTAATGTAGACAGAAGCGTCATATACCGAATGCATGAAGGACTGATATTTGTAAACGAAAAAACCTTACTGTTTGTAGCCCTTGATTGATAGAACCGCTCAAGAAATGAAATTCTTTATCTGAGTTGTTGATGATTACTCCAAATTGTTCTTGTGTACCTTGTTTTTATTTTGCGTTTCCATTGAGAAAGCGTCATCTCTCTCTCTCTCTCTCTCTCTCTCTCTCTCTCTCTCTCTCTCTCTCTCTCTCTCTCTCTCCAAGGTTAATCCCCTACCCTGAATTTTGGTACCACGTATAGGTGTTCTTACGTGACAAATAATCACTTAGAGTAAATATTTTAAACTTGACATTGAAACAATTAGTACCACTTTGAGATGCAGTCGAGATAATTGCCCATTTACAATCTAGTCCAAAAAGACAAAAGCTCTATTTACATGTAAATAGCAAGAATAGCTTTGAGACATCATCATATTCCAGTCAACAACGCGAAAAACTTTTATCGCCTGTTTTCCGTATTACCTGACTTGGAGGTCACACGCCGTTGGATGTAATTACTCCATTCTTCTCCCGGGGGGAATTTTTAAAACCTTCAATTAACCTCACGAATTATCTCATTGTTATCTCAAAAATGCCCGCACGGATGTGGCGACGTCTCAAACGGCGGAGTCTGAGGAAAGGAAGAATCCACCGAATCCACCATCATGCAGGAGAGGAGAGATTAATCCATGGAATGTGGCGACACCGGCAAAGGGATTAGAGTGGTATTAAGGAAGGGTCGTTGGAGGAGATACTGATATGTAGGGGATGTGGGTTCTAGAGAGAGAGAGAGAGAGAGAGAGAGAGAGAGAGAGAGAGAGAGAGAGAGAGAGAGAGAGAGGTGAAGCCCCAAAATTGCGTGCATGACCTGCCATGATGTGATGCTTGCATTCTAGCCTTGAAAATTTGGTTTTAAATATCTAGCGTCTAGTGGACCTAGTCTTTCATTTGACATACACACGCAATGCACACACGCACACACACACACACACACACACACACACACACATATATATATATATATATATATATATATATATATATATATATATATATATATATATATATATCATACACGTGTGTGTGTATGTATATATACTGTAAATATATATATATATATATATATATATATATATATATATATATATATATATATATATATATATATATATATATATATATATATATATATATATATATAGAATCTATTGGTCACCTTATACCAGATACTTATGTAATTGCAACAGCCACGGTGCCCCCTTAAGTTCTCGAATTCTTAACACTTTTTTGGATACGCTTGTCACCCCAAAGCCTTAGATCCAAATCCAAATATTTGAATGAGGTCCTTTTAGTAATATATATATATATATATATATATATATATATATATATATATATATATATATATATATATATATATATATCAGCATATGTCTTTTCGAGTCCTTATAAACCCATATTATAAAGGTGCCAACTAAGGCTGTGAGAACAGTGTGCTTGTTCTTTAGTGTAACTGGAAAACCACTGGAATTGTGTAAAATTTAAGACTAGGTGCTTATCACTTTCATGAATTACATATACATCAGGATACTTAGGCCGTGGCCCCAGAGGTAACATACAGTAGTCATGGTGATTTTTTTAAAAAAAAAAAATTGTTTCTAGTTTCAATCATCTAAGATAATGTCTAACGCCAGACATGGCTGTTTTGTGATAGCAGATGTCGAATTCAAGGAATTACAAATGGAACGCCATGATAAAGGATAGAAAATATAAAACAAGAATGATAAAGGGAGGAGAACATTGGACTTAGAGGCATTTCATATGTAATATTAGTAATACCTGGATGAATACTTGGAGAGAAAGAAACAGGATGAGCAGAGGCAGTAGTAAGTGATATTGTCAGATGTGAGAACCGTTTTTCACGTCTGCATCGACACACCTAGGTTTGTGTTTTCCCTTGGGTGACGTTCATTGCGGATCGAGTTTATTTCATGGCGAAAGACTATTATATACCCAAAAGCGAATATGTCTATCAAGGGTTGGACCGTTCTCATATGCAGGTTGTTTCATTTTCTACCTAATATGCCAATATGGAGATCTGTCTTTTGCTCTCGTAGGGCACAATTCATGTTCATATGATTTGGTATGTTTATGTTTGGAAGCTGCAAGAAAACATTTATGGGACTTTTGCTGACATAATTATTGATAACTTTACTATCATTTTCCAATAGAATTTTTCTTATTTATTCAGGCAGCAGGAACTTTGAAATACATATCTTTATGATGTAATGACATCGAATCATGTATGCAATTATATAATTAGTTATTACTGGAACGAATACAAGGTGTTTTAATTAGATTTGTTTTAATTACCATTGAATATTGAATTATTGTTTAAATATTTAACAATCATTTTGGTTATTTCTGATATTTTGTTTATCAAGATAATTTCTAGCACATTTATAGATATGAAGCATCGACGCAATATAATGCAATTTGTCAGGTGTACAAAATATATTTAGTAAGTCTATGTATGATTTGTATCTATACACAAACAATTAGTGGACCCATTTTTTAATGATTTATATTTTAGTAAAAAAATATATTCACTGTAATTTTTGTTTCTTCTTTCCAGGTGAATGCGTGAGTGTTCAAGAGGAAAAAGATGCTTTCTTTTCTGTCGGAGAACGGAAAGAAAAATTTGCAAGCAGAATAAATGGTAGTCGATTGTATATTTTTTTTTTTCAATTTTGTATTTTGTGCACGGCTTGCTTGAACCAATGCAGAAATCGTAGAAAATAGATTCTCACTCGGTGCTCTCGTTTGGAACCCTCAATCGGACATATTTGGAATGGGAATGATTTTCGAAGAAAGGACTGGGAATTGAAAAAGTTATTATTATTATTATTATTATTATTATTATTATTATTATTATTATTATTATTATTATTAACAACAACAACAACAACAAATTCGGTTGGTGCTCAGAGAAAGTTAACTCGAAACAAGCTTTGGAAAGGAGAGGTCGTGGTGTAGAATTCCTGTAGTACAGCAGTATGATCGTTTCAACAGCCTTTCTTTTTCCTGCAAAATAAAGATGTTGAAACGGGGACATGGCGTAGGAAAAGGCAGAGAACCCTGCTCTCGCAGAGAAGGAAGTCCTTCGCCTTTCACCAGGAGGACAGGACACAAGAACCAAGAGTCAAGACTGAAGAAAGAAGGACCCACAACTATGTTCACCTCCCGGTCTCAAATTAGCGTTTCCAGGGAGCTCTGGAAGACCCACCTTGTTTGTAGCTTTCCAGAGCCTCGCCCGCGAGGAGCAGGAAGAGATGACGAGACCCAGTGGTGCGTTCCAGTCCAGCTTCTGTTCCTGGAATGGTGGAGGAGGCTGCAAGACCTGGAACTGGCGAAGGAAGTACAGAAGGAAAGGGAAGAGAAGAGAGAGAGAGAGAGAGAGTCTTGCTGAGGAAGAGGCATGGACGGCGGACTGGCGAGTGTTGTTGATGTTGACCATTTCAGAGAAAATTATTACTCGGCGATTTGGTTTGAAGTTACAAAGGAAGAAGTACTTTATCCAAAAAATTGTGTCTTCGAGATTCCATGCAAGGAAAGTGAGTTATTGCTTAGATGTCGCTAATGAAAGTCTCGATAATGTATCATAGAGAAAATTATTACCGAGTCGTTGGACTGCCAAAAGCAAAATTCGCTTAGACTAATAAACAAGAGAGAGAGAGAGAGCGACAGAGTGAGTTTGGTGCTTAAAATATTAGTGAGAAAAATAAACAGTTTAAAGTAATAACGTGACAGTGTGATTATTATTATTAATTGATTAATTATCATTATCATTATCATAGCTATTTTCTATCTGTATCACTAGGACACCATTTCTCTAAAAAAAAAAACAAGAAATAAGTGTGACCGAGTGATTCCTTATCTTCAGTAGTATAAAGACACCGGTTTATTCCCCTTTATTATTATATCCGCATTAGCTGTGTGAGGCCATTTTTATAGGCGACTTTTTTTAATATAGACTTTTTTTCAGCACGCTTACTGCCTGTTGTGCATCGTGGGACCATTTTTGATATATTATAGACGATTTTTTTCGGGGGTAACTGATTAGTTATCTTTTCTTAATATGCATAACTAAACGAGTGATTTTACAGTGCTATATGTAGGATTTATATTATGCGCGAATGGTATATTGTGTTTATACGGAATGTTTCATATAGATTTTTTTTTGTGTGTGTGTTGTAAAGTATTATTATAATTATTTTCACAAGAATATTTTTTTTTATTCTTCTGTCATATACAGTACGTATCCCCGTTTGATGTCCTAACCATTTCATTTTGTTTCCTCTTTATTCACAATGCTTTTCATTGACTATTTTATATTGCTGCCTATGCATCCTTTTTTATATATATTTTCCTTCATTTGCTGTGACCTGCATGAGGGGCAATGTACCCACTGTAGAGTATTGTTGGTTGTTGATACCCATCTTCAGCGCGTGTAGGAGTTGGTGGAAAGAAATTTTTAGCAAAAATTGCATCATGTGGTTTTTTTTTTTTTCGAATTTCCCAGAAGAGGCGGACTCCAGAGCATTATTGACCCTTCGGTGTTGAGGGACTTAAATGACCTGTTTACATGACCTGATATCACTGTTTTCTTTTCTCGATCTCTTATTTTTATATTTGCCAAAGCCAGGAATCTCCACCTGTAATGTTATAAAAGAATGATTTACGTTTTATTGTGTAGTATGTCTTTGTTTACATCTTTTTAGAAGATGAACGCTATCAGGTCATTGATTTGAGGCAGAGTCGTGTTGCCATGTTGTCTCTTTATAAGGAAGTTTAACTCCCTCACCATGATGATCCATGATTTTGTGCCTAAAGTTCTGGAATCCTAATCTCTGGATCGTATTTCCCCATCCCCTTTTTTATCCTTCTTAAGGATTATAGATGCTATTTATATTTTTCCTTTTATATATATGTTATTGTAATGGTGAAACTTGTAGTCTTGACTATGAAGAGTACTAATGTTATTGAGGGAATTCCAATGTGCGAGGTATCTTCCTTCGGTTTGTCAGATGTGTAAATTATTTTTCTGATTTTTTTATCATTTTTTGTTTTGTTTTATTTGCTTCACTATATTTCTGTGGTCATGGAGTAGGAAAAAACTATGTTGATCAACTAAAGTGGCACTGTATTGGACTCTGAATTGATAACAAAGGAACTTTTCAAGTTTTTTTATCTCTATCTGGAGGTCATTGACAGAAAAAAAAACCTGCTGTGTAGACGAAGGACAAAACAAAAAAGTTAGAATTTGGTTTTGGGTTTTCAAGTGAAGTGATTGTGATAAAAGACCATTGCGAATAAGAAAGGTATTTGAATATATGTATATAAATATGTATATTGCATATATATGTGCATATGTATATATTTATATACGGATTGGTGTATAATGCGGGGTATAAACAGTTGTGTAAACAGTCAGTGAACAGTTGTACGTTAATAACTTGTACGCCGAGTGTTACCATAGATATAATGTTTCTTGATATTGCCTTTTTTTTTAACGCAGACTTACAAAACCAGTGAAGAAATCTGAAGAATATCACTAGGCAAGTTAATGAATTAGATGGAGATCCCTGACCATGAAAATGGGCAGACAGTTACGTATTTATTCTATTCTTTCAGATGATTCAACCAAGAGGGTGCTGTAAAAAAAAACCTAAACTTACCAGTGAATAACATTCATCTATTATTTTTAAGCAAGTTGTTAACATACAAATGAAAAAAAGGAATATTATTTTCGTGCGTGTAACCTGCGTCGTTCTATGTAGTCCATTGAGTTTAATGAACCACACCAAAGTCCACACATTTGTAATGTATAGGTATTGTATAATGTATATCCATAATGTACCAGTGATTTTTTCCTTCCTCTCCAACTGTATTGTTTATATAGACATGTACACCTCAGGAATCTTATATAAATAAGTAACAGCATTGTTCTTCATAAGTGTACCATTTTTATTATATTTTTCAACCCTGCATCATTTTAAGTAATATTAATGAACAGAAGAATTTTGGCCATTTGTCACCAAAGTATGGTGATAGGGGCATGGCGGGGACATGGTGCCCTCTGCCAAACAACAAGTCATTTGATCTAGTTTTATAATTAAATGTTGTATATGAAATTGGTCCTTTTATTGAATCCTGCGATATCTGCCAACTAAGTAGGGTCAGTTGCCTATACCTTTGGAACATTCCTGGCCCTCGATGATCAATAGGGGAGCTATTCGTTCGTCTATTGTCTCTGCTCCACCGGGTTCCAACTTCCATTAGTTCCTCCATAGTTTTCCGGAAGCAGCAATGAACAAACTGAACGAGAATCCTGGTTGGGTTTTTGCTTGTGCATGTATTAAAAAGAGAAGGAACAATAGGAGAGTGGAACTTTTAGAAGTTTACATATGTGAGAAGAGGAGCTGTAACACTGAAGTATAGTAAGTGGCTAAGTTGTATTTTAAATGTTCATTTGCTAGGGTACAGGAAGTTGGGCGGAGCTCGTCACCCACCTCAGGCTAATGCTAGACATATGTTTATGAAAATTTTAGTAAAAAATACTGCACCTTGAAGTATTTCATACTTATTTGCATATAACTGAAATCGAAAAGTGTCCTAGAATAGAGTAACCATCCTGCAGGGTCTGTTCAGGCCGTAAAATATGGAAACTTGAATTTTAAACTTATAAAAGTGCTCTCACTCCATCCTAACCTGATCCAGTGGCCAAAGACTGGTTCACAGGTGTGGTCTCTCCTTATTGGACATTGGTACCATATGATTTAACTAAACATTTACCGTGGAGACTTGAGTCAAGTTCGTCAAATTCATTTTATGAAACTTCAACAGTTGATTTTTGGACACAGATTTCATACACACGCAGAATTGCAACAAAGTAACGTAGTCCTACTAAATATTCTTTTAAACACTGAAAATATCACCAAGTTGTAGACAGCCAAAATATCACCAAGTGGTAGACAGCCTAAAAGACGCTTGGAAAATCAGAGCTGAAGAATAATAGAAAGGTCTTGAAATTGAGAGAAATGCTCGAGAAGCTTATAATTTACACTGATCATAAGTTTACAAATAACTTAAGCTGGGAGAAGTTAAAATAGGCTTAGCAGCGCAGTCTAACTTCATTGAAGTTCTCCTTTGGCTGAATTGTTGAATCCAGGATAACTAGATAGTGATCCTCAAGGGTTTTAACCCGGTATGTTTCCACCTTTGCGGCGTGTTTAGTACAAGCCCTTTGGGGACTACCGTAAAAACATAAACAAAAGACTGGGAATATCATAAAGATAATGACCCCCAAGAAATATTGTGAATTTTTCCCTGGGACTTCTTTACCGGCCACCATAAATTAATGTGACTTTTCCTAGCCAGAATTGTGACTTTTTTTTTTTCCTGTGACTTTATTACCGGCCACCGAATTGTTTGCATCTACTTCTTAGTATTTCCACAACCAGTAACCAAGACAGCTTCAGTTTTTGAGTTGTGCTAACCACGTTTTAATTTTTTTCAACTCAATCACAAACTATCGATCCTGACCTATATGACAATGCCCCAGCGAGGTTGTGCAGGGGTCACCAGTATTCGGCATAAATAATGAATCTTTGGTTTCCCCTAAAAGCCCTGGTGAAGTGTCGGCCGAAAATGGAATTCATAACCTATTCAAGTTGGAATGGTTTTGACTAATGCACCACTGGTCAGTCACAATCGATGTTGTCGTAGCTTTGGGTTTTAACGGCGAGGGATACGTAAATACACGTTTAGCACCCTCATAGTCGCAATAAAATGTTATCGGACTAATAACGCCATCTCGAGATTTGCTAAGAACTGGAAGGGAGCCTCCCAACTAAAGGAAAAGACTTATAAAAAAGATATTTACATATATGATTATGGAATCTGTGCTCGTAAAAAATTAAAATAATAATAATACAGACGTTGGAAGTACACGCTGCAAATATTCTGTGAAAGCATTTTAAATGGTTACTTTATCTGACCAAAAAGGTGATTTTAAGGAATTTTTAACAAATACAAACGAGTTGTGGAAAGCAGCTGCCAGCTACGTTTACTGATCATCATTTTTGGTAAAGCTAATTATCTCCTTTTATTAAATTGAACGTTCCATCTTTATTTGGATTTGATATCAGAGAGAAAGAAACCATTAGTTTGTGAATCGCTTTACGGCTTGGGCTAACTGAAGAGCAACTGATGTATTTTATTAAGAGCCGTTACAGCAAACCAAGAGACGTGGAAATGAAAGCAAGCCGAAAACACACAGAGAGAAAAAAGTGATAATTTTGAAAGATGGTGATTAAAGAAAATATATGAACGTTTTACCATGGAAACGTTTTCAGCTTTATCAAGTCAAATCTTATAATATAATGGCGAAACTACCAACTATCATTGGATTGTCCTGGCTC
>NC_089745.1:43917989-44060489 GCF_040412425.1 Macrobrachium rosenbergii
CCTTATCGAATCGATTAGAGAAAATTGCATTTTACCTTATTGTATGCGTGCGTGTTTAGTAAGCAGATGTTTTGACTTTGTTCTCAATGCGATGGAAGATACAACAAACCGTTGTTTCGTCTGCATTTTCAGTGCTTTATTGTGTTCTCATTTGTAGCAATTTATATCTGTCATTAAGGAAATTAATTCGGGCGCTTGCGTGCGTAGACGGAGAGAGGGATCCTGGTTCGTTTTCAAAAGAGCAATATATTTGTTTATTCCATCCTAACGTGCAATGCCCCGTGCAACTTGGAATACCGTAACGAGAGAGTGTGTTGTTGAGGCTAGCCACAAATTTGTAGAGTAGTTAGTCTTCATTTACTAAGGAACCACAGAGTGCACCAATTTCGTTCAGTTAAATGGAAAAGATAACGTAACGGTACTGCTTTATTGTGGATGAATTACCGAGACGGCAGTGGGGTGAATTCAAGCGCTTGTTGTCTGGATTGCTTGGATGTCAATTTCAGGGGCTTTCGTTGGAATACGGGGTTGGGGTTTTAGAGGTCATATTGGGATAAAAACGAGTTCAACTAGCAATGCAAATGATGGTATCTGATTCGTAATTATTATTATTATTATTCAGAAGATAAACCCTATTCACTTGGAACAACCCACAGGGGCCATTGACTTGAAATTCAAGCTTCCAAAGAATATGGTGTTCATTTGAAAGTAGTAACAGAAGGTAATAGGAAATACAGAAAGAAGAGGCCAGTTATTAGTAAAGGAAACAATAAATAAACAAATAAACAAATAGAGAGAAATGTAAGAATGTCAGAAATACCTCGTTTAAGGAGGAAGCTGCATAGGATACGTGACAATTGATGATGCGTGTTTGAGGGGAGTTTTGGAGATGACGCTTAGACCAACCCTCAAGTGTTGCTTAATCGAATGCAGTTTTCTCGCAAGAGAGAGAGAGAGAGAGAGAGAGAGAGAGAGAGAGAGAGAGAGAGAGAGAGATAAGCTTGGATAATGATGATGCACGTCTCGGGTAAAAGAGGATTAATGTGAATTTATGGCTAGAGCTTAGTAACGCTGCTATATTTCAAGAGTGAAATCTAGAGTAGACGCTCCAATAAAGATTTTTATAGCAATGCAAATAGCTTGATATTAAGTCGATTTGATGTGAATTATCGGCAAAGTTAAGACATGCCATCATGAAATAAAGAGGAACAATGGTATTGTGAAACTCAATGGCTGGTAACGAGGGCGAGGCATGATATGCAATTGGTATATGAGTACAGAAATTGGACCATTTTTGTATTGCGCAAATGGAATGTTAAACTATTTATTTCGTTTACACATTGGTAATCTATTGACAATAGGCATTATTTCAGTAGGTAGTGATGAAAGGGAAACAGAATAGTTTAAAGAACAGTATAAGATTGCCAACACACACACACACACACACACACACACACACACACACACACACGCACACACATTGCGCGCGGGTGGAAAAGTTTGTCATGAACCTAAGGAGTGATCTCGGAAGAAGGCAGCGTTCGTTACGTGTCAGTGAAACCTTTGTTTGAAAAGAATTTATCTTAAAGGCAAGTTCCTGATCGGTTTCAGAATGTCAAACATCAGATCATTAGTGCACTTATAGCCTATGTTTATCTGTTGCTGTTCATATGGACCTGGACAGTATTTCTGAACATGACAGGTTGAACTACAGTTCACTGTTACCGGGGAAGACATCTTTCCAATTTATTTTGATGTGCTCAAGCCTAAATTGTAGACATCAAACGGAGCGAAGGAAATATTACTAATTCATTCTAAAGGAATGTTTTTAGTAGAAATATTACCTGTATATTTATGGTAAACATCGAAAGCAGTGAAATAACTTCTTTTAAGACTATTTTCCACAGAGTTGCCATTTTTACCGAAGTCCATTTTCGCCAAAACAAAAAAACAAAAAAAAAACAAAAAAGAAAAAATGGATTTCTGTTAGCTCTGTGCTCGAGATTTTCTTTTGCCTTCTCGACGCCCGCTTCTGCATTTCGCTTGAGAGCGCACTCGGCTTTCACACAAGAATGATCTGACTCACTAGGTTATTATTTTAGTTCCGCATGGAGCTTTTCCATCCTAGTACCACTCTCACGTATCAGCCAGACTTACATTGTGTGGAGGCATTTCAGTGCAAATTCTTATTCTCTCTCCGTCTCTCCCTCATACGGACACTGAAGAATTTTTCCTTAATGGGTTGGCTGGCTGGCTGTTTTAGTGCTTGATGCCCTTCCCTTGTGGGCCAGTGCAGCGTGGCTACTGCACTCAGGTTTAGTTGTTCACTCCACTTATGCTGCCGTCTTTTTCTTACAAGGGATCTGCAAGTTATTTTGTATTTACGTAAGCCCACATGCTCTCAGTTTGAACTTGGACTTACTTCAATTTTTAATCTCTCTCTCTCTCTCTCTCTCTCTCTCTCTCTCTCTCTCTCTCTCTCTCTCTCTCTCTCTCTATATATATATATATATATATATATATGATATATATACATACATATATATATATATATATATATATATATATATATATAATATATATATATATATATATTTATGTATATATGAATATTTATACATACTGTATATGTGTATTGGCTTTCATTCAACGTTAGTTAATACCTAGCTTACTTTTACCAGCAACGACTTAACACTGGTGATAGGGTTGTTTGTGTGTTGCATACCATACAAAATAAAGAGAGGTAGTACGCTTTTAAAAGTCACCTCCCAACATACAGTAGTTTGTGTCCACAAGTATATATGTTTGTGTGTCGTTTGATAACAGAAAATAGCGTTTTTACTGTCCTTTGGTTGATATAAACTGTTGCAGTTAAATAGCATACAGTTAAACAGCAAACAGATATTTAGGCATACGGATACAGAGAGGAGTTTTAAAGATCTTACTACCGCCTCCCCACCCCCACCCCCAACACCCACAGACACGCGTAAAGGGAAGCTCCTCCCACGTAATCGTAAAACCATATGTGCGTCATATATGGCCATGGGGATGTTTCGAGTATACAG
This sequence comes from Macrobrachium rosenbergii, assembly GCF_040412425.1. Taxonomy (NCBI): domain Eukaryota; kingdom Metazoa; phylum Arthropoda; class Malacostraca; order Decapoda; family Palaemonidae; genus Macrobrachium; species Macrobrachium rosenbergii. Next base: position 43,921,055 of record NC_089745.1, read on the forward strand.
TATATATATCTTTTTCATGGGTGTACGTAGCTTTAGCCTAATATAGGCCTTTTGGCTCGGCGTGCTACGTTTTCCATGTGTAGCAGATGTTTGTCAGCTGTGCGGGTGACGGGGTAGGCGGCAGTTGGGGCCAAAGAGTGTTCAGTAATGTAAGGGTATAGTGAAGGGACTTTATCATTTTTTTCAAGGGTTAAATGGTGGCAAAGGGGTGGTGGAAAAAGGTTTTGGTGAATGGAGTGAGAGAGTGAAAGTTTTGAAAAGAAATTTAATAGAAAGGAAAGGGATGTTTTCGAGTTCGCTCTAGGTAGGTGGGAAACGATTATGGAGAAAGGAATATTTTTGTAATAGAATTTTATTTCCCTTTTGGGAGATGTATAGTCACCAGATGCACCCGACGTGATACATGATCTCATCAAGCTGTGGGCTCTCTCTCTCTCTCTCTCTCTCTCTCTCTCTCTCTCTCTCTCTCTCTCTCTCTCTCTCTCTCTCTCAAGATTTGAATCCTACAAAAGTGAATATTTTTGTTGATAATAATGAAGGCACTTTTCTGAGAATAGATAAAAGTTTTTAATGAAAAAGAGAAATGTGTTCGAACAAGCAGACAGGAGAGTGACTGGTTTAGTGCAAAAAGTGAGTCTGAGACAAGGGTGTTATGTCTACATAACTGTATCATACTGTCACGGATGAAGTGATGCGCCAAATAAGAGAATGATCAAGAGGCATAAAAAAGGGGGTTGTGAATGAAGTGGCGAGTGGATGATGTTTGCAGACGATACAGTATTTGTTGGTTACTGAAGAGAAACTGCACTTGGAAGTCGAAAGTGAAAGTGAGTAAGAGTAAGGTTATGAAGATGGAGAAATAAAGGTTGTTACTGATGGAGGATGAGTGGAAGTAGATGATTAGTCTACATTTTTTTTTTTTTGCGGGGGGGGAGAGGGTAGTAAGGATAAACGTGACTATAGTAATTAATCTTGAATAATATGTACGCTTTTTCCTTAACGAAAGTCATCATATATTGTAAACGCTGGAATGTTATGCTTGTTTTCAATTTTGTTTATGAGCATTTTGGCTATTTGCTGCTATTGCTGAAAATTGTGGATATAAACAGGTTGAATTCACTTAACGCTGAATGACTCCAAAGGTCCCAGCACTTGGTCTTTCGCTTAAATTTTATATTCCATTCCATTCCGTAGCACATATTAGAGTAGCAACTCTGTAGTAACATTTGAAACCCAAATAACCTTTTCTGTCAATGTAATCGGATTGCTCTCTCTCTCTCTCTCTCTCTCTCTCTCTCTCTCTCTCTCTCTCTCTCTCTCTCTCTCTCTCTCCTTTACTTCCAGACAGTGAGAAATCCTTCGAGCCAAAAGGGAGTGGTGCCATTGGCATCTGATAAGTGTTCAAATGATACAATTAAAAAGGGATTTATATGTAGATAATGTTACGACAGAGTGAGAGATGGCAATCACTTTTTTTCCTATTTTATGAGAAAGTTTATGGTTCTCTTCCTCTCTCAGGTCTTGTCCTTTATCCGTCCTCCTTTATGGCTGTTTTTATCATCATCTATCCTCACGTCATCCCAAACAACGTGATGATGTTTGTTTTAAACAGAGATCCTCAATAAATTTAGAATGATTAGTGTTGTCGTTGTCTTCACTTATTATGTTGTTTGTGTTTTGACGGGGATGGGGCGGGTAAGTATATGAAGTATTCGAATCTTCCAAATTTTCTTTTTTTTCTTAAGACAGTGGTTCTCAACTCTTCACCTCGTGGACCACCAGCCCAATTAAAAAAAACCATCGTGGACCATTCCTTTTTTTTTTTTTGAGTGACGGTAAATAAAGCACAGACAATAAACATTTTGAATTGAAATATATTTCTTACGCGAGAATTACAACCTGAAGATTGTTACTAGATTTCTTCATAGGAATAATACAGTATAATGAATGGGCAATTATTTACTGGCTCAAATTGTTCTTACTGCATTTTCAGTAAGCTCAAAAATATATTTACCAGTTTCCAGTTTGTTACCAAATATAGTGAGGGTCCTCTGGACCGGCCAAAATGTCACCATGGACCACCAGTGGTCCCTGAACCACCATCTTAGAACCAGTGCCCTAAGAGAAGTTGGTGGTCACAGCTAAAATGATATCAGTCTTGAAGGTACACGAAACACACAATGGAGATGAAGACATGAGTCTAGTGTTGATTGTAATCCTACGAATCCTTGATGGCTTGCAGTCACGATTGGACCGTCAATCGTGCTGTCCACCCATTCTAACTTAGTGCAACTGTGGGGGTTTTCTTATTGTTCTACCTTGTACTTTATTACCTTCATTTTTTATCTTTTTTTCTTACTGTCCAACCACTCCAACTCCCTCTTTTCACTGTCTTAAGCGCTGAATGGCCGAAAGTGCCCTAGTGCTTGGCTTGATAGCCTTAATTTCATAAAACACTAATTTTAGGCACAAAGGATCTACTAGCTAGTCCAGATCAGATAAGCAATGAATTTAATATTGAAAGTTATGCAATTTTAGCTTTTTAATCACTGATCAGCAACTGACGAACAGTAGAATTTTCTGTGTCTTAAGAGAAACTTGTTTAGCACCAAATTTTTGACAGATGAATCTGACTAGTAGCCGATGAATGGCTGCCCACCCCTCCCCCCCAACAACCCCCGCTCCCTTCATGGTGAAGGCTGTTATACTTAGATCTCTGGTACTGTGGTAGTATAAACAGATACATATTCACCTTGTGTGTATATGAGGAAGTAATGCCGACAGTACACCTCACGCCGTGCACTGTAGACATTACTTAAGGTTCTTTGCAGGATCCCTTCGTCCCGTAGCTGCAACCCCTTTCATTCCTCTTACTGTACCTCCGTTCATATTCTCTTCCTTCTATCTTACTTCCCACGCTCTCCTAACAATTTCTTCAAAGTGCAACTGCGAGGTTTTCCCCCCGTTACGCCTTTAAAATTTATTTACTCTCAATTTCCCTTTCATCGCTGAATGACCTCATAGGTCCCAGGGATTGACCATTGGGCTAAATTCTATACTCTATTCTGTTCTATACCGACACTTACTCTCCCTGTGTGTAAGTAGAGGTGAATGAGCGATGCTAGACTTTGATGAGAGACATTATATCGAGCTCCTGCAAACTTGATTTAACTTTTAATATCGTTTTCTTCTACATCTTCGTACCTATTACCTTTTCCAAATATACACTTCGGCATTAAAACCAGTTTATGTCTGTGAGAAAGAAATGAGGATGTTAAAATAATGTTGTGCAATTGTGTTCCTTGGAGCAATCATATCCACAGGCGTTGTTCATTAAAAGACTGGCGTAAGATCTTATCTTCGAATTTGTTTCAAAGATTTTTATGTTGATAAATGTGCCTTTCTATTTTGTAATCTGTATTGATTAATCTTTGTCGTTTATTTTACACTGATGTGTGTTATAGATGTCTGATTTACCTTATTACTTTTTGAATTAAGGTAGTCATCTGTTCCGGATTTTTACTGTTAATTTTTACAGAGAAATAGAAGTTATTTGACCAATTCCTTTTGAATTGGTGATTTTATCTGTTAACAGGAACGAAAATACACGCGTGGTACTTAGTTTTCTAGAAATGCACGTTGCTACGTCTGTCAAAAAAAAAAATTTTTACATATATATATATATATATATATATATATATATATATATATATATATATATATATATATATATATATATATATATATATATATATATATATATATATATATATATATATATATATAATATATGATTTCACTAATGAAATGGAATATGGCCAAGCGCTAGGACCTGTGAGATTCACTCAACGACGAAAGGGAAATTAAGAATAGGGAGGTTTGAAAGGTGTAACAGGAGGGAAACTTCGCAGTTGCACTGTGGAACAATTGTTAGGAGAGGATGATAAGTAAGATGGAAGAACGGAGGTGCAGTAAAAGGAATGAAAGGGGTTGCAGCTAAGTGCCGAAGGAAGCTGCAAAGAACGTTAAGGAATGCCTACAGTGCACCGCGTGAGGTGCACTGACGGCAGTACCCTCACGGGGACTAATGCAGTTATTCCCGCTCTAGTTTTTAGTGTACTTAATAAGAATTTGATTTAACATTTTCTACAGTAAAAGACAAAAGAAAAAACGTTTACCAGTTGTTTTTTTTTTTACACACCTGTTTCATCTCTCATTTATTCCGCACGTCTAGACAATCCAGTCGTAAATCAGACGAAATCAAACCTCAGCGGGCACTTTTCGCGTTGTACAGTTACCTTGGCTAATTTTCTTCTCGCTCTGTCATTTTGTTTGATTTCTCTCACGTTTATTTCAAGTAAATAACTGTCAAAGGCCCTAAGATTTTGTCGACCCTTTGTATCTTGATTATTTTTGCGATAGTTTGCATCAGACTTTCTTTGGGCTTTGCCTTATCGCAAAAATTGATTTTCCTTTTTTTGTAATATAGAGTATAGTGAACCACCTGTCATATATTCCTCTTCCTTATTCAGTGTTTATGATATTTTTTTAATATAATAATGAGTTTATTTATACATGAATGGGTTTAAGTAGCCTATGTAGTCACATTTCGTCCCTGTTTTGAAGAACTGACGTATCCCATTTTTTTTTTTTTTTAGTATTTGAATTTCCCAGCCAAAGCAACTCAGCTTTTGATACTATATAACATATCAAAACTTCAGCTGTCTGTGTTGACACGTTTTCAACCCAAATTTCCTTCAAAGTTAAGCTAAGTAGAAGCTCTGAATAATATAAAAATCTTTGAATCCCATTTTCTCAGAATGGGATAAACAAGTAAAATATGCGCCGAAGAAACTTCGGCGCCATCGAGTTCTTTGTAAGGCGTATAAACAAGGCCACCGAAAACACCGTAGATCTATCTTTCGGTGATCTTGGTATAATGCTGTATGAGCAGCGGCCCATGAAACTTTCAACCACGACTCGGTTGTGGCCTGCCCTATAGTGTTGCCAGACGCACTGTCATGGCTGACTTTAATCTTAAATAAAATAAAAACTACTGAGGCTACTGGGCTGCAATTTGGTATGTTTGATGATTGGAGGGTGGATGATCAACATACCAATTTGCAGCCCTTTAGCCTCAATAGTTTTTAAGCTCTGAGGGCGGAGAGAAAAAGTGCGTACTGACAGACAAAGCCGGCACAGTAGTTTTCCTTTACAGAAAACTAAAGATGGTTTACGCCAGTTCGTCAAACTAGGGACGATGTGTGCCCTCTCCAATAAAAATGTAATATATTTTAAACTCTTCTTGCATCGTTGCTCATTGATGATTAAACAACCAATAAATACTACAAAGCTTTCCCTGAATCCACCAGCGATCAAGAGAAGGCGTTTGTTGTGGCGACTCTGAACCAACGATTATTATTAACGTGACACTGACTTGACGGAATAATTGGTTAAAGCGTTGAAGACTGAATTTGCGGTGTATTTAAGACCAGAAGGACCCGTTTATTTTATTTTATCATTATTTATTTTTGGGGGTGTTCTTGTCTGGGAAGTGATTCGTTGCCTTCCAACCTTTCGTAAAATATCGTATCTCAGGTTCTTGAATGTTGCATGTGGACAGAATTAACGATAAAAAAAGGTTGATTTAGAAGATAAATCCCTATTCACGTGTAACAAGCTAACAGGGGCCACTGACTTGAATATGGTGTTCATTTGAAAGAATTTACAGAAGATATGTTTGAAAGCAGTTTGTAGAGAAAGGCGGACTGACAGTTCTGTTGGGTAAGGCATTTCCCTAAAATTTAATTAGCAAATACTCATATATATTTAGGCAATTTAATGAGAAAGAGATGTAAAAATGGCACTGACTTCTGAACTGGAAAAAAATGTTTTTTTCCCGTATCGGGTTCGGTTAAGCTTGTGCTTGTAACTCGGGAGACAGTAGTTCAAATCCTGCTTGAGAGCTGAGATTCAGTTCTTTTATTTAATTGTTGTTTACTTCATTCATGTATATATATACATAGATATGTGTGTGTGTGTTTGTGTGTATGTATGTACACACATATATACATACACTTATCTCGTTGACTCATGACTAATGCTCACAGAAGGTTCGTATATAACTGCAAGTTTTCCGATTAGCAACAAATTATAGTTATATAAATCATGGCCCAACTTCGGCAGTTCAGCTTTTCCATACTTTCTGTAGTCTACGAAAACGATTCAGGTTTTCTCAAAGAACCGGAAGTGGGTTTTCTCAATTCTTTGCCTCCGTGATGCTTTTAATTTTATTTTTGTTATTGCCGTAGAGAGATAAGATTTCGAAATTGAATTGACGGTAGCATCAATTCTAGTTATAGTAATATAATGTCTTACAAAGTGTAATTGATTTTCTCGTTTATATTCATCCTCTCCGAATTTTCTACGGTCTTGGGTAAGATTTGGCTCCCCTGTTAAAAATATGCTTAATTTTTGTTGAGTAACATAGATTTTAACTTTCATCTTTATTAAACGGAACTTGAAGTCTAAATGAACTTGTTCTGCTCTATTACCCTGAGACAGTTTCGAGAAAATTAATTAAAATCATCACAATTCTATGTTCGCACTATTCTGTGGTCTACTAAATGAAAATAAAACCTCCGCAACGGTATACATGATCATTTGTACAGGCCATTATTAAAGGCCAATATTAAATAATTGAATGAGCGCGAAGAAACCCCTTGCGCTGAAGACGATGCCCCAACTTCCGGAGAAAATGCTTGAACAAAGAACACCCACAGCAATGCATGATGACAACAATTCCTCCACAACCTGTTTGTGTGTTTCTGAGCAAGTGTTGGACATCCGGTCTTGCAACCGAAAGCCACCTGCAGCATCAGTTTGCTGGTCTTTCTTTCTCGTCGTCGTCGTCGTCGTCCTCCTCCTCCTCCTCTCACGGGAGAGGAAACAAAGCGAAAAGGGAGGAGTAGAAGTTAATGACCCAGTCTTTGTCTTGCTCGTATCCGACAAAGCTATGTAGAGCGATGACCCATTCTCGGTGGGCGACTGACTGACTTGACTCAGACTCTCTTTGACCGTAAGGCAAAACGCAGCTTATTGGAATGCCCGCAAGTGGTGCTGTTCTTCCTCGACAGTCTTTGCCCGCTAACTTTTGTTGGCGGGAAACCAGATTGCCGATGGTTTACGCGGGAACTCGATGAACTTTCAAGATTGTTTACGTGGCTGACGGGGCCCTCATTTAAGGGTTATTCAACCATTTTTTTTTTTTTTTTTTTTGTGCAGAGCTGTTAGCAAAACTAGTTTGATTCTGAATACTTAGTCAAAATTGCAGCGCTGTGGGTTTTTAATGCTTCTTTCAGCTGATGGGATTTACAACGGTTTAAATTGATGAATGCAAAACCTCCTAGATTTACATTCCAGACCCACACTTTAATTATTAATGGACACACTGCCTTCAAGGTTTTCTCACAAAGATGCATAAGCTGGCATGGATGCTTACGTAAATTTTTACAAGAAGGTTTTATCTACCGCCGTTAAACCAAAGCTGGATTGGAAACGAACGTGTATTTTCTTCCTCAAATCTGATCTTTCGTTTAAGGTAGGTGGTAATTGAGTAAATACAGAGGTTTCATACACAAGGAGACGAAACTGATACCTTAATTGTGAGTGTAGTGGAGTTTCGTGGTGTACCCTTGACTGACATCATGATCTGCCACACAGAAGTTATATAATGAACAACCGTTTAATATCATTGTAAAAGGTTTTCCTTTAATCAATTTAAACGTAATTTTATTGTAATATTTATCGGTTCTTAAAACGCCAGTTCCAATCATGACATATTTTAAAAAGAAATACAAATATCTTCAATGATTTGTGAAGCAAATGAGAAATAGTACACTGCATTTTCTGCGTAGTCATTTACGTAAGGACGGTATCAACTCATGATTTGATATCTGCATTTCAGCAAGTACATCGAAATTCGAAGAATAGTCTCAGCCAGATTTTATCAAATTATAAAACATCCGCTCTAGGGACTGTTTTCTTTTTGATACGTTGTCGTTGTTTTATTCATCTAATTAAAGGACTCAACGTATAAGTTTACAGGATGTTGTAGATAGTCTTATGCGAACTTCTGGGAAAAGACGAGTCAGTGGGTTGGTCTTTCTCAAGAGCCGTTCTCAAGTGGTCGGGAAAATATCACGTTGAGACCACTTTCTTTTTTGTAACGTAACAATTAGAACGTTAAGCAATATCCTAAAATTGAACATGATATGCTTAACAAAGGCCTTTCCAAGTTTGTTCGTAGAATGAGTTGAATGTTAAGATATTGTGTTATCATTATGTGAAACGGACGCAAATATTGCCAGCGTACAGAATGAATTGTGCGATGAGTTTGGTGTTCGGTCGAAAAAAAATTTTCGTATCGTATGTAATTTTATTTTGCAAACTTTTCATCGCAGAAGTTTTCTCTTTTTTTCTTAACTATGCAGACGCCAGTGTCTGGAGTCTCTGTTATCAGTCTATAAACCGTTATCAAATAAGCAGGACCCACTAAGGTTGTTTGTCTAGACCTCATTCATTTTTTATTTGTTTTATTTTCTTTCTTTTTTCTAGATTTTGATGCAATGGCAAGCACAGGTGATAGAAATGCTTGCGATAAAATGTATTGTAGACATCTGAGGTGCGAAGATTCCCCTCTGAAAGAAGAACTCTAAAATTATGTAAGAAAGGCGACAAATAATATCATGGAAAGTGCTGACATCTCGCTACTGGATGTGGCTGGAAAGTCTTACATGATATGAATACTCAGATGCGACTGGCAACCTAATGCAAAATGACACCACAACTACCTGATTGTTTCCAGTTGGTATGCTGGTCGTCAAGAACCATGCGTCTAGATTCGAAGCATTTATGTAGGGACTTCAAGAACAGCCTAGGGGAACAATGGAAGACTTATTGCAACAATTATTGCAAAAATTGCGATAATTGTTGTCCTCGGAGCTTACGCAACGTTTAGAAGAGGGTTGTTCATTAGAAAGCTTCCCTTAAACTGGGAAAACAATAAATGGAGAACTAGACCGATAAACGACTGGGTCTAAGAGAAAATACCCGAAATATAATTTTAGAGATTATGAAAGAAGGCCTCACTCTTAATTTTTGGTTATGTGATTTTTTGATTACCACTGAACATAAAGCAAAGCCAGCAAATTCAGTGGGAAGTGGTTTAGGATGTCAGACATCAGATGAACTTTAACAGAAGGCTCAAATGCAGTCGTGAAGGCCGTTTAAAAGTAATCCTTTTTTCCTAGAGTTATTCTAGTTTCCCATTACTAGGTACTTATGGAGCAATACTGGTCAGCCAAAGGTGTACTCGTAGTTTTATTTGATGACTGTAATCGTCAGAGTGGACATTAAATCCCAAAGGGATGACAATGAAATTCATAGCGTCATAGTCAATCCTTCTCTTTACCCGTGGGGAGTGGGAGTGGTACCATCAATGCACCTCACGGCTGCACCGTAGGCTTTACTGAAGGTGGTTTGCAGCGTCCCTGCGGCCCTTAGTTAAATCAATTTTTAGCATTTTACTTCAACCCCTTTCCCGCTTTCTTTCGACCATCCACTCCAACTCCCTCTTTCCCCTGTCTTAAGCTCGGAATGGCTGAAAGTACTCCAGTACTTGATTTTATTGCTTAATCTTTATAAGTCTGTCTTACCAGTCCTGTTGTACAAAGTGAAAGAAGCCGCGAGACCCGGAAACAGCCTGCGTCAGTAAGTTAGGTGTGAAGGGCCTGCAGGGAGTAATAAAATAAATGCCTCTGCATTTAGTATTTAAGGGCCGATTACTGTAATTATTATTATTATTGAATTGGAGCTGAAGTGCATATTGCAGGCTCTCTCTCTCTCTCTCTCTCTCTCTCTCTCTCTCTCTCTCTCTCTCTCTCTCTCTCTCTCTCTCGTATGTGTAAAGGAGCGATGTTTTGCATAAAAGTATTGAAGTGTAGGAAACCTTCGAAAGTATCCATATTGCACGTAACTGTACAATAAGACGAAAAATTTTTCAGATGAGTATGCCGTTCATTTGATTGAAAAGTACATAAAATTAAAGCAATTTGGCAGTTGTCTGTCAATACAAAAGCACAATTATGCTAGAAATTACGGATAACTTATTATTATCACAGTTCTATTTTACTCTATGGAGTGTGGTCGAAGACAGTTACTTCTTTACTTCTTGTTTAATAGTAAGATCATGCTACCGAACGCCCTATTTAGACCGTATGCCACTTTCATAAAGTTGTCGTTTAATTCTGGAAAATTGACGTCACGTCCACATGTTTCAAGTGAATCTGCATGAACTGAATGTAAAATATAAATTTTATACGTGTAATTGTGAGACACGCGTATATAATAAATAGAAATAATGTACACCATCCTCGCATACAGAGCCGTATGTTTGTTGGCATTTAATAAACTTTTGAACCACAGAAATTTAATTTTTTGTGTTAATCGTATACGATAAATGAATTTATGCTTAAAAAACAAAACAGCCGAATAATTATTGCTTACTGAGTTTTATGAAAGTAATTTCAACTGAATTCCATGATAAAAATTAGGTTTTAAATCGGGTCTTCAAAATCTCTCTTCAGTTCATGTGTTACAGGCCAGAGGGATTGTCACCATTTTAATGCAAAATCCTTAAAACCGAACCACTTTAGGATAATTTTTTGGAGGGGCTAAACCTTATTTTTCAGCTTGCTAGGTCTAGGTTCAACTGATAAACTAAGTAACCCCCACGGGAGAGGTTTTCAACTTATATGGTCTAGGATCAAATGATAAACGAGGTACGACTCACGAAAGAGGTTAAGTAACACGTAATCTCTCCCAAATTTTGAGATAATAATATAATGGAATCGCTTACAGCTTGGCGACCAACTCAGTGACACGACTGTTGCAGGAGGCAATAAGCCAAATCAAAAGGAAGATTCATCATCCGCAAAAACCAGTTTCCATTTTCCCTCCCCTCCCCCCTAATAGCATTCTCCTCACCGCCCACACGCTACTGAACTAAGGCGGTTGGGGTCATAGAGGGGTCAAGAGGGCTTCTCTCGCGGGAGTAGGAGGAGGAGGCGGACCCGAGTGGGCGACTGAAGGGTTCGCCTCGCTCTCTCTCTCTCTCTCTCTCTCTCTCTCTCTCTCTCTCTCTCTCTCTCTCTGTGCGTATATGATGGGTGGGTTGTTTGTTGGGTTTGGATGGGGGCTTGGGGTGTACGGCGGCTGTTTGTGTTTTGGGGAGGGGTACCGTCATAGGCGGGCGGACGATTCTGCGACGACAACGGGTATATAAGAGCAGATAAAAAGTAGGCGGATCCCTTCCGGTCTTTTGGCTGCATTCTTAGCCTTCTTTTCTATTCTTCTTATTCTTCTTCTTCTTCACCTTTTACCGGAAGCCAGCCAAATGCGGGACTGGATTTGAGGAGAATTTTAGCCGTTTATCGAGGAAGACGCCGGATGGAAAGATGCTTTTTGGATGCCCCCGTTTAGGGTAAGCGAAGTCTTCTGATAAACGTTCGGTCCGTCTAATTTTTATTTTTTGTCTTCTGTAGTCTGTGGTGGCGGTGCTATATGCTCTCCAGTGTTGAATATAAATGCATTTTGATATGTATGTGGGTTTTGCAGATATTAAAAATTATTTGTACTTGCCTGTGGGTAATTGCTGTTAGAATTATTTATATTTTACTAATGATTTTACATTACGGTTTGTAATATTTTTGTTGACTGAGGTAGCCTTATACCAGCACGGGCAACTGTAAAGTAAGAATCTGAGAGCTACTCTTCATTTGTAACGATGGGCAAATATTAAATAAAATAAACTAAAGAATCTTATCACTTGGAAAGTAATAATTCCTTCCGTGCCCACATTCTAAGATATAAATTATTCAATAAATGAATAAATAATAAAATAGATAGATAATCGCTCAATAACGTTCAGTCCAGTATTGGAGGCGACTCTTTGTCTTTCTGTTAACACCTGGATCATCCTCATTCTGGGGAATTCAAGTTTTTGCTTCTGCAGACGGTGGCTCATGGGAAGCGCTTGGCGTCTAGGGATGCCTTCCCTCCCTCCCTCCCTTCCCTTTCTCCCTCCCTCCCTTCTTCCCTACCCTTTTCTCCCTCCCCCTCCTCCTCCTCCCCTCGCTCTCCGAGTCACCCCAACTTCAATCGCTGCTGTCATCGTGTGAGAAGGAAGTAGGTATATGCAGATTTTTTTTTTTGGAGGAACTATTGAGAGAGAGAGAGAGAGAGAGAGAGAGAGAGAGAGAGAGAGAGAGAGGTAGGTGGGTGGTGGTTTAATTGTTTTTTGCGCCTTACTGTTATGTCTGGTAGTATTAGGCAGATAGCTATTTTTGTCTGAACAGTTTTGCCATTGCAAACTCTCAAGATTGTTGATGTGATTAGGCAAAGTCAAAATTTGCTATTATAACATAAATCTTATGGAAACATCGTAGGTATCGCACTTTATCATCGAGACTTCTTTATAAGACCTGAGTGTTTAAAAATGACGTGCGATGTATTTTCGCCTTTGTGATGGTAACATATACATAAATCTGAACATTTTGTAGGCTGAAATATGAGACTACAGTCCCATATTACTTTCTGCTAACTAATCTCTTTTCTGTATTTCTTATTATCTTCCGTAATTTCCTTCAAATGAACACCATATTCTCAGGAAGCTTGAACCTCAAGTCAGTGGCCCCTGTGGTCTTGTTCCATATGAGTAGGGATTATCTCCCGAATATAATAATAATAATAATAATAATAATATAATAATAATAATAATAATGAAAGTCGTTGCAAGTTCTACACAGCCAGTTATCCTCCTCCTCTTTATTCTCAGTTTCCTAATTTTTTCTTGTGTTTTATCGAACCACATAAAACTCCATATTTCATGAAGGACCTTCGTTTGGTTGTCTTACAGCTGTTACATCCTTGAACCCTCCGCAGTCCAACCGTAGTAGGAAGGCGGAATCCCCGAAAGATATGAAAATGGGCAATGGGCAACAAGAGGGCAGGAAGTATTAAAAGATGTGGGCAATGACCTCTCTCTCTCTCTCTCTCTCTCTCTCTCTCTCTCTCTCTCTCTCTCTCTCTCTCAAAACCATCCCACCTTTTCAAGAACAAATACATTTATCAGTCTCCGCCCTCAGCCCGGCAGGAAGTTGTTACCTGTTATCGCATAGCATCTCGCGACACCTACAATCTTCTTTGTTTTTGCATTCGGTGCATTCGTCAGATATTCTCTCTCTCTCTCTCTCTCTCTCTCTCTCTCTCTCTCTCTCTCTCTCTCTCTCTCTCGTTTTCAGAATCTCGATGACAATGAATTTTTTTCTTGTGAATGAATTGTATTAAACCAAAAAAAAAAAAAATTATTCATATAGGTGCTTCCTCTCTCTCTCTCTCTCTCTCTCTCTCTCTCTCTCTCTCTCTCTCTCTCACATTTCCAGGATCTCTCTCTCTCTCTCTCTCTCTCATTTTCGGAATCTGGGTGAAGTAAAATAATTATCTTTTATGAACAAATTGTTTTCTACCAAAAAAAAAATTCAAATAATATGTGCTTCTCTCTCTCTCTCTCTCTCTCTCTCTCTCTCTCTCTCTCTCTCTCTCTCTCTCTTCACTCACATTTCCAGGATCTCCGTAATATTCTAACAAAAAATTATGTACGAGTATGCCCTACCCCGCCCTCTCTCTCTCTCTCTCTCTCTCTCTCTCTCTCTCTCTCTCTCTCTCTCTCTCTCTCTCTCTCTCATTTCCAGGATCTCCGTAATATTCTAACAAAAATTAAAGTATGCCCTACCCTCTCTCTCTCTCTCTCTCTCTCTCTCTCTCTCTCTCTCTCTCTCTCTCTCTCTCTCATTTTCGGAATTTGGATGAAGTCAAATAATTATCTTTTGCAGACAAATTATATTCTACCTAAAAAAAAATATTCAAATATGTGCTCTCTCTCTCTCTCTCTCTCTCTCTCTCTCTCTCTCTCTCTCTCTCTCTCTCTCTCTCTCTCTCTCAAGTATATCTTGTAGGTTTATCGGACATCATTTTGGGCTTTAAATAAATGAAATAGTGATGACCTTTTCTGCAGTCAGAGAAAATTAACCAAACCCTCAAGATTTTATTTAGATCCTTAATCTGGGTATTTAAATATGTATGTTTTTTGTTCTGTGGTTATCATAAGAAGTGTCGTAAACGAATCTGCAGTAATTTAACTCACCTCCTGCCAATTAACCTTAACCTTAACCTTAGAATTCCCCGTAGGGGATAGTGCCCGTCAATGCACCTCATGCGGTGGATTGTAGGCATCACTTAATAAGGCTCTGCAGCGTCTCTTCGGCCCCTGTCTGCAACCCCTTTCATTCCTTTTACTGTACCACCTTTCATAATCTCATTCTTCCATCTTACTTTCCACACTCTCCTAACAGTTGGATCACAGTGCAGCTGCGAGGTTTTCCTCCTTATACACCTTTCAAACCTTTTTGCTCTTTTAATTTCCCTTGCATAGCTGAACGACCTCAAAGGTCTCAGCGTCTGGCCTTTGGCCTAAAACCTATATTCCATTCTCTCTTCATCTTAGAATTAATTTGGATGAAACTTTTGGAATTTAATTACCTTGCTGAGCTACTAGCATTGCCGACTAAAATTGCATTTGCTTGAGCACTTTTTATTCTATAATTATTTAAAAAGTAAATGAAAGTCTTGGTAGTGGCGTCATTTTATAGTTAATCTTTAGAGAATACTCAAATCATAAGAGGGTGAGATGAATGGCATTTACTGGACAGAGAACGGAGCTGAAGAGTAAAATTGTATATAACATTTAATCATTACTACTTTACCTGATTCCTTTGTTCTATTTTTTATGAAGCCACGGACTGTTCTGTTGGGTCTTAGAATAGAACATTATTTACCCATGAATTTGTTGGCATTTACATTGTAAAAAAAAAAAAAAAAGGAAAACAAGCGTATTGATAGCCTTCTTCACTCCACCTCCGTTCAAGCAATATTGATTTTTCGTTCATCTGTTTAGTCTGTTGTGAACACAGTGTATGGAAGAGATTTTTTCAGGGCATGGAAGGGAAGAATGTACCCTTGGGGCAAGTATTTAGACGCCATAAATGGTCTTATGCATACCGGACGTGGGAAAGTTATGCAAGGTGCTGTTTTTTATTTGATGGAATTCCATTCTTTCGTTATCTGTTTGCAGACATATCAGATTAAGAATGTAATTAGCATACCCGGATAAGGCCTTTTTTATATACAAAAGGGATGTGTTTGAAGTGATGCTTCTTATCCTTCAGATTTTGTTTTAATTCATTTGTTAACAGAATTGCTGATGAAATATGCCTTCATTGTTTCTTTTTAATCTCAGTTCATCTTCAGAATGTTTTATCTCTGTATGGAATCCTATTTTCGTATTTATTCAAGTCCTTCGTTTAAAAACGCAAAAATAATTATGGTAAGGAAGACAGACTTCTACAGTTTGGACTTTCTTATTTCAGATGTCTTCTGTCATGGGATTATTTTTAATTTCATTTCATAAAACTTTTATGAAATGATTAATTCCTGCCTCTTGGTCTCATAAAAAAAAAAAAAGAGCAACAGTCAGGACTAATTTACTGGGGTCATTAAGTAGTTTCCCATCTGGGGACTAGGGAAAGCAGCGTGGAGGCTCTTCAGTTGAAAAATCTATTATTTTTATATTTATAGATAAAAGTACATCCAAATGGATCTCTAACCAGGGGTTAACCTGTCCTTCACAACCAAACGCTCTGGTTATCACCCAGCAAAGTGGTTACATGGGGGCGCTGAGGGAATGGTTATAGGAAAGGACTCAGTCTGAGTTTCTCCTGCAGTTCTCCTGCCCCACAGACTTTGGTTTACTCAAAAACTTTTGGGGGTGATAATGGTTTTAGTTAAATTATATTCATCAAATAAGTGCCTCTTGACGTGATCTTGGATCTGTCAAGAATAGACGAGATTTGAACATCTTGGGGGCGTCTCCTGAATTTCAGATGTGTCGGTTTTATTTCCTAGTTCCTCGTATTTATTCATCTTTCATCTTTTCCTATAACTCTCTCTCTCTCTCTCTCTCTCTCTCTCTCTCTCTCTCTCTCTCTCTCTCTCTCTGCAGGCTGATTTCCCATTGGGACCCTCTTGGAATCATAGTCTGTTGACTCTGTCCATAAGGGTTTTCAGCTGAAGATTTAAAGAAAGAAAGAAAGTTGGGATTTTGGAATTCTCATGTACACAAGTGACATTATTTATTTGTGTACACAAGTAACCTTGATTATTTTATTAGCATAGCTTGTTCGAAACTTTACCTTCGATGCGTTACAAGTATGTCCAGGTTAGACAGTCATTTTCTGGGGAATTTCTGAATTGCCTGTGATGTACACATTAGTTAGTGATATCAGTTACAATTTGCACATAGTCCCCGAT
Source organism: Macrobrachium rosenbergii (assembly GCF_040412425.1). NCBI lineage: Eukaryota > Metazoa > Arthropoda > Malacostraca > Decapoda > Palaemonidae > Macrobrachium > Macrobrachium rosenbergii. The sequence goes on from NC_089745.1 coordinate 43,937,540, forward strand.
ACTGGGGTAAGTTACGATATGGTCAGATCTAATAATGATTTTTGTTTTAGGAAAATCTTATGTTTTAGTTTTCTGTAAAAGAAGATGGCTATTTGTCTGTTCGTCCGCAATTTTTCTGTTCGCCCTCAGATCTTAAAAGCTACTGAAGCTAGAGGGCTGGAAATTGGTATGTTGATCATCCACCCTCCAGTCATCAAACATACCAGATTGCAGTCCTCTAGCCTGAGTAGTGTTTATTTTATTTAAGATTAAAGTTAGCCATGATCGTGCGTCTGGCACTGCTGTGGGTGCCAACAACGGAGGCCACCACCGGGCCGTGGCTGAGAGTTTCATGGGCCGCGGCTGAGAGTTTCATGAGCCGTGGCTGAGAGTTTCGTACGGCATTATACGCTGTACAGAAAACCCGATTGCGCCGAAGAAACATTGCCTATTTTTGACCCGTTTGTTACTAAATTCGGGTTGCATCAAATTCAGTTTTTGACTTCAGATACCAGGAATTCGAACCACGTAACTTCTCTTCATGAAATGTCATGAAATACGCCATGAATCATGCGACACGTATGGCTTAAAGTTGTAGGATTTGATGCTCGAATTCCTGCATGGTTGGAATTATGTAGTTCCTGAATGAAGTTGGTCCAGGCTTCAATTCCTTCCCCACCCTCCGCCCTCTCTCTCTCTCTCTCTCTCTCTCTCTCTCTCTCTCAGAGAGAGAGAGAGAGAGAGAGAGAGAGAGAGAGAGAGAGAGTTCAGTCTTCCTAACTTAGTCATTTAGGGGTGTTTTGAAGTGTGTTAAGTCAGCCTTCAAACGAAACGCACAACACAGACATATATATATATATATATATATATATATATATATATATATATATATATATATATATATATATATATATATATATATATAATGTATGTATTTATTTATGTATGTATGTGTATAAAGATGTTACGCTATATGTAATGGAAAATCATATAAAGGTTTAATCTAATATGGCGAATCGTCTTGAAACACTGCATCGACACGTATTTTTTTTATGAAATACTTAAAAAGTATTCCCTATAAAACGGTTAATAACAGGATACATCGTTGTAATTTGGTATCAAATATGGTTTTATTGTCATAACTAACTTTATAAAGTAATTATAATTTCGTTGTTAACCTTGGTCTCGAAGTTGGGTTTGGAAAATTTTAAATAGAAGTAACCTTCTTAATTTTGACACTGAAATATAATTTACTTCCTTCGTAGGTTTTATAGTAAATGGAAATTGTATGGTGGTATAATAGGTGTGAATTATTAAAAATGAAAATTTGTGTTGAAAGACTTGTTTCCTTGCCTTTTCAGTTTTGAAAAGTTTTAAAATTATTTCCAAGTGTCTAAATGTTTAAAATAACGTATGGATAATTACCGTCAGAGAAATCTCTCTCTCTCTCTCTCTCTCTCTCTCTCTCTCTCTCTCTCTCTCTCTCTCTCTCTCTCTCTCTCTCTCTTCCAAATATATAATCCAAATCAAGAGCATAAAAGATACCATTAGTGTGCATAATCAGCCTTACATTGCAAGTCATAAAAGAGCAAGAGATAAAAATTTTCCTTTGGGTAAATCTGTCTCCCTTCGGGCATTCCTACCCCCTCCCCCTCTCTCTCTCTTCTCTCCCCCCACCCCCCGCCATCCCCAATTCACTCGAGCCCCAAGGCATCCAGGTGTCGGGTCAGTTGTCGGGTCATGTGTCGGTTCGGGTGACACATTTCGCTTTGGAAAGGTTGGGAGGGGGGGAGGGGAGGGGGGGAGCGGGATGAGGCGGCAGGATGCGCTCTGGAGAAGCCCTTGTGTGTGTGTGTGTGCGTGTGTGTGTGTGTGTGTGAGATTTTCGGGCTTGAGTTAAGGAACCCCTCGGCTGAGGCATTCCTCTCTCTCTCTCTCTCTCTCTCTCTCTCTCTCTCTCTCTCTCTCTCTGGAGGCAAATATAACATTTTCCTTATGATTTTACTGGTTCACAGGTGTCAGTTTAGGTGTTTTATTATCTCTCTCTCTCTCTCTCTCTCTCTCTCTCTCTCTGGAGGCAAATATAACATTTTCCTTATGATTTTACTGGTTCACAGGTGTCAGTTTAGGTGTTTTATTATCTCTCTCTCTCTCTCTCTCTCTCTCTCTCTCTCTCTCTCTCTCTCTCGAAATATAACATTCTCCTCATTGTTTTATTGACTGTCATTTTTCTCAGTCTAGGTTTTTATTAGTTCTCCTCATTGTTCTTGACTGTCATTTTTCTCAATTTAGCTTTTTATTAGTTCTCTCTCTCTCTCTCTCTCTCTCTCTCTCTCTCTCTCTCTCTCTCTCTCTCTCTCTCTCTCTCTCTCTCTCGAAATATAACATTCTCCTCATTGTTTTATTGACTGTCATTTTTCTCAATCTAGGTTTTTTTTTAGTTTCTCTCTCTCTCTCTCTCTCTCTCTCTCTCTCTCTCTCTCTCTCTCTCTCTCTCTCTCTCTCTCTCTCTCAACCAAAGTAGTAGTTCCTTGATCAGGAAGTCAAGAAAGAAGCAAAGATGACAAAAGCCAAAGAGGTGATGGAATGTCTCTGAAAATACCGCAGGAAGTTTCCCACCCTCTTGCATAAAAGGATAATTTCTGGGGAGGGGCCACGCAAATGAAAGAAAAAAAAAGAAAGAAAGAAATAATAGCCCGTTCACTTGTAATAATAGTAGTTATCCTTGTTACGGACAACGCAACGACCAACATAACAAAAGCTCTCATCACTACAGGGAGAACTTCTGTCGCCCATCCTTTAAAGAGAGAGATATGTCTTGTCGCATCGGCTGAAGCCAAGTATGCAGTTTGTGTGTGTGTGTGAGAGAGAGAGAGAGAGAGAGAGAGAGAGAGAGAGAGAGAGAGAGAGAGAGAGAGAAGGGGTGGGGGGGAAGAGGAAAAGTGCTATTTTTATCTGTTACACCTTTTTCCTCTCTCCTTTCAGGGTGGTGTGTGCTGGGCAGGTATGGTTTTGTTCATATTTTTTAACGTTAACATAATCTTTTGTAGATTATGTTTCTCTTAAATTATTTTATGCCATCAAGTGGATTCATTTGATCTACTTTTAATCCAAAGCTTCAAGCTGTTGAATAGGTTTTTCTTGTATAAATTAAGATACTTCTCTTTATATTTACTTGGCTGGTGCATAAAATGAAATATTTTTCGTTCTGTGTACATAGATTGGTGCAGCTGTCTATAGTATTTTAGACAAATGATCCTCTCTCTCTCTCTCTCTCTCTCCCGATCAGCGAAGTAAACCAACCCAGGACCTTGTCGGTACCGATATGGATGACCTCCAAAGATACCAGACGCCGTTGGGGCATAAGCCCATGGAACACTCTTTGGAGCAAAGAGTGTGGTTTGCAACTTCATCCCGACGTATATTTGCTTAAAACTTGGGGTAAATGCTTCCTGAAGCCACTTCATCTGGATGTAAAAGGCGCTTCAAAGTCTTTATGAAGATCAAGTAGGATTGATGAAAGGATTTTGAGATGGTTTGTTCATGAGGAGAGATTTGAGGACTTACAGCTACCGAGAAGAGTTTATGATTCTGAAAATGTTAGAAGGAAGAAGAAGAAAAGGACTGTACAGTGCGATTAACTATGATCTCGCAAAGTAGAAGGTAATTGTCTCTTGTTTGCATAATATAAAGTTTATTGACTGACGTAATGTCTATGCGTATTCCGGCAGTAATGAAATAATTTTGGATATTACTATATTGGTTAAAGTAAAATGCTTTCCATGTAAGGACCAAACACCCACCCCCTCCCCCGAAAAAAATCATACTGAGAGACAAGTGATAACGGAGTATGGATGACACAGAAGCCGACATCCGTCTTTGGTGATAGAATCACCCTGCCGAGTCCTCCTCCTCCTCCTCCTCCTCCTCCTCCTCCTCCTCCTCCTCCTCCTCCTCCTCCTCCTCCTCCTCCTCCTCCTCCCGTCTTAATATCTCGCCAGAAGCAGCAAGGGGAAGAAGGGATGGAAGAGTAGGGCACAGTTATTGCAGCATCAGAGTCTCTCTCTCTCTCTCTCTCTCTCTCTCTCTCTCTCTCTCTCTCTCTCTCTGTCGAAGATTTTGTTTTTATCTCCTCAGCCCAGGTCTTCTCTTGTTCCACTGGATTATGGGGATAGGGTGATGCTGGCGTACTGATGCTGCTTATTGATAGAACTTCCAGGTTTTTTTTTTTTTAAAGGTGTCGAGGTAAGGTTTTCAAGTATGTATTTCTTCATTAATGGAAAACAGTGTTTATATCACTGTTTTTTTTTATTTGCCTGCCACTGTTATGCGGCAAATATTGGATCCTATAAACGAAATTGAAAAGTCTACAACGATGAAATTGTTGTAGACTCAGAATCATTGTTTTACCTTTGGAAAGGCCGCCATTTCTCTCTCTCTCTCTCTCTCTCTCTCTCTCTCTCTCTCTCTCTCTCTCTTTCTCTCTATTTTGTTTCGACTATATTTGAGCAAACTTTCGTGAATTTATTCAAAATATCTGGCACAGGGACAAAACTGCATGAATTTTCCTTGTGGGTGAGTGCTGCTTGGCGGGAAATGCTCAGTCGGTGTTGCTACTGAAGGTTGCAACATTTTGCTTGGTTAACCCGAGAGTCATTGCTCTATAGTTATAACAAATTATTATATTTAGCGTCTTCAATTTATTTTTAAAAACCTCCAAAAATGTCATGCATTATTCAGGTTGTAAAGAGCTTAATTTTTTTGCTTAGATCTTTTGGAAAGCATCGTACATCTGGAAAGCGCTTCATTTAAACCTGTTTAGGTGTAGCGAATGAATGAGAAAAGTGAAAATATCAGCCTGGCCTTCTGCCGTTGTTCCCCTGCAAAACAGCCTCCCATCGTCACAAATTATCGTTCAAACAAGTTCTGAATCGTCTGGAATAAGGTTAAAAGGAATGCACGCGTAGACCTCGTCTCACCTAGCCATTTTTTTTTTTTTTTTTGTAAGTGGTGACATCGTTATTGATTTGCCGTAACTCATAAATTCTTATTACATAGGTCTAGGATACATGACTTCATAAGTTAAGTATACCTTAGTTTTACCAGACCACTGAACTGATTAACAGCTCTCCTAGGGCTGGCCCGAAGGATTAGACTTATTTTACGTGGCGAATAACCAATTGGTTACTCAGCAACGGGACCTACAACTTATTGTGGAATCCGAACCACATTATAGCGAGAAATGAATTTCTGTCATCAGAAATAAATTCCTCTATGTTACCTACAGTAAGCACGGAGTCCTTTTGATTTAATCGTTTGTTATCAGTGTTCGTTTTCCAATTTTTTCATGATTAGGAACAATAATTTTAGTGCATGACGTTCTGTAGTCAGTCAGTAGCAAGATATTATAGCAGAAAAAAAAAAAGACATATACAGACTCGAAATTTTGCCCGAGTCTCCACACTTCTTCGGTGAACGTAATTGCATGTTCAAGTTTCCAGTGACATGGTTCATTCGTGCGTCTAGTCTGTATCCGCTGATATACGGCTTCGGGGTCTTCCTTGGTTGCTGGACTGATACCCTTCCATGATACCCGCTTGGCTTGTCCGGCCGCCCTGCTCCATGAATTATGAGGAACAATTCTCTCTCTCCACCTCCCTCGAAAATTAATGCTGCTCCGTATGTGTTTGTCTCTTTAATCTGTTTGTTTAAGAGTATGTATTTTCATTGAAATATATTGCAGTTGCTTAATTTTTCGAAAGAGGTACAGATACACACTAGCCATAGTATATTGTGTTAAGACAGCATATAGTATAATAAGATACAGAAGTATATAATTGTATTTCCTACCATTCTCCTTCTTTTACATCTGGTTTTGTTTCGCCAGAATTTGTCTATATTTAATGTTGGCTGTAGACATTTTTTTGGCAAATGTAATTTTTTGTGATGATTTTTGTAATTTTTTCTAATGTTTTAATTGGGAAATCCATGTTATTGAATGCTGTAGCATTTCATAGGAGATACTACAGGTTTAGATAGCGCTTACCTCTGGTAATTGAGAAACTTGAAATGTGCCCTATTGTGTGGGAAGCAATAGATTTAGTTTTGATCTCGTACAGGAGATGCTGCCGGTGTTGTTCCTTACTTAAATTTAGGTTAATTTTAATACCTTTTTACTTATTATATGAAGTCGTTGTGGAGCAGAACTAGAATTACTTGACATTTTTCCAATACTGTTAGGTTTTGAGAAATTTTATTATTGATTCGATATTATACACGTCGACTTGTTTAGGATTTTTACATCTGCTTATTTTCAGAGACTGGAACCAACATAGCCTGACCAGAAAAAAAAGGTGGATGAGGTTTAGGGAATAGAAATGAACCAAAAATTTCTCTGTAGAGCCCAACGTTATGTTCAAGCAATAATGTTACCCAAATACCTTAAATCTCTTGATTGGTTTAGAATAGCAGTTTGCTGTCGTTATGGTTGATATCTTTACTTCCATAAAATTCCTTCATGAATCTCGAACTAACAAAAGCAAATGCATAGCATATCAGCATAGGGTAGGGATCTATATTATTTATAGAAGTGCCCCATAATTTTGAACATTTAGAGAGAACTTTCTATGAAAGAAAACGAATGTTTTGGGGTCACTTTAATATTTAGGTAAGTTTTAATGTCACCTTGCAGCGATGGTACCACAGGATGTTCTGACAGTTCTGATGTTTTCGATTACGTATACAGTTCTGTTAATTTATTATAAATAAATGAAAAAACTCCTTAAATTGATGTTAAGGGGTAAACTTCAAGTCTCCTCCCACTTTTACGTTAAATATTTAAGCAGCATTTTCAAAAGAATAGATGGTGTTCAAGAACTTGTTTTTGAGCTCCAGTGTGGTATAAGCCGTATGAGAACTGTTTACAGTCATAAAAAACTGATTTAACTTATTTACGTCTCTAGGTTTATATTTCCTTGATGATAAACTGCCAGCGTTCATTAAAGAAACCTTTACTGTAGAGCTGACAATCCCTTAGGTAATGATGAAGATAAGCCCATTCTAGCGAACAAAGGTGCCAAAATGGCCCCTGTGTCATTGCAATACCCCTACGCAATATACTCGAAAACAGGGAAAGAAACCACTTGAATGAGGTGTTTAATTTTTTTTTTTTTCAAACAAGCCTCGAGTTTGCTCTGCAGAGCACCGGACTCAATAGATTTCTTATCTTTCCAGTGGTTACATCATTGAAGTTATTATCGTTATCTTAACTGTTGCACTGAAATCATTATCATTATCTTAATTATTGTCGTTACTCGAAGTCATGGATAAATTTCTCCAGTCTCTCTCTCTCTCTCTCTCTCTCTCTCTCTCTCTCTCTCTCTCTCTCTCTCTCTCTCTCTCTCTCTCTCTCTCTCTCTCTTTTATGGGAGATGCATGGAATTATTTTAATAAAGGATGGTTAAAAATAACAATGATGTCTTTCAAGTGGAATTTTAACAGCTTGAAAAGAGTGTGATTATTAACATTGTTAATATTCAGAAGATAAACCACTATTCATATGGAACAAGGCAACAGGAGCTGCTGACTTGAAATTCAGCCTTCCAAAAAATATGGTGTTCATTTGAATGAAGTTACAGAAGATAACTGACTTTTAAAACGAACTAAACACAGGAGGGTTTCATATATTTCAGATGTTAACTCAGCCTTGAGCACTTGTCAGTGTTACATATTTTTAGTTTTCTGTAAAAGAAAGCTATTGTACCGGCTTTGTCTGTCCGTCGGCACTTTTTTCTGTCCGTACTTTGTACTGTCCGCCCTCAGCTCTTGAAAACTACTGAGGCTAGAGGGCTGCAAATTGACATGTTGATCGTCCATCCTCCAATCATCAAACATACCAAATTGCAGCCCTCTAGCCTGAGTAGTTTTTATTTTATTTAAGGTAAAATTTAGCCCTAATGGTGCGTCTGGCAACGATATAAGACAGGCCACCACCTGGCGGCGGTTAAAGTTTCATAATGCTCATACAGCAGTATACCGAGATCACCGAAAGATAGATCTATTTTCGGTGGCCTCGATTATACTCTGTAGCGGTTGTACAGAAAACTCGATTGCACCGAAGAAACTTCGGCGCATTTTTTACTTGTTTTGATAGGGAATGAAACTAAGATAATTTTCTGTGACCAAGTTTTTATTGAGGAAAATACACGATTAACTCGCCTTAACTCGTTGTGTTTTATTGGGATTGGTAAATGCGGAACAAAACGCTTGATGACATAAGTGAGCACTCTTTTACCCTTTTACATCATCCACGTCTTATCTCTTGAGGCCTGACCCTGATCTTTGTAGCAATCTCACTTTTCATTCGTTGAATTTTTTTATTTATCCTGTTCTGGTTTTTCTTAAAACTCGTCTACTCTTAATGCCTGCCTCTTCAACATTTGATACTTGGAGTGTTCACATAAGGTTTTCGTTAACTTTTATTATTTTTCATTGGTCACTTTAGACTCCTGTGTAGCTATAAGAGGCTACGCACGTGGATTCGTGGTAATTGAATATTTCGTATTTTCTTTAACAAATATATGCAATGGTGTTCTTCATCCTTTTTTTTCTTGATAAGGAGATTTCTCCAGAAACTCCACACTTTTTAATAGCTTAATGCAACTTTTTTTATACTTCTCTTCGTAATAAACTTACTTTATTATAGTGCTCGTGTAGTTAGATCTTAGAAAGATCGTTTCGTTGACTAGTTTTATCTTTGTGAAATATTTTAGTTTGCTTCTGTTTGTTTTTAGTCTGGTTCTTGTCTGTTAAGGTGTTGTTTTGAAATTTTGAGTTCTACACATGAAATGGCATCTGTTGTCTTAAAAGAATATCTCTACCTTCAAAACATTTTTGTATCTGGAGCAAATGTTTTCAACTTTAACAGCACAGTTGTTTTTGATGTCCAGGTTATGCCTATGTATGTTATGGTTATAAATATTGCTCTTTTTCGGTTAGTATATCTGCCTTTAAATATGAGGCAAAGGTGATTGATTTATTTATCATTTCTGCTGCAGTATTTAAGTTAGATTAAGGGGCCACCCCGTCCTCTACGTCATGCTGAGACGTAGGGCATATTTCCGGTCCCTCTGAAGTAGACTCTTGTCTCGGTACCGGTGCATCAGTAGACTCATTAGTCCTTACAGTTGCATTTGAAGCTATTTCTGTTATGTCTGCTGTACTGTCAAGCTGATCTGTTAGTGCTTCAGTTGGGTCAGCTTGAGTTCGAGAGGTTTCTTCAGAAACCTCAGCTGCCCCTGGTGCAGTCTGAGACACCACAGAAGATATTTCACTTTCCGAGGTCTTTCTAGAAACTGCAATTGTACCTTCTGTCGTTTCAGGCGCTTCTGGTTGCGCTTCAGTTGTTGCTTTTGGTGGAGGGAGATTTTCTGTTTGCAGCTCAGGTAATTTTGACCTTCCAGACACATGTCTGAAGTCAGACGGAGAGCTAATAGTTACGCTCTTGGACCTTTTGGGCTTTTTCTTCGCGGAAAACTTTGAGAAGAAATTCTCTACCTTACTTCCAGAGCTCCTCCTCCACAGGTCCTTGTCATCAACCTCGAGGCATCCTGATGACGAAGGCTGAGTAGGCTTAGCACTCGACTCTTGGGACTCCTCCAGAACTGACAGATTGCCCATGGATCTAGACATCTTAGCCAACTGAATTTTCAGCTTGTCAATCGAGGAACTCGAATTCAGTCTCGGGGGTTTGGGTGGACCTTTCAAGAGGTGGCTTTTCCCCGCCTCTTCTTCGGGGTGACTTTTGGAGGAGGAGGCTTGTGGATTGACCTGTGGCGTTTGGTGGAAAGATCGGGGTGGTTTGGGCGGGGGCACGGTGTTTCCTGGTAGTGACTGGGTTCTGTGACCTCTGTTGTAGATCTCTGTCGGTGATAGAGGATGACTAGAGCAAGTTGTTGCTGGTGTGCATGGTGGTGCCGAAGGGACTGGAAATGGCTCTTTGTCTGTTGGTGCTGAAGGACGGAAGTCAAGTGAGTCTCTCTGCGGAGAAATTGAAGTTAAAATACTGTGTAAGCAGACACAAATCACAGCTTACGAATCTAAAACAATATCAAAATACCAAGTAAGCAGACACAAGTCATAGTTTACGAATGTAAAACAATGTTAGAATACCAAGTAAACAGACACAAATCATAGTTTACGAATTTAAAACAACGTTAGAATACCAAGTGAGCAGACACAAATGATAGTTTAAGAATTCAAAATAATGTTAGAATACCAAGTAAGCTGACACAGATCATAGTTTACGAATTTAAGACAACATAAGAATACCAAGTAAGCAGACACAAATCAGAGTTTACGAATTTAAGACAACATTAGAATACCAAGTAAGCAGACACAAATCATAGTTTATGAATTTAAGACAACGTTAAAATACCAAGTAAGCAGAAACAAATCATAGTTTACGAATTCAAGACAACGTTTAAATACCAAGTAACCAGACACAAATCATAGTTTACGAATTTAAAACAATGTTGGAATTCAAGTAAGAAGACACAAACCATTGAAATCATAGCTGGCGGACAGTGGGACGAGGTGTACATCGATATTATCGATAAGAAAACCGCAAGATGTTTGCATTGTAGGCCTATATCTTACCATAGTCAACAATTTGGCGAGTTCCACTTCTAATGAAGTGATGTCAGTCATGACTTTTGCTGGTGTCCGGGAGACAGGAACGTTGTTTGGAGTGGAAGGTACTTTATACGCGCCACTTTCTGTAAAAAAAAAAATAAAAAAAAATGATTACATTTTCGATTTTAATACAGACTAAAGCCGTTTATTAGATTAAAGAAATGCACCAGCATGACTGCTTAGGAGATATTCGTCAATTATACTGATGAAATATGACTACAGTTACTTGCAGAAAGTTTTTCTAAATTTTCATCTTGTGTTAGATCGCTTTAATCCAAGTGAAACTACTTCTGTGAAAGTTTTGGGAAATGTGGTTGGAAATGATGTTCCAGACTGATGTAAATTGTCAATGAAAAGTTCCAACATCTTGAGTAGAGGAAACTTTAGATACATTAATGTGATCCTTTTGAAACTTTTAAAAGGTTGATTAAAATTTAACACAAATTTGTCGTAAATTAACATTAAAAATATTATTCATATATAAAAAAAAATATAGACATTTGCTTTAGATGTTGTGAGGGGCACCTAGGGAATTTTAGATTCAGTTTATTATTATTATTATTATTATTATTCATAAATCTTTTAAACTTGCAAAGTCTCATAGATATTTACCAAGAGCCTGTGACGTAGACGCCAGTCTCGTAGGCCTTTCTATCATGGACATAGCTCGAGGCCTACTCCCACCAGAAGCTGAAATGGAAATTTGCATCTTAGCAGTTCCTAATTTAATTTACCGATTTACCTCTTTCTTTAGTTGCATTTGTATAGTCTTGTCTAGTATCAGTATCTCTCACTGTCAAGATGTTTTTGTTTCTTGCAGTCGTGTTTTTCCCTTTTTATGAATAGACGGTTATCAGTTTATGACTTACACTGTGCTCAAGATAAGCCAAAGTTATTTTGTTAACTGTTCTTATCAGTTTTTGGTTAATACAAGCTCTGTCAGCTTTTCATATTCATCATGGATACCTTTATCCCAAATTCGCCCCCATTTTTTTTTTTTTTTTTTTTTTTTTTGTGAGGGAGGTAATCTTTGCAAACTTCACTTGCATAAGGGTGAGTTCGCTGAACACTCCCTATATACATTTCCACCTTGACTTCCATAGACGCTACCAAGTTTCGTCCAAATCATTTGTTGCACACTGCCACCTTTTTTGCTTAACATATTCTGTGACAGGCCACTATTCGTATTTTACCATCACCAACTGAAATCACTCTCAAATACATAAGGAAAGAAACCCTTTCTTTCTTCGATCATCCATTTATGCTGGTTACATTACTCTTTTCCATATATATTCTTGACTGTGTCTTCTTAGCGAACACTTTCAAACTTTTACAGTTTTCTGTAGTTTCTCTTTACTATTATCATTGATAAAGGTACCTACTGATGATCCGCTGGAATTTTTATTTGATACCTTAGAGAGCAGACACTTGGATATACCGTTTTCCAAGGACACATTAATAGAAATATTCAAAATTTGTTTAATTCAATAAGAAATTTTACTTTCAAAATTTTGGTATGGCTATGGACAACCTTTTATCCCCAGTTTTAAGTACTCTGTATACGGAATTTTGTGAAAACAGAACATAAAAAAATTATTCAACCCAGTGTATAATACGGTTCAGGTATGTAGGCGACGAAATATGCACTTGGCCTGGGACAAAAACGTAAAGGATTTCTTTGGTAAATTAAATAAATCAGTTCCACCAATAAAATTCACTATAGAAAAGGAAAATGACAACAGCCTACCTTTTAGTTTTCTTTAAGAGAAAACTATAGTGGCGGCTTTTAGTTCTCTGTAAAAGAAAATTATTGTGTCGGCTTTGCTGTCCGTCCGAACTTTTTTCCTGTCCGCCCTCAGGTCTTAAAAATTAGTGAGGCTAGGGGCTGCAAATTGTTATGTCCATCATCCACCCTTCAATCATCAAACGTAATAAATTGCAGCCCTCTAGCCTCAGTATATTTGATTTTATTTAAGGTTAAAGTTAGCCATAATCGTGCTTCTGGCAACGATATAGGATAGGCCACCACCGGGACGTGGTTATAGTTTCATGGACCGCGGCTCATACAGAATTATACCGAGATCACCGAAAGACAGGTCTATTTTCGGTGGCCTTGATTATACGCTGTAGCAGCTGTACAGAAAACTCCATTGTGCCTAAGAAACTTCGGTGCATTTTTTACTTGTTTTGTATTGTCTACTACACAAATGCAGAAACGGCTTTCAAAACAAAGCGTCTAGAAAAAATTTCAAATATATTTCTCTGTCTACCGTTTTATTCTGGTCAGAGCGATAACGTATACAGAAATTAACATTTACATCCATGGTTTTAATAGCATTACGTTAGTAATACAGGCAAGAAATTAAAACATCCTGATTCTGTATTAGACAGTGCACTAAGAGTGATAAAGGTCTTTTTATGATAACAAAAAAGAAACTCGTACACAAAACCCTACTTTTACTGCTATATAGTAATAATACCCAAAGATATTCCCCATCTACTTGAGAACTTTGGAGTTAATCAATTTAGCGTTTGAGAAGAATAATACAATGAAACAAGCACTAATAAAGAACTCTTCCAAAAATATATTCAGCTCCATGTAAGTCTTGTGATAACTCTGATATCGGTCAAACTGGAAAACCTTTAGAAAAAACAAGAGAACAGCAGAAAAAATTACAAGATATGCTTAAGTTAACGCTGGAATTTTCGCGCGTTAATGAAAACAATCAGTTGCGCAGGGGCAAAAAGTGTATTTTATTTCAATAATATACTAGAAGGGAACATGATCCAATCTAATTTTATAAAGGAAGGCTTTTGTAAGAACATGATGATCATTCAGGGGATGTATAAACTTGATCCAGTAATTTCAAAAGAAATATGTAAAATGTATAGATTTCAAGAAAGGTAGCTGACATTGGTTAGGGGAAAAGTTGTGAAGACCCCCCCCCCTCCCTGCATAGGTAAAGAGATTTTTAAATAGATTACCGACCCCAGGCTAACCATTTCACTGCTCCTCACTCTCTTTTTTTCCACCTGTCAGGCGTAAATATTTGGTTTCCAACCATCTGCATGTTCGTTTGTATTGTCAATCGAGCATATACGTTGTGAATTTCTGCCACTATGCATCAGTACTCTAAAAGATGTCTTACGTGTAAAGAGGATACTGGTCAGGATTTACACCCAGTGTTTAATTTTCATTGTGGTACACTTCATATACAATATATATATATATATATATATATATATATATATATATATATATATATATATGTATGTATATGTATATATATATATATATATATATATATATATATATATATATGCACAGTATATCATCTCCTCCATCTTGCTTGCATTCTTGCATACGTGCTGCAACGCTTCTGCCACCACATCTAGCCAGCTCTTCGTTGGGAGAGTCGGTAGAGCTGTGGACTAGCACTCGCTAGGCCCGAGTTCGAGTCTCCGGCCGGCTGATGAAGAGTTAGAGGAGTTTATTTCTGGTGATAGAAATTCATTTCTCGCTATAATGTGGTTCGGGTTCCACAATAAGCTGCAGGTCCCGTTGCTAAGTAAACAGTTGGTTCTTAGCCATGTAAAATAAGTCTAATCCTTCGGGCCAGCCTTAGGAGAGTTATTAATCAGCTCAGTGGTCTGGTAAAACTAAGGTATACTTAAGCTTACCACATCTAGCCTCAGTTACTAAGCCTTCCAGACTATACATACTTTTCCACAACGTATTGTCTTTTATTTTCTCTCCGTGTGACTAAACCATCTCAAAACACTGATCCGTCTTACCATCTAAGATAACCTTTCACCACATCGTCATGTCCTCGTATTTTTGTAGCATTTTTACATCTCCTATCCTTTCGCCCATTCTGTCAACACACTCTCCGTACAAAAATCGTTATAAAAAAAATCATTTTTTTTACTGGTTGTATTGTCCATCCACACTTCATATTAGTACAGGATAGTTGGCATAGCTGTCCCTTCATTCAACTCAAATTTTGATCCTTCAGACCCTGTGGTTTTCTTATAGATCCTTTGATGAGATCCTTCTGCCAACCTCACTTCACATATCCTGTTATTCATAATGTCTGTTATCTTATCTTTTTTCTATTATATTTACCCAGAGCACCAACATGAATCAGCAAAGTCAATTACATTCATTTTTCTGTGTCCCTGACTTTTATTTTCCATATTGCTAACATTCGCCTTCTCGTATATTAAAAATCCACAATTATATCAATAAATTATATTATTTGTAAAAGTTAAAGACAAAGACTGTCGATCACTTGAACAGTGTTCCTCCTCAGAATGTTCGAAAGTCTTTGTTTTCAACTTTTAGAAATAATACAATTTATTGATGTAGCTGTGGATTTTGGATATACAACAATTTAATCAGGACACTGAGAATTTTTTAGTATTCGCTTTCTTCTTCTACACACACTTGCAAAACCTTCACCAGCCTGGGGAGCATCTCTTTCATCGAAGGGGTCGACCCGGGGATCGTGTTGAATCCTCTCCTTGACAACGCCCATGTAAAAATTGGCAAATAGGACCCCTCATGGGGGTCCTATTACCTCTCTGTCGATCTAGGAACACAGGGAGCTTATATGGTTATGAAGGAAAACAATTGCTGGCTCTGAAAATTTAAATGTTCCTCAATACAGTAGAGAACAAGCGTGGATTTTTAAATGAAAACATTGGTTGAAACTTTTATTGTTTATATTGGTTTTGTGTTATATAAAGATGGCAAAATACTCTTCTTTCTTAAATGCAGTGTATCCTACATGGTTAGGCCCCAAGTTCTTTATTTCTCCTGTCATTTTCAATTTTGTAGGTGTGGTCATGTTATTTAGACCAGGCCACTGGCCCTTGCTTTATGTAAGAGATAAGTGCTATTACTAAGAAACAAGAATAAAGCTAAAAGTTCCATGGTTAAACCAGCCACTTTTACATACTCTTTTGCACACGTCTCTAGTTTTCTCTAACACTTATTTGTAAGCAAACATCAGACGATCTCATTTTTCATCAGGCTTACAAATTTCGCTGTCCAACCATGCACTTGTTCTATTGGTCTTTCCTATACACTTAGTCAAAACATACAAGTGCTAAATGATGTCCCTTGGCTTATCCTTGAACTAGGGATAAGCACTTACCCTCCACATGCTGTTCATTTCTTTCTCATAAAACTCATTTGTTTTTATTACATTATTTGCCACTTTGTGGATTTCTGCTCTCTACAAAGATACATATATGCTTACTTACATGGTCAGAATATTCCAGTAGCAACTGCCGAGTTGTACTGCCGAGTGTCGAGTGCAATGTGGTTTAAAGAAAATCAGAAGTACTTATTTTAAAGAAAATCAGATGTACTAGAATTTACCTTCAGTCGGTGGGAGAAAGTCTTTAATGTGGATCAGATCATGCAGAGCTTGTTTTAGTATCTGAAGGGCGTTTTCCTGTTCTTCGTTTTCCTCTTCGTCACTCCCTTCTCCTTGCTCCCTACTGACGCAGATGTCCTCCTCCTCCGCCCCATCCTTTCTTCCAAGGTCGAAAGTGACTAATCTCTGATTATCAGATATTTTCTCAGCTTCTATCACGGACAGCATACGATTAGATTCCTCGAGGAAAGATTCTACTGCTTGCAGATCTAACTCAGTTTCATGCCTTAGGTCCCGTTCTGCTCCCGAGAGAAACTCTGTTCTCTCCGTCTGTTCTATCAGCTGTGCTATGTCTGTTGGTTGGTTCCCTGCCATAATTTACAGATATGGTAAGTCAATCAATCTTTTTGAGTTTTTAGGATCTGCTTTTCGTCAAATTGTCTCTCTACTTGATTTGTCTCTGTTGAATTGGTTCCCTCTTCCCCCGTTGTTGCTGATCCTATTGGGTAACTTGATTTACCGTGTTACATTGATTTTACATTATAGATAAGATAACTTGACGTGACATCTTTGTTATTAAAGACAATATCTTGTCTCTTGAATGGCGTTGTGCATTTAGTATCAGTTCACATGTGGACGCAGAAATTTCGATTACTGATTACCATTTAAGGGACTTAGACCTAATCAACCATATACTGCACTGGTGATGAAACCATTTTCGCTGGTGACGATGCCAGTCCGCTAAACGTTTGATACCACACTGTTCAAGAAAGATACTAATAGAGCGATTAATTCACTGGTGACGTTTTTTTTTTATATGCATGCACTAAGGGTAGCTGGTTGTTGTTCTGTTTCTTACGCTTAAATCTTCTCGTAAGTTATGACAACAGCACTCTTAAGAAATAGTATTTAGACCAATATGTTGGCGCTGAGTTCGCTGTTCACTGACACACGCTGCACACTGGTTGGGATTTCGGAACGTCAGCCCATAAAATTCCTATCTTATCTCTTATCTGTTCCTCGTCGAAATTTTAGAGAGCCTGATGATGATATAAATATCCATGGCTCTTGGCGCTGGGTGATAGAATCTCACCGTCTCGATTGTAGATTTTCATTCGTTGCCAAGTTTCCTTCGAGGCAAAGTTTGTGAAGGGTGCGAGCTGAGCAACTTCTTCTTCATATTATTATTATTATTATTATTATTATTATTATTATTATTATTATTATTATTATTATTATTATTGAGGCATTTGCATTGCACGGCGTTGGAGCGATAATAATGTTGATAACAATGATGATAATTTTATTCTTACAAGTAACGTAGTCTCATTTTCGCTAGAGCACGCTCAAAAGACATCTACTTGTCAGAATAAAATGCTCTTAAAATATAAAATAAAATGGAACAGAAGTAAACAAGCGTACAAGTAACAAACAAGGGTAATCATGAAGGATTCGGAGAGTGAGGGATTGATTCATCTTAGTCTGATACTTAGGCAATATCAGTCGATTATGATTTCAGTGGCACTGATTTTTTTTTTTTTTTTTTTGCCTTTAGATACCGCCAAATGCAATACGTACAACCACTATCAGAGGAATCTCCTAGCGTGATATTATCTTCAGAAATAACTTGTAGTCCACTGATTAACAAATAGTTGCCCCTTGCTTCTCCTCATTGTTAAATTGTCAAAATTGTCATATATTTGCCGTTATCAGTATTTTTCAATTTTTTTTTTCTTAGCATTTCTTTCCCCGTCGATGTCAGTAGTCTGAGCTTTCTACTGTAGATCTCAGGTTGTATTAATAGTCACAGTGTCTTCTTGACTGCCGTTTACCCTTTCTTTTGTTTACTAGTGATGATGATGATGATGATTGTTATTGTTATTATTATATTATTATTCTGAAGATGAACTCTATTCATCTGGAGCGAGCCCACAGGGGCCATTAATTTGAAATTCAAGCTTCCAAAGAATAAGGTGTTCATTTGAAAAAAAGTAACAGAAGGTCATAGGAAATCCAGAAAGCAACTGCGCCTTAAACAATGTTCATTTTTCGTCTTCAGCAAATTTATGATTTTCAAACGGTTGTGTTTTCGTTCTTTTTTCTCATGCTCCAATAATCCTTTTTTTTGTATGTTTTCCCTGCTACTCAATAAACGCCACGATTAACGTTTTCCGCCTCAGCTCCTATAAATCATAGCCGGTCTATCATTCACCTCCGTAAATAGTAACATAGTAACCTTAAGTTCTTAGGGAAACGCACTTATCTTAATTACATTTAAAATCATATTTTTAACTTCTCTCCCGCTCAGAATCGCCTCTTATTACCACGGATGAGCATGTAAAACCTCTAGATTTTGTAGAGTGGGGTCAACTTGCTGTTAATGAGCCTTCTGTTCAGGTATGCTTAGTGGTTGATGATGTGATGGGAACTGAATAGTAATATATATATATATATATATATATATATATATATATATATATATATATATATATATATATATAATATATATATATATATATATATATACATATATATATATATATATATATATACATATATATATATATATATATATATATATATATATATATATGTCTGTGTATAATGTGTATGTATGTACGTATTTTGACATAAACATGTATTTTAGTAACTTAAGCATATACTGACGTAGGTTCTGTATGCATACCGGTGACAAGGTGGCAACCTAGTATAATTCTTGAACGATAAAGCATAATTTTTACTCTTTGTTGGAAAACAAACTTTAACTAAATGTAAACTGTATCTGTCTTCCGTATCTGATGTCATTCATCTTGCTCTGATACATAGATAAATGACATAGTCATGTTATATGTAGTATTTAGGCCTTGTTCTGTATTTTTTAATCTTTACTATAAAAAAATAGCGTCATATTTTGTTTATATGTAGGTGGAAAACCAGTTACTTCGTGGAATTATAAATGTATAAAGCTATGTGGAAAAAGTTATGTTCAACTTTGCAGGAAAGTACTTAATTTTTCCAGTTAAAATATGCCTGCTCTTTGAGTGTACTTTTAATTCACACTTTGTAAATCAAGACCTTTTTAGAAGTCTCGATATTTATACGTATAATACGCATAACCGTAATCAGTAACGTCCACCATTGATAAGATATATCCCTTTATTTATCCAATAAACATGATCTGAAATTAGACAGTGGTCAGTTCTGATTGTGTGCTGTAGGCCTATGCAGTACAATATTATGAAGGTCTTAAACTGCGCACGCGCGCTGGAGTAGTATTTGACGTAGGATTTGAAAGATATATGAATAAGATAACTTTTATGGTATTAAAAATCTTTGTTTTATGATTTACGTATTTTGATGGATCCGAAAATTTTGTGATTTCTCAGTTTTAGAATTTTGTTTATACCGGGTAACATTACATAAAACTATCATTTTGGAATTCAGATTATTGTGAATTATTACTCCCCAAAAATTAAATGAAAATACCCTTATGGTGTATCTAACATATTTTTTGAAGTACTAAACTAAAAGGGATATGTTTTTGTATTTTGGACATTATAATTCCTCCAGACAATCGAGAATTGTTCGATACACAACCAGAGATAAAAAGTTTTATAAATAATAAGGGGCCTTATTTTAAAAGCAATGTTCTTTACGGAATATCTTTATTTCATGCCATGCAAGGAGTGACCATTTCATCATGAATATTTGTATTAATAACTGGTGATACACAATATGTAAATATATCATGTTTCAACTGTCCACAATGAAATTCTTATCCGATTTCATATTGATTACGAGAGTAACATATCCACAGAAAACGGATTATCAGTCTCTCTCTCTCTCTCTCTCTCTCTCTCTCTCTCTCTCTCTCTCTCTCTCTCTCTCTCTCTCTATTAAGACAGACAAATGGAAAAGCAGAGGATGTATGGAATACTTTTGTAGCAGGCGTATGAAATGCGTTCTACAAATCTTCGTGTATGAAAAGATTGTAAGACGGACTATCTCGAAACCCCTTTAAAAAGAATCCTAAATCCGATAGACAGTTTCCGTGTTTTCTGATATTCCTCAGTCAATAATAATCATAATCAGATTATTTTCGAAGTCATAAAGACTATTTCAGGTGCTTGTTTAAATAAGTGAAACTTAATCAGAATATCATCCAATCTATCAAGTCCAGTAAATGCATTTAAATTTGAGTATGTTATTTCATTGGGCTGTTTAAAAGAAAGGAGAATATCTAAATATCAAAACTAGGAAGAAACGTATGCTTTTGATTGTCAGTGAACAATTCATATGATGTTATGATTTCCTCGTTAATATGATTATAATCATAAATGAGATTTTAATGAAAGCAAAGCGCTTGGTATTGACCTACATGAACAGGAAGAAGGCAAGCGAGGTTAATGGTTCTATGAGAGTTAAAAATTCCATATAATCTCGACTGCGAATAGAAAATCAAGATGGTCTTGAACATTTCTTTTGATGTATTGGTCAAATGAATGGTGACCACGGCCATCCAGATGAAGTGAATTATAAATTAAAGGTGAATAATTTGTATTAGAGAAGGAAGTAAGTAGCAAGTGATGAAGCATCTTTTGAATCTGACAGTTGATATATATGTATATATATAATTACATATATATACATATGTATATATGTATATATAATATATATTGTATTTATATTATATACAGTATATATTATGAAATGGAGTAAACTTTAAAAAATATATTCGACTACAGAGAAATTTGGTGGATTCGAATTTTTATTTAGAATAAGATATTTTTGACGAGGACAAAAAACCTTTGAGTAAAAATACAGAGATGAAATAAAAGGATGAAGAATGAGGAAGAAGAGGCTCTTAGACATGTTAGAAGGTTATTTAAAATATTCCTATGAATATCCGAATTCATGATATGCTAGTGAAACTGGTTCTCAGACTGGTTTGTGTTTAGAATTTATTTGTATGTGGGAGGGTTACATATATCTTAGTCAACTACTTCTTCAGTTAACTGTAATGCGAGAGATATTGATGCTGTACATGGTAAAGACATAAATAAAACATTTTTTAAACTTCTCTGAAACAAAACATGAGAATAATCCGCTGTGATTATTCCCGATGATGTAATAAGGCTTTGAGCTGTCTATATTTTTCGTTATGAAGTCTCAAAATATTATATTAAAGCATATTAAGTATTAAACGGCAAGGTCAAACTCACGATGGAGCATTTTGAAAAAGAATTAATTAAATAAATTAGTGTTTCAGAGACAATATCATTTAATTTACCACTTACAGTGTCATTTGTCATCACTGAAAATCAATGTACACAAAACATGACTAACATTCAAGTAATGCACTAAAGATCAATTTCCTTCCCTGTTCTCTCACTCTCTCTTTCAGCAAGACTCGAAAGGGAAGCGAAAGAGAGAGCGAGAAATGAATAAACATGGGTACTGGCAAGGCGGTCTTGGTATACTGGGCGGCAGCTCCACCATCAAGGGCACCAGCAGGAGGATCCTTGACGTAGATGCTCGGGTGAGGCTTGATTTGTGACTCGCCCTGGGTGACCTGTGAGTGTCAGCTTGGCTTCTGTGGGCGCCAGAAGACCTGGAAGGAAGACCTGTACCCACTTGGAGTAGAAGTAAAGGAGCTACTGAAAGAAAATGAGGTAAGATTTGCGTAAGATCAAGCACAGGAAAGATATAAGTGGCGGAATTTCACAGAGACCCCCTGGAGACGATGCAACGGTAGTGACGTGTCATGGATTGAAATTCGGAATTGCAGAAAGGGTCGGTCTTGTTTTAGATTAAGCCAACCGGCTCTAGATTATGCTGGCACGGGCTCTTGCTCCTTGATCAGCCCTTAATGGAATGGGTGTTTCGTGGTACAAGTTTCTAATTAGCTAGAGGTTGGTGTGACATAGTCAGTTTTTTTTTAAAAGACCCTTTGAGACGATGCAACGTTAGTGACGTGTCATGGATTGAAATTCGGAAGTGTAGAAAGGGTCGTTCTTGTTTTAGATTAAGCTAGCTTTATGCTGGCACGGGTTCTTGCTCCTTGATCAATCTGCCCTTAATGAAATGGGTTGAATGTTTCGTTGTGCAAGCTCTTAATTAGCTAGGGGATGGTCTGATATTTGTCAGTTTTAAAAAATATTTTCTCAACATGTCTCGAAATAGGTTTCCTGAAGAATCATTGTTATGTAAATTTACAAGAATGCATTTCAAGCAGCAAAAAGAAAAAAGAACAAACAAAAGAAACATGACGCAAAAATTTGAAAGGAGCATTTTTTCTTAAATTTGTCGTTTCTGGTGTGCCAAACAAGTACATCTCTGTACAGGTTTTCTCATTAACCTGTGCAAAAGCACCAGGCTATTGTGCTACAAGCTGTAAAAGTTGTCTAGTTTTTTGTAAACAAGTTTTATATTAAGAGATTTATTTGTTGCTATTGTGTAAGAGCACGCTTACCAAGTTCTGCACTGGGGAAGATTTATCCAGTTCGTAATATTATCTAAACCAGTGGTTTCCAAATATTTTTTTTTTTTTAGCTCATGAACCTCTTGGTAATTTTCATTTCTCTGTGGCCCCTCAAGACTTGAGATTACTTCAGTTTTGTAATCTATGAAAATATCGGTGTCTATTAAATTTACATTTTTTTTTTTATTTATTTCGCATAAACAAAAATATTTGATGGGTTCAACAAAAGCCACCACTTATATTACAGTCATATAATTTTTCCAATATAATAGCAGAACAAACTTCCATTGACAAAACTTTAAAATTCTTTGACAAAATATTTCCAAAGAATATGTATGTATGTTTGACAACATACATATATATATTTATATAATATCATATACATTATATAAAGAATATATATATATATATATATATATATATATATATATATATATATATATATATATATATATATATATATATATATATATATATATATATATATATATGTGTGTGTGTGTGTGTGTGTGTGTGTGTGTGTGTGTGATATCGTATTACCTTTTTGCATTCATTTATTCACTGAGATCCTTGTACCTGATGCATCTTTGCCTAAATTGATCATTATTGGGGTCCATGGTTATTAGAGACAAACGAAGATCACCCATACTTACAATTTCGAAACATTTGCTAACTTTTGATATAAGGAAAAACGCTTTGCTAAACCCTGACTGAAAATTGTAAGTAGGAAAGGCAGTGATATATAATTTTGCTTCTTGACAGGGCACTGGGAATTTCACTGTAACGTCACTATCTGTCCATATTTTATTTAGCCCATGATTAAATTAAGCTTTCTTGCTTGCGGTCAGGTATCAATGCTGCCAGATGTATAACAAATAAATCATAGCAATACATTGTTGTAGGGAAAGGGAAAGAGATTTAAAGTTTCGTGAAGAACAACTCCTAATTAGTTGTTAGAAGCCCCAATCCAAATTGACAGATTACGGAGAGCTACTTATAGTCAAATTTGTCATGATATTGTCAGAGAAGGAAAAATTAAATTATTTGAAATTGCAATATTATCTATAAATTTAATATAATTACGAATAAAATTAAAAGTATATACATCAGGGATATAAATGAAAAAGAATTTAATACATCTAAAATCTATTTTATTATTTCAGATTTCAGTGGCCTCCTTCATTGCCCCTGTGGCCCTTTACTGTCCAAAATTTTTCTGTGGCCTTCCTGAAATTTACCATAGCCCCTGTGGCCACATGACCCCAGATTGGGAACTACAGATCTAAGCAACAGGTCACTGTCAGAGAAAAGT
Organism: Macrobrachium rosenbergii; assembly: GCF_040412425.1. Taxonomy (NCBI): domain Eukaryota; kingdom Metazoa; phylum Arthropoda; class Malacostraca; order Decapoda; family Palaemonidae; genus Macrobrachium; species Macrobrachium rosenbergii. The sequence continues at coordinate 43,961,388 of NC_089745.1, forward strand.
GGATCTAAATATAATCCATCATAAGCCTAGAAAACCGTAACCTAAATCAAAACACTTTCATAACGACATATCTCTGTTTGGTATTATAAACGGCCCATGAAAGGATAGCACATTAACAACTTCCCGTCCCTCCCACCTCTAAATCTCTCCGCCCTTCGTAACCAGGACAAGATTATATGTAAACATGATCAAGGTCTAAATTTAGATGCTCCAGGACGCGTTGGAGTCGTGCAATTTTATTTAATCATGAACAAGTGCCTGTTAGACAGGTGGTACCACGATGTGGAAATAAGATTTGACCCTCACATATTTGTGTTATATTACACACACGCACACACACATACATGCATATATATATATATGTGTGTATATATATATATATATATATATATATATATATATATATATATATATATATATATGAAATTTTTATCACACCGTGATTTATATACAATCATGAAGCTATAAATGTAGTTTAATATCCAATTCACGCTACTTATGGGAATATCCCCAATGGGGAATTATCATCGAAGGGGAATTTTTAAAGTTATAAATGGATTGGTACCGCCGGGTCCATTTTTTCACATAAAAAAATTCCCCTTCGGTGATAATTCCTCATCGGGGATATTCCCGAAGTAGCGTGAATTGGATATTAAACGACATTTGTAGTTTCATGATTATATATATATATATATATATATATATATATATATATATATATATATATATATATATATATATATATATATATATATACTGTATGTATGTGTGTGAGGAGCATATGTGTGCCATAGAAAAGCAACCTCACTATGCATTCAGGAAGAATATCTACTGTAAGTACAGGAAAGGAAGCTAAGGTGACTCATCAGGTATAGGGCAAACATCCGTGGTCGATTTGTTTGCTGATCTTGAAATGGTAACATCATTCGGTTTTTATGAGAGGAAGTCTTTTACTTCGGCTAGGAGGTCTGATTTTTCATATCTTCGTTGATGTTTTCAAACCCATCGGTGCACGCGGATGTTATAGAACAGTATGACAATAAAAGTCTCGTCGAAATAACATTGTAATGGTCAGCACTGCAGCGTCGTGTTTGCGAGAAAGGCGAAGAGCCGGGGAGGGGTGAATGATACTCAGGCAATGAAGGTCGCGCTCAGATTTTAGCAAGGAACCGTTTTTTGTGCGTTGCTGGGGATGTATACTTGGGTTCTGCAACCAGTTTTGATAGTCCAGTTAAATATGTTGTCGTAACCTCGCACTTTGCTAGAACACCATGCAGAAATAAATTTAAAGAATTGTTAAACAAACTCCCACTCGTTGATAGCTTTCAACTGTAAAGGTTGCGTTATGTACACAATGCCTTCAGTGTGAGTGGTACGGAATTTTCATTATCTGTTATGAGGAAGTGTTTGAGTGGCTCAGCAGATATACAACTGTATTATAAGATATAATAGAAATTTCCGTTTTCTGACAAAGGAACCTTTTGCTTGTCGTATGTAGGTCAGATAATAAATTAAAACATAATTCATGTCCTCTCTGTTGATGAGTGATATTTCATTATTTCCTTTCGTAAATTCTAATAGTTATCTAATATTCATAACATTTTAGCTTCAATTTAATTGACTCAAATGTTTCACCAAAATGTTCACTAATTTGTTTCTACAGCTGATGGCCACACTTACCGAACCGTGTACATTTATTTATGGTTTTACTTATGTATTTACTTATTATTACGTTGATATAAAACCGCCGTCAGTAGTAGATAAGCAGCCGCTTAATCAAGAACTTGTCAAGGCAACCCTGGTTGACCGAGCCATTAAGATAAGGAAGTAAGAGAATCTTTACGAAAGCGTACGAAGGTGAGCAAACAAGAGAACCTCGACGGACTCGCTCATGCAAGTTGCAAACTTTAGTAAACAAAAGTCAGCTGAGTACGGACGACGTGACCTAGCAACAACCCTTGTAACCTCAGTCACATGTTTTATCCGAGGGACGCAGTAGGAGGCCTATATTGAAGGCGGGAAAGTAATCTCAGCACTTTTGTAAGTATTTTTTTTAGCTGAGACCTTCGTTTTGGCGACGGGATTTTTTTAGGCCTAAGCGACAGGATATTTTCGTCATAACTTTTACGCGACTATTTCGTCATTGGTGGCACGACTGAGATAATATGCCGGAAGTCGTCCTCGTGTGCGAGATAGGAATATTTCTGAAGCGTTAGCCTAGATATTTTTGTAGTATTTTCTAAAAGAACTGGTTGGGTAGGCCTATAGGAATTAACTTTAGCCTACCGCCATAGAAAACGTAAACTTCGTGCTTTCAGTTGAGCCCGTGCTTAGGCTCAAGCTGTTTTTAAACGAGGCCTCTTCGCTCTGTTCTTTGGTGGGAGGATAGAGGCCTAAGATATGTCTTCCATCTCCTACATACCTGGCTTTTATCGCAAGCCAGGTGTTGGTTGGGTGGGTCGAATCCAGTGTCCCACACCAGGCTCCGTATTCATTTCACCACCTTGGTCTATTGGTATTATTTTATTAGTTGCCATTACACGATATGAAATTGTAACCTACATTTTTGAAAAGACCTCTTCATCAAATTACGACTTATAAGTTGAGACAATACCTGTCCCCCAACCCCCTCCATAGCTAATATGGCAAAATTGTAACCAGTAAACACCCCTAGGTTACGTGGTATTATTTTATATTGGCAGCTATCATTAACCTAATTAATGTGGTTTGGCATTCATTTATAATCTAGGCCTATTTAGGGTTGGTAAGTGTTCTGGTAACATACCAGAGTAGTCTGGGTTACTAACCACAGTTTGAGGAGGCAAAGTTTTAATAGCCTAGTTACAGCATAGCCTAGTAGAAGTGCATACTGATAGGCTATTAGCCCATGCACTCAATTGGTCAGGCTAAGTTTCGGGAGCCAGAAATTGAGATTAATAATGACTGTTGAAAGCACATTGGTTTAAAACACTAAAAAGCTATATCCATGAAAAATGACTACGGCGATGTTAACACGATCAGACGTGCAAAAGAATGAAGTGTAATGTAGTATCATGGGAGGTCTGGGTATGCATGGAAAGGCTTTTCAGTTCTGATCTACATTTTGATATACACAAAAAGTTTTGGGGCAGAGATCCTTCACACAAAGACAGGCAGTAGCCTATGTATAAAGGTATTGATGGGGTCATAATGAACAAGAAGAATACATAAGAAATAAAGAGTAACATGATTTATACATGTAGTGGGTGGCTGGGTTAAATGTCCTTGCAGTTGAAGTAAATAATACTGTCTTAGGATTGTGCAGCATCTTGATATAGTGTAAATGACTACAATGCAAGTGTGGATATGTGTAGGCTACGAGTTGCTATTCTCTGTAGAATACTTAGGTACAATATTGCATTTCTGTGAGTTTGGTATTCATCACTAGTGTCTGATGTCTTTACCTTGATTTTGATGTGATATTAATTTTATAGTTATGCATTGGTGTTCAGATATGTAGTAATGCAGTGTGTAAGCATATATATACAGTATTACCAATGAACTTATACTGAGAATTCTTGAAGAAAATAACACGTTAATGTATCCTTGATATTATATATATATATATATATATATATATATATATATATATATATATATATATATATATATATATATATATATATATATATATATATATATATAATATATATATATATATATATATATATATATATATATATATATATATACTGTATACATATTAAGGAAGTAAGAGATTCATTCATGCAGGTGGTAAATGTGCCTTTTGGGTGAAATCCTCTTGCTCATTTAATAGAAAAGATTTTTCCAGTTGAATGGACGCAAACATTTGGGCAATAAAAACAATTACTGATCATTATGTAGTTCCATTATTAGACCCTTAAAAGTTAAGGCTACATAAGGAAATACAGTAAGTTTGTATGACGGTCATTTCATAATCCGTTAATCATTTTCCCAAATTAACACAGATAATTGGTGCATACAGTCATGTATTGCATATAGTAAGTAATATTATGAACTGTATCAGAGCCCTGTAAGTGCTTCAGGAGAAATATAGGTAAAAAAAGCTTTTATGTGCTGAAGATAGTTATGTTATTTTTAGATATTTAGATCACTTGTGTGAAAGTGTGGCTGGAAGTATTGCTAATTTGTCAATGGCTTATTTATTTGAATTCTTGTCAGATCTGACCAGCCCTCCATACAAGTTGATTTAAATTATTTAGGTTTTGCTGCATTTATTCTTGATCCTTAGCATGATACTTTTGAATTATTTCACTCCATATTCCTTTATTAATATGGTGAAAATTATGAGAATAATTGCTGAAACATGCCATGATGTGACCTTGCTTAGACTTTCAATCTATTTTCATAGGCTCATCAGAATTGTGATGGATGATGATGCAAGAGCCCTATTTGAAGAAGAGAAGAGTTCAGATAATGGTAAAATCCAGGATGAAGGAACGACAGAAGACGAAGGCGCAAGCACTGATGCGCCAGAAAGTGACGAGTCAAGGGTAGCAACAACTGGAACAACAAATGGTCATCCTGATGACTTGCCACCATCCTTGCCAATAGATATCAGTGAACGATCACCTCTGCTCTCTACAGCAGCTGCTGTTGCTGGGTACAGTTTTTTTTTTATCTTATGAGAACAGAGTTTGGATTGTATCAGTAGGCTATTTCCATGAGAATTTAAAAAGTCCTTCAGAATAAACAGTATTTTATTATTTATCAAAATCTCATTGTGTGCTCATAGTTTTCTGTAATGTACTTTTAGGTTTAAATTAAAGAAGTCATGGTTAATGTATATGAACTGTAATTCTGTGAGGCCTTGCTATAAATAGGAAAAATTTTTCAAGGTTATTTTCACTCAGATAAGACAACGTAGTGCATATTTCATGTGAGCTAAGAGTGAGTTTGAAGGTAATATGGTGAACTTTCGAAGCAATAAACTACTGTACACTCTTGACTGGAATAAATCTTAATGATTCATATTGTCTAAAAGCTAAGTGGCTTAAGACATTTATTTATTTATACTAAATTTGTTTATTCTTTACAGTGTTTACTCAAGTTCCTGGACAAATACTGTGGGTCCTTCACCTTACACAGTTGACAATAAACCAAAGAGGTATGTACTGTTATTGTATAAACTTTTTAATTTAACTTGTACCCTGTTTTAAATTTTGTTGTGTGGAAACAATCAGCATTAGTTTTAGAAGAAAATAATGAAGTTGAAGATACATATAAGTATTTGTTTAAATTTGCAGACGACCTTTTCACCCAACTGTCCCGGGTGCAAGAGGTAGTGTAAGTAGCCTTGTCAGAGTTGGTGATGACCAAGATGGTGATACCCATCTTTATACTAGGTATAGATATTACTCAAGATTACGAGCTCCTGTTGACCCAGGTGATCCTGCACTGGTAAGCAATGAATTATTTTTTCTCGTTTTTCATCTGGACAGGGGAACATATTACTTAATGTACAGAATAATCAAAAGTATTTTTTGAAACTTAATCATGAATGCCTTTTTATTTAATTTTAGGATATGGTAGGTTGTGGCGATCCTATGTGCCATCCTATTGTTTTTTAACTATAAATAGCTAAGAGCAATGCCAACTTTCACTTTATTTTATTAATGGTTTATTTGCCTAGTATTTTATAGTTTTTATTATAGTAATTTGTGTTTCTGATATGGGCGTCAGTGACCTTTGAAATTATGATTTTGAGTAAATTCCAGTTATCCTTCCATCTTATCCAAATTTTAGTACAAATATTGAAAAGCTGCAAATTTGAATGAAAGTATAGATTGCTGCCAATCGAGTGAATGTATAGCTTGCTGTCATTAGAAACAATATCTGGATTATTCTCTTGAATACAGTATATAATGTTGAAATGAGTATGGCAGTATGGTGCATGAGCAATGTTTTAATGAAAATGTCTCAATAGCTTTGGAAATTCTGCTGCTGTATTCTTTACCATAATGCTTGGTAATATGATTATATCATGATCATGGTATGGTGGAGTTCTCTCTCTCTCTCTCTCTCTCTCTCTCTCTCTCTCTCTCTCTCTCTCTCTCTCTCTCTCTCTCTCTCTCTCTCTCTCTCTCTCTCTCTCTCTCTTCTTCTTCAAGTTTTTCAATTTTTTAAAAATTTTTGTGATGTCCTGTTATTGCAGTATGTCTCGCTACATTGAATGTGCTTTTTAAAGTTTCTTATTTTAGTTGATATATTAATGAATGATGAGTGCCCTTTAATTTGGTTGTTATATTTGTCATAAAAATTAGATTGTTACTGTATTTATTTGTATGTTAATATGCTTTTAAAAATTTCGCATTTTATTTGATATCCTTTTGAGTAATTGGTATTGGTACAATTTGGCACTGAGCTGATCATCCAAAGCTATTTTAAATAGTGTATGTACTTCAATTTGACCTTTGTGTAAGTCACAGAATCAGGGATTGCTTATTAATTTCTTATATAACAAAATCATACTGGAAAAGTAGATTGTGTACAATTAGTTAGGTATTCTTTGCCTCAATACAGTTTATTGATAACTTTTTTCTTTTTTCTTTTAGGTCATTCCAGACCATGTGGTTCCACGGGACCTGTTTTTGCCTTACATTCCTGGACAAAAGGTTGATGCTGATGGGAAACAGTCCTCACCTATTACAATGTTAGTCATCAATTTTTACTTGAGTGTTTGTGATATCTTTTTTTCTATTTTGATTATAAATGTATAGAGTATATATTTCTTCTATAGGAAATATTTAACCAAGCCAACTCATTACCCTGAAGACTTGACAGTAATTTACTTCCAGCTGAAAATTGTTGGTTTGTAATGCAGCCTTTATTTGTTAATATGATCCAGTGAAGCAATATGATTAGTGTTCTGTTTGACATTGATAATATCGCATTTATGGTATTTATACAAAATTATCAACACCTTGATGGGGACTTTTGCTTATTTTCAGAACTGTTAGAGTCGAACTTGATACAGTTCAGAAACAGCAGATTTAAAGGGGAGATTATTATTACAGATCAGTTGCTATGGGTTTTGGTCTCAGAATTCATGCATACTAATCTTCTTTTCCAGAATAGCTATTTGGAATACCATGATGGGTACTTCGTTAATGACTATGCCTTGGGCATTTGGTCAAGCTGGATTTTTAGGTGGTTTGTTGATCATGCTTTTAATGGCTGCACTGGCATTGTATACTGCTATTAGATTACTGTCTCTACAGAAAATCATGGGTATGTATGTTTTGATTTTGTGTTCTGTGTAGTGATTGTTTTTAGGAAGATTAATTCAGCTTTTGCTGGCTGATGACCTTTCTTTTTTTTTTGGTTTTATATAGTACTAGTTTATTCTTTACTTTTTATTTTTGATAGCGTAGTCACTTGTTTCATCCTCAAGGAGTTACCCTTCCTGGGTCTACCAGAGCTCCATGTTGACTAGACTAATATCAAAGAATTCTCTTCTAGCATGGTCTTGTAGCTGGGTATTGTGTCATAATGATAAACACTATAATATGTGATGGAATATAATGGACTCAAAGATAAGAGGGCATTTTCCCTTATCGTCAGGGAAGCTGAACCCAGTTTTCCAATGTCAAAACCTGCGCTTGCACGTCCACCATCTTGTTTATGACTGGGCCGGTAAAGACCAGGGAGCCATCACTCTCTGTTGGTCAATGCAGGATGCTCCCTTGCCCAAATCCCATGCCTTTTTGTCAGGGAACTGGGAGGGGTTTGAGGATTCAACAGCGACTACCAAAAATAGGATTTTCCTACGTCAAAACCTTTTTTTTGATAGTGTAGTCGCTTGTTTCATTCTCAAGGAGCTTTACAAAGAAACTGACAGGTGACGAAAGGCTTAAGGTCTCAAATTTTAATCCCAACAACCCAAAGAAAAAACATTTCTGGTCCGAGGTCAAGCCACAAGTTCCAAGCCCCATTCTGTATTCTAAAATACCCCCAGGGTTTTGGTAACAAAAAACAAGAAACTAAACACAAACTTATGTTTTTAGTGTGAAGTTCTGTAGTGACTTTACCTAAGCATGCTGGGTATGGTTGCACTATTGTCACACCTTCCCCAGCGATAGTCGGCATACCCACCTGTTAGGAAGACCCCTGGTTTTCTGGTGTAGCACCTATAGGGTCAGGACTAACCATACCACCTATTGATACACATTGTAGTCGAATTTGTTAGAGCTCATGGCAGTAATGTTTTAAGAATACTGTCGCTGATGACCACCCTGTACATTCAAAGGCTTCTTCGAAAGAAACTTTTCTGAAGAAGGCCAAAGACGTACTTACTTTCCTAATATCATGTGACCTAGGAAAGGGGTGTGGATTTGCCTTTTTAATGAGGGATGCTAAAATTATTCTCAGTCTTTGTAGAGAGAGTGGCTTATTCATGCTATGGTGTAGGAAAATTGGACCTTCTGGGATGTTTGCCCAGGTAAACCTTAAGTGCTTGCACAGGGAACAATGTTTTGTCTGCTAAATTGAGTTTTCTTATAAGAATAGATTTCTTTCTTAAAGGATCCTCATGGTCAGGAATGATGGGGCCAGGGGACAATAATAATTGATTGCCAGCTGTTTGTGAGATGTATCGTCCCCATCTAAGAGAGTCCAGTTCACTAATACGAGCTCCTGATGCTAATTAGCATGAGAGTTATGGTTGAATTGGGTCCACTAAATTGAGGAGTTGATAGAAATCTAAGTACCTTGTTCAGGGACCAAGTAATGGGAAGCCTTTCGGGAGCGGGTCTTTGTAGAGCAAAAGCCCACAGAAGGGAAGTGACAATTTCTATACTGGAGTCAATCCCAAATCCATAAAGCAAGGGTTCCGTTAGTGCTGCCTTGTATGCCATGATTGTTGTAACCGCAAGGCGTTTGTTTTCAAAAAGGTATATTCTGGTTGTGGAAGCATGTTGGCTATAGTTTGAAAGGAGTGGTTGTCCAACATCCACTCTGTTGAGGCTGTCGTTTTCCTTGATAGAGAATCTGCTATTACATTGAGAGATGCTGTGAGGTGAATTGCAGACAGGTGCCACTTCTTACTTACTTTACTTACTTACTTACTTACGCCATCCAAAGTATGGCTAGCATTATCATATTGAGAGGAGGTGAACGTGATCCCAATCTACTGATGCAGGACATTGCAGTTGTGTTGTCTAGAACCAATAGAGTGTGTCTCTTCTGGAGGTTTGAGTTTTTTTAGACAAAAAGACAGCCATCAGTTCCAGGAAATTGAAATGACAATTCCTCAGAGTAACTGACCATCTCCCTGCCACCTGACGATCCTTCCAATGTCCTCCCCAACCTGTCAACGAGGCATCTGTGTGTATTGTCACTCATAGAGATGGAGGAGTCAGGGTGACCTGTTCCACCAGAGATTCCTTCCGGGTTCAAGGCCGAAGTATCTCCCAAACTTTCTGATTCTTTTGATGAGATTGGTCTCTCATCTTTTTTCTTGCATGCAATAGCCAAAATATGTTCACATTTTTCAATTGCAATATGAATATTGGATCTGTTACTGATGCAAACTGCAGCAGGCCCATTATGCATGCTGTTGTAATTTCTGTTTGTACTTCTCTTTGTATTCCTATATCACTAGGCCTCTATTCTTCACATTTCCTCTGTACATGCAACTTTAATCAAACTTGATTCTCTGATTTAAGAGAATTTAAGTAGCATTTGGAGAAAAGAGGCATTTATCTTGAATTGTGTTTGAAACTTTTGATGTTTATATGACAAGCTTTGCTGTTCTAGTACGTTTTTGAAAAGTTGGAGGATTTCATTTTAATCAACATGAAAATTGATACTTATGTAATTACTGCCAGCTTAGAGTAACATTCAGCAAATTCTTTCTTTTGATACTGAGCTACATCATCAGTCATAGATATGATGAAAATGTTCTTTTTGACTGTTTTAATGTTTTTGTAATGTTCAGTAATACAAGTCATGTTAAGTCATATATTTTACTTAGATTTTTCTTTCCAGTGTATAGGAAACATTAAGGAATGATTCAAGCACTTTTGATTTTGCAGCAATTGAAGGTCCAACGATAGAACTCAGTAGACTTTGTAGACAGTTGTTTGGAGGAGTGGCTGGCAAATTGACAGAAGGACTGAGTGTGAGTTTTTCTGTGTTAACTCTTGTGGGAGCTCAAGTTGTGTATTGGGTCCTCATGTCTAACTTCCTCTTCAATACAGGAGAAATAATTTATGGTAAGGGAATGGCGGTATGTTATGCTCTTTTCATTAATCATCTTTTCTATATGTAGTTAAAAAGCTGTGTAAAATCTGTGTTCTTTATGCTTAGGACTGTGCTCCTGTGCCTTCATTTCTTCGTCAGTTCATTTTTTCATTCCATCCTCCATCTTTACTAAATGCTTGTCTGGTTTTGTGAGAGCTTTTATTTCATTGTGAAATTATGTTTTCATTTGTGTTTCCTCATGCCTTAGCATCAACATAGTAATGAGGCAGTTCTTGTTAAGTACTTAATTTTCCTGCTTGCTTGTTTTTCTTGTTTGAATTTTTTTCACTTCTTATAGCATCATGCCTCATTTTTCTGCATAATAATATTTCTCATTATGCTATAGTGTTTTTGTGTCCTTGATAGTGCTTTAGTGTTTAATACTCATGTCCTGTATGCTCTTTTCTTTGCTTTGTACTATGTGTTATCATACGTTGAGTTTTTAAATGCCAAAATTAAAAAATTATTCCTGTAGAGAATTTTTTATGCACTCTCACCATTATTATTATTATCTAAGGAAAGGTTTATGGAAACTATATTTGAATAATTTTCTGTAAACCTTTTTCTTATTTGACAAAATCAAAGCAATGAAATATTAACACAAGCCTTAATATTTTTTCTTTTTACTTTTTACTCTGATTATGTAAAATCAGAGTTGTGAAAAAATTTACACAAACACACTGATTGAATGGTATTTTCAGATGCTGTTAAAGGGGAACTCCATAATGACTCCTCAAGTGCATTACTGTGTCCTCCAAATGATACCACAGTTAAACAGCTTACTGAAGCTCCTTCAACATTCCATCGGTGGTGGCAGCAGGATCTGACAGTGCCTCTTTACCTTATTGTTCCATTTATCTTCATCTTGAACTTACGAGATGCCAAAATCTTCACTTATTTCAATTCTTTAGGTAAGAAAATTGCTCTGGGGTTATTAAGTTTGTATTAGCTAAATGTAATTTGAACTGATATTATTTAAAATACTTAACAGAGTTTTCAATACAAGAAGACTTTTTTATCTTTAGATATAAAAGTTTACCAAGACCTTAAATAATAAGAAATTAATTTGAAACTAGTTTTGTTTGAAAAATTAGGAAACAAACTGCTGAAATGTGAAGAAAAATGGTGATTTTTCATTTATATAAGGTTCCTGTTATAGATAGCTGTTGTAAATTCCAGAATAATTTCTAGGTTCAAATTTATTTTTGATTACTTTGTTAAGGTGTGTTTAAGAACAGTAGTCTATTATGTTACTATCTGATTTTTTTTGTTCAACATTCCATTATGTAACCGCCCCTTACATTATGATGCCTTTCCCTTTTGGACTGAGACAAGTTGTAGTGGAATTTGAGAAGATGAATCCTTTAATGACTCTCATTCCCCTATTTGGCTGTGGCAAGGTTGTTTTCAGAACTTCTAGACCTCATTGTGGATAACCTTATTGTTTTTCTATTATGGAAGGGTGTACTGAAGCAGCTGATTTCACAGTTGCCCAGATTTGCTACACCTTCTTGCATGGAGGTTTTCCGGCAATCTCTCAGATAGAGCAGCCTCTCAGAGGTGGCTACAGTGTCTGTTGTCATCCCTTGCAGAGATCTTGGCCACTGCCCTTTACCAAAGGAAGTAGGCATGGTTCATTGCATGTTGTGAGGAACAGAATTTTTGTCCACTTGAAGTCTCTATTTCTGTTTTTGCTGACTTTTTCACTTAACTTGAGAAATGATAAGAAGTGCTCTCTCTGCTATTAAGGGTTATAGGCTCTCAAAGTATCTCTTATGTCACTTACAGGAGGGTGCTATTCAATAACTATGGCTATGAACACTGGAAAAAACCAGAAAGGAAGAATTAATTAAGCCAGTGAAAATTATAGACACTGCACCAGACCATCAAAGCCTGCACCTTCTTGTAGCCATGCATGTCCTAGAAAAAAAGCCCAACATAAATACTGTAAATAAAATTTAATTTTTCCTGACTTTCAAACATCAGCTGATGTCAAATACTATTGAAAGAGAAAGAGACATAAATAACCAACTGGTGTCAGTAAGACAAATAACCACCCTCTCCTAGCAGAATGAACCATTCAACCAGTCACACCAGCGGGGACAGCAGTAGAAACCTCCAAACTTCCTCAGTCATCACAAGCAAGGAAATCCCAGATTCATTTGGTGCAAGCTTTACAGCAAAAACATCTGGTATCACAACTGACCAGTGACAATACAACTTGTCTGGACTTCTGCTACCCTTAACCAACTCCCCTGCCATATATATCTGTAAACCTTTGTTTTCTACAAGTATTTGCTCCCTCCGTAGATGACTGCCTGTGTGTGTGTGCATTGAAACAACAAAAGCACTATATCTTACCATATCCTTTGGAAATTTATGGTATTATATACTTGCTGACATTAAGAATATAATAAAAATAAAGATGTATAAGCTTCATGCCATTGAAACAGCAATTTTTTGTAGTAATAGTAATAATAATAATAATAATGATAATAATAATTATCATGTAAAAGTATCCACATACTTTTCCCACTCTCACTCTTGCTGTATGAATGTCACACATATTAGGAGTGATAGAAAGTATTTTATCTGTTGTAAAGGAAATTTCTTACTGATGATTTTTCTCTGCTTCAAGGTGCGATATCTGTGTTAGTGATGTATCTATTTGTGATATCAAAGGCTGCCCTTTGGGGAATCAACTTGAACTTTACTGATCCCACCGATGACTTTTACGTCCCTCTGTTTAAGGTAGGTTGTTGCTTTGAAAACATTTCATCATTATTGGTGGTTCCTTTTTAGTCAGTATTTAGTATTTGGTCTTGTTAGATGTACAGTATTAATTTTTGGAAGGTAACAGTTTAGGAGCATTTTCATATGTTGTGATTTCAACTATTAATCATGGAAACAGCATTTATCATCATTGATTATATTTTGAAGTATTCAGTGACTTGATCATTTATCTGCTTAGTATAGCCTTTTAAAGTTTTTTTGTATTGCCTGACATTGTATACATACTTGGAGTGCCAAATTTTGCAAAGTTACTGAGCTTGTGAATTTTGAAGTTTAGTTCTTGCTTGATTTCCTTTAAAATTTAAGTATTAGCTGTACATTGTAATACAAACTCTAATGCATGTATTGTCTGACTGATACTTATAGAAGACAGTTTGTCTACAGGTAATGTAAAAAACTGCATAAAATATAATCCTCATTCATTCTGAAAACTTTGAAAAGGCAGATGATATTGCACACATTGAAAAACTATGTATTTTTGTCATGCCAAACAAGCTTGTCATATAGGCCCATCAGTTATATATGTGCCTAATATTATTGTTATGTTTTTATAACAAAACAAGAATATTGTACAAACCTGTCAATTATGTATATGCCTAATATTTACGTTCCAAGGTTCAGTTTTTTTTTTTTTTTTTGTCAGGAAGATTGAAGTTTTAAAAAAATTTTCCAACTTTTTCAAATCTGTTTACACTTTTTTTTTTTTTCCAAAACTCCACTTAATTATCAGTGATGGAAATGTGAAAAAAGAAATCCAGAAATAATTTACAATTAGGAAAAATTGCTTGAGGGAAAATCATAACTTTTTGGCTGTGAATATGATTTGGGTTATTATGGCTCTGGCACTCATTTTTAGCTTCTGGGCTTGGGAATGCCCAGGGCAACTTTGGTGCCATGAGGCTCTTGGCTTATTTTTCCAATTGTATAAATTTCTGTATTTTAGAGAAATAAAGTTGGATAAGGTAAGGCAATAGGCCATTTGCATTTAAGGAGCCACATTTTCACACTTGCCATTTGTACCTAGAATGTTTCAGGAGGGTAGGATTAAGAAAAATCAAAACACTGGGATGATAGAGAAATGCAGAGAAATACAAGCTTTCTTAACAAAAGTACACATATTATGTATATGTACCATTTGGATCTATACGTATCTGTCAGTTAACTTCCTTTTCGTGTAGTTTGTGAGGTAGTAAGGTTTGTAGGCCAGGGAGGCGGTTCCTCCCCATGTGATTAATAGGTTTGTACTTACAAACTTTTCAGTCATGTATGCCTTACTCAATATTTAGACAGGAAGCCAAAATGCTAAATGTCTTAAATGTTAGATATCCTTAGGACCCAGTAGAACACTTTGGGACTGGAATGAGTTAGGAACCAAGTCTGATATTTCAAAGGCGTGTATCAGTAAAGTCACAGCCAATAGTATGTAAAACAAGCTGCTTGTGTCAGGTAAGAGTCTTTCAGGTTCGGAAGGGAAGTGCTGTACTGTACATTCACACATGCCATCAGCACAAGACATGGTAGCCAATACATATTGAAGTCTGCATTTTTTGAAATGCCATGAATGAGGGGGTAATTTCATTTACGATGAAGTGGAAGCCATTGGTGAGAGGTGCCCCTTGAATAACAGGTAGTATTGAGCCAGGTATCACCGCTTAAAGTACCAGGCAATTTCCAAGTATGTTTCTAATGAAGTAGAGAGTACAGTAGTACCTCAACTTGATGAATAGTTCATGTGAGTGGCTGCATGATGAGTAACTAAATCTATCTGGTAGGATAGCTTATAGGTTAGCTTACATGATACACAGAGTCAGTATAGCAGTTGTCTGAGAATCAGTCATTCTTTCTTCCCTCTTCTATTATTTATCATTATTTCTTGGTAAATTTTGGGAGTTTCTTGCAAGCTATTAAATACAATAATGAATGAACAATAAAATAAAAGTACTGTGCTGTATGCACTGAATGTGGGCATGTATGTGCTTTTGAATTTAGTAGCTACCAGTTTGGACTTTATTTTGATACCTTTATATGAAAGTTCTAGCAGAAATTTACTTCATATCTTCATATCTGTGTGTGTGCAGGGCTTATTAAAGATGTATTACAGAAATATTGTTATTCGTTTGGTTAGGCATACAAAAATTAACAAAATCTTCACACCATCCAAAACACACCTTAGGCTGCTTGAGCTTTGATTATTTTATATATATCATTTGTTGAAATATGTTACGCACACTATTTACAGACTAATACATTGATGTGAATCATGTGTTATTAAGGGATATTAACTTATCAAAACTTGGAATAAATTAACTATCCCCAGTCCTCACCATGGCACATGTAATTAGAAACGGGATAAATGTATCTCATTGAACCACATAAAGAATAAGGTACTTAAAATTAGGTACTGTACGATTATGGGCAGCAGGAGACATAACTGGTGTACTAATTCAGTATGAGCATATACATGAAAATAATGTAACAAATACAAAAACAGCCTATAAACAGCCTATGTACCTATATAGAAAATGAAACTGATAGAGCTCAGATGGTAAGGCCATAAAAATATGAGGAAAAAGTATGGTGTATATAAAGCTTAATATGATAATTTTTATTGCAGCACAAAGAAAAACAAAAGGGGGAAAGTAAGTGGTTACTATAAACAAGGATTCAGACAGACAATGAAATAAACAGTGAGAAATAGTTAAATTTTCTGGTTAAAAAAAAAAGTTCATTACTCACTGATAGCCACACCTATGAAGCTGGTGGTTGAAGAACGTGACACCAGTTACTAATCAGTACATGCTGAATGAAAAATTTACTCGTTTATTACTTACTGAGTGCTATGGTGAAGAAGAGTTTTAATAAATGATGGTTATAGGGGGAAAACATTGAAAATCATTGATATTGAGCACTGGACAATGGATTCTGTGAACACTAGGGAAACAGTGAACAGGACTGTTAACAGCAAAGACTCTGTCAGACAGTCAAAAGGCTGTGAACCTTGGGGTGAATTTTAGGCATATATATGATTGGTGAGCTTTTAGTGAAACGAATATCAGCACTAGTACAAGGTTATTGCTTAATGTATTGTAATTGGTTTTGGCAGCCACAGTTAATTTAGTGATTGTGGTATACATTATTAGTAGTAGTGTTGTGAATGATAAGTTAGTCATGTCATCTTGTAGTGTAAATAATATGTGATGGAAGAAAATATTCTCATCTGATTTTGATATTGGTAATGAAATACAACTTTATCTGTGATGTACATTTTAGATCATGAAGGTCACAGTTGGTTTTTCTCTCCCCAGAATACATTCATGTGTCTTACTGGAACCTTATCCTTGGCTTACTTCATTCACAACTGTGTCGTTACGATCATGCAGGGCAACAGAAATCAGGAAAATAATGTAAGTACTGCATATATTTTTAACACGATTCTTTCATTCATTACAGTAATATATATCTGATAAGCGAATAAATTCAATAAGATATTTTGCTTGTTTTCTTAGAAGACACAAGCCTTTGCCTTATTCTAGAGCTTCACTATTTTTATACATGAAATATATAAGAGACTATTTATAATTTACAGTGAGAAGAAAGGTTAATAGCCTGTCAGTGAAGATCATCCAAGTATTGGTAAATTATTGTATTGCACTCATTAGCTATAGATAAAACTCTCTTCCCTGATTTACATTTCCTGTGCTTACTTCCGTTTTTATGTTTTATTTCTCCCCTTAAGTTTGTTATATTTGTTTTGGGGACAGTTTGGTTGGTTGTTATATTGCTATGCATTAAAGCAATAAAGTTTTACAATATGCTTATAGTAGTCTTAAGCTGAATGACTTCCCTGGTATCTTGTTACCATTTTCTTAAGAGTTACCCATGGCTCTTAGCTGTTATGGTTCCTTATTGTATGTTTTATTTTGAACCCTTTAATCATAAATAGCATTATTTCATGCCAGAAGGACAAGATGCTTCAAGCAGTGAATCAGCTTCCTCCACATATAATAATCCCTTTGTATTCCTATGTGAGTCTGATTACTGTTGTGTTCCCATGAACTCAACTGATGCAGCTTTCTCACCTTCACTTCTTTCATCATCTCATTTCTGCTTGCATACTTCTGTATAGTTTGCTACTTCCGATTACTTTGTCACTCACATTTACAGCAATCCCTCCATCATTTGCTGTAATAAATGAAAAAGGAATGGTGAGCAGGTTAGCCTAGGCTGTGTAACTTCAAAACTACCTGATATTCCTACCATAACACTAGCTCTAAAAAGAAACACTGAACAAATTTTATAGAGTTCAGTGAAATAAGTGTTATTCATGCTATCTTTCAATAATAAAATACAAAACAACCAGAAAAGTATGACTTTATAGCAAGTAAAATGAGTCATTCAAAACTTAACTGTAGCCAAGTTTATCTAAACTTAGTATTCATGATCAGGCAGCTACTATCATCAAGGACAAGACATCCAAAGGCATTGTATTTTCAGTATGTATTGAATGCTGTGTATATACAAATGTAACTAGAAAATGGTTACCAGTGATGCTGAACAGTAATGTACATGTAAATACATATGCTTGTTTCCACTTGACTGAATTCCAGCATAATCTTTCTCATTAGTTCCTTTGGTCTTCTTGACTAGTAACTGTGCTTCTTCATCGTTTTGAGTTGTTCCCTGTTAGTGAGACATTCCTTTGCCAGGTGGGCCTACCCTGTTGCACCTAGGAGACCCCCCCCTCTTGCCTGTGAATATTCTTAAGCTGTGCTAAGAAGCTTCATCTCCCGAGCCCACTGTCAAAGCTGTTCGCGTTCGTCATGGTTCTGTGTGATCCCCAGGTGTGACATCGAGTCACACCTCTGTTATCCAGTCAGAGGAGCCTCTTCTGAATCCAGATGCCCCTCAACCTTCTCTCATCATCCATTGGACACTTCTCATACTTCTGCCATGATCTTCCACTAGATCATGGGTTGCTTAAGTATCCAATTGCACAGATATTCAGTTGTCTTTTCTTGGCCATTGCAAAGGAAGGAAGGCCAAGGAAGTCCTTGCTTCTTTTTTACCTTACTCAGCTCATTGGACTGTGTTGGAGTTATGCTCAAATGTTTTTGCTGAAAAATCGTGGCTCTTATGAAATCGCAGTAATGTTGCTCTATGGCCCCAGTTTGCTCTTGGGACCTCTGCAACTTGCTTTCACAGTAGAGATGCAGTCTCCTTGTGTCTGATCCCATGGTTCCTGATCTCTTTGCAGATATAGGAGATAAATTCGTCTCCACTCCCATCAGAGCTGCAGTCAACTACTTGGGTACACCAGCCTTGTTGTTGTTGTACCAGTAGAGGACTCCATGTCACCAGTCCTGGAGAGCTGCTATGCAACATCATGGGCAGTCTTATCTACCTCAGAGGTCTCATCTGTATTTGTCACATGTATTGCTCAGCCTCCCTGGTTCATACTCCCAAGTTGCCCTTTCATTCTGACAGCCAAGGCAAGTCCAGAGGTAATAAAACTTCATTCATTCAATTTCTTGCCCTTGACTGGAATTGGTAGAAACAATTAAAGCTATTTGTCACATGGGTTAATATCTGTCATCAGGTAGGAATAACAAGATTGTGAAAATAGAGTCAAGCCAGGAAAGAGTTTTACATATGGATGGAAACAAATAGTACAGATGTCTTCCTTTAACTGCTAACCTTTGCTTGACACTTGCTGCACATGGGGGATCTCCTAGTAGATGAAGTCTTATCATCCCTCTGATCTCACTTCTTATCAGGATCTTCCTTCGTGAGTCTGTTGGTGTGGATCCTTGTGTTTTTAAGGTTCACAACGGTTATTATCTTCCATTCCTCAACATGGACCCCCCCTTCCCATTATTTCTGATTGCCCTCAGCTACTACCACTGGAGTCTGGCAAAAATGCATATACTTGACAATAGGGTAACCTCCATGTTAAAGAAGGGTGTCATTAGGGATTCTTCCAGAGTCACTGAGATTCTGCAATTACCTCTCCCTTGCCCCTAAATTTTTTTTTTTTTTTGGCGGGGGAGGGTGGAGGGGATGGAGACTGATTACATATCTTGACTATCTTCAACAGTTTTCTTTGATTGACTCCATTCTTTATGAAGACTGTGGAGTTCATCCAGAGATCTGTCTGCAAAGGGATTTTCTTGCTTCAGTAGACCTCAGGGACACATACAGGTCCTTCTTCATATTTATATGTACTGCCCCCAGGTCTTAACAAGGGCTCTTGTTTCAGTTGCTGCCTGGGCACAATGTCAGGGTTAGAGGCTTTGTTGTTACCCAGACAACAGGTTATTCTTGGCTCCTTCTAAACTTGTGTAGGTCACTGGGCATGCAAATCAACTTGGGAATGCACTTTTAACACAGAATTGGTCCATCTCTCAACTGAAGGACAGAGTTTGTCTCCTCTTGAAGACCATCAGTGAGTTTCTTCACTATACTTGTCTGACATCTGAACTTTGTTAGGCATTGATATGTCACTTTTACTATATCTTCAGAACATTTAATGTCCACTCAGTACTTGTTGAGTCATCCAAACAGTATATATTTTTTCCTGTGATGTAGCAGTTTTGTGTTGTTAAGTACAACTAACCTTTGTCACTCTTAAAGAGTGCAGTTAAAGGCCAAGAGAGGGATTGCTTATGTAAATTCACAATGAAACATGAGAAATCATGGATGAGCTAATTAGCATAGGTTCTTTTGCTAGGTAAAATACAAATTACTTTAGAATTTGCTATTTTGCGTTTGGCCTCTTGAACCCGTAAATATCCTCTTGTTAAAGCAAGAACTATGAACTTTTCTTTTGGTATGTTTTGACAATCTCTAGACCTGAAATATTGTAACAAAATGTGGTTGTTCCATAAATCAATGGCCAATGAAAATCTTGAACTGTGAGTATGTGAATATTACAGGCTTAGAAATGGTGTAAAAAATTTCATATGTATGGTTAATGTGTTCTATTGTAAATAATAACTTTGGTAGTTCTTTGAGAGAAAATTTCTTTTGCAGGTACGAGATTTGTCAATTGCGTATATTTTGGTTGCTGCAACATACATTCCTATTGGTGTCCTGTTCTACTCGACTTTTCCATTACCAAAGTTCTGTGTTGTTGATGTGAGTAATTTTACTTTGTTATGTAGTGATAATATTTCTTAGCATACAGAGTAAGTTGGTGATTGACTGGCTAGAATGCCTGTTATGTAGTGATAGTATTTCTTGGTGTACAGAGTAAGTTGGTGATTGACAGGTTAGAATGCCTTAAGTTTATTGGTGGTTGACGATGTAGAGACACGGTACCTCTGAATTTCTGCCAGTTTAAAAGCTTAGGACTATGAGAAGTTAGGATAGTCTTATTTAAATACATTGTTAATTGAAAAACCTGGTAACATTTGTAGGTGATAAGAATGTCTTTATTGCAGTGAAAATAAAATTAATTGACACTGTGCACCAAGTTCTGGGAGAATTTCTGATGTTATTTGACCTAAGTGGTTGTCATTTGTGTGTTTAAAAAAACCATAGTTTTTGTCTTTCACTGTGTAATTGTTGTAAATTTGTATAACAAGACCACTGGATCATATTTCTTTGCTTTCATTGGATTTAGCCAAAAGATCATGTCTGAAATGAGGTAAAAATTGCAAATTAGTCAAGTTAAAGTAGTCAGCCATTATAATAAGAGGAAACAGAAGGGAACAGGTGAAAAGTAGAGGGCTGAAAGCAGTGCAGCTAGGCCCAAAGGGATGCTGAAGTGAACCTTTAGTGCCATCTCTAATTATGTGCTATGCAAGACACACTAGTTGGTACCCCGTAAAAGTTCACCCTCTAATAAGGTCCCACCATAACAAGGAACACATTAACTCACAGAGCACTGTCCCTACAGAAGAGTGCAGAAACTCGGTGGCTAAAATGAATATTTATTGCTAGAGGTCTGAAATAATGCTGCAAGGTCATCACAGTTTTCTTGTCTACTTTTTATTCTCATTTATATATCTAAGTTTATTTTAAAAGAGTCCTTGCATGTCTGGAAAGTGCAGTCAGTTCTGATATTGTTCATTTATCTTTTCAGAATTTTCTTGACAACTTTCCGCCGCACGATATAGTTCTGGCAGTTGTGCGTGGCTTCCTGTTCTTCCAGATCTTGACTGTATATCCCCTGCTGGGCTTCTTTATTCGCAACCAACTCTTCACTTATTTCTTGGGTCCAAACTATGAATATGAGCTATGGAGGGTTGTCATCCTCAATGTGTGTCTAGTTACACTGTCAGTACTTGTTGCCATTTTCTATCCGAATATTGGGTTTATTATAAGGTAAGTATTTTTTTTATTTAAGTAAATACAATAATCTTAGTTATACATTAACAGGGAACACAGGGATGGGACAGTTCTAGGTAAGAGTTCTGCTTTTACCCTTAGCCTCTGCCAGCCTGTCCTTGCAAATTATAGCTTAAACTTGCAATTTATTTATATGAACATATGAACACACTTGAGTCAATAAAGTCTATAGAAACCATAGTAGCAGGGATGGTTAAACACTAGTATAGTCCAGTAAACATGTTTGTTCGTATGGGGATACAACCCCTTCATTGCAAGCTGTAGCGGTTGTTGAATTTGTAACAAAGTAGTTAACTGAGGGAGATAAGGGTTAGGAATGGGTAACCCCTCACTTGCCTCCTGCTTGCCACTTCACTCTTTCTTCAGCAGCCATCACAAGAGGGTGCTCCTGCTCCTTCTTTCCTGTGCACTCTTTGGATCCTTAGATGTGTGCTACCATTGTTTCCTTTGCCTCCTTTGTGTACATTTATTCTACTTTACCTTGTGTTTGGTGGCTTTTTTTTCTGTGGAAAAGAAACATGATCAGCACTGGTGTGGGGGTTATGAGCAGTCTTGTAGTTGCATCATGTCTCCTGTATCAGTAGACCCATATGTTTTTATGTGTATTGTAGGGACATGAAATGTACTCATACCCTTCCTTTTGATGAATGTGCTTTTTGGTCCTCACCTTAGTGAGAGCAGTACATCAAGAGGAGGAAGAGAGTTGGGAAAAATTTCACAAGGTTCCTCATTCACAGCAGGGAGCCAGGCTGGGAGACAAATTTAGTCTCAGCAGGAGAACCAGAGTCCATAGGCCAGGTTAAGAGTTGCTTTTTATATAATCCCTGAAACGTGGAAATTTAAGGCAAATGATCTTCCTTCCTTACATTTAGAGTAGTCTGCGGGGCCTGATGCAAAGAAACTGAAGGTTTTTTAAAGATTTTGATAACAGAAGCATATGTTGATTCAAGACTTTATTAGTCCCCTTTAGCTTTTGTTTAGCTCTACTTATGTACTGTGTATTTGCATTTTCCAAGACATCCTGCCCAAAATTATATCAGGGGCAAACCTTAGAATTTGGGAAATTCCCACCTTTATAGTGAACAAAATCTGTCTGCTAGACACTCTACTCACAAGATTTTACTCCTTTGAATAGACATTTCTTTTTGCTCTGACACTGTAATTTAGTGTATTTATAACATGTGAATCCCTGGCTAGGCCTACTTTTGAATTTCTTAACTGATGGGCAGATGCTCAATAGTTACATGTAGTTGGGCAGAGTTTTGGAAGAGATCAGTAAGTTGGTTTTGCTGCCCACACCTAGTTTCTTAACAGAGAAAACATGATGAGGGTATCTATTTAAAATTCCTTCTGAGAAATTCTAAAGTCTCTGCTGAATACTATCCCTTTTTTTGCAGTGAAGGATTTATGAGGGGTAAATGCTTCATTATCTCCATGTGGAGAAGTCCAGAGTTAGACAGTAAATGTAAGTTCCATTACATGCCTTAACTAGAGTGTTCCTGCCATAGCATTTAATTTTTCGGGGCAGGTTGTCAGTTGTTTGAGAGACATTTCAAAGGCTCCTATGAAGTCAGATCATACTTCTTTTTGAAAATCCAAATGAGCCAGATCAGAGTTATGATGAACCAGACATCCATTAGTTTTGGGGGAAAATCACACTTCTCATTCAGGACATAGGAATCAGTTATGTTAACTTTGACACATTCATTAGTTTTGGGATAAAATCATATTCCTCCTTCAGGACATAAAAATTAGTTAACTTACTCGCAAAATCTGCAGTTTTACCTTACAGTGAACAAAAGCTTTTTTTGCAGCAGTAGTGTCAGAGAAAGTACCGTAAGCTTCTCAGTAATGATGGTCAGATGTAACTGTAAGCTGAATTCTTTGTATTAGGTCATAAGGTTTCATGCTATTGAATAATGATTTGGTTTGGTGGAAGTTGATGTTTGGTCTTCAACAGGATTAGAGTCACTTGAAGAAAGCTCAGGGGTTGTCAACAGCACCAGGGGTAAGTAAGCAGGTTCATGGGAGGGAAATTTGTTATGAGACAGATCCATAAATACGAAAGAAAAGGTGTAGATGATAACTGCTTGAAGATATTAAAAATGTATCATTTATAGTTCAGAAATATCACATTCTCAAAAAATTGGCATAGTTGACTACCCAAATGGTCCACTACATACCCTGCCCATACTGGACAGCACCAAAACAGATAGAGATGCACAAGTATGAATTAAACCTGCCTGTTTGGACGAAAACCATGAAAATCAGGAATCATCTTCTATTTATCAGTAATGGTGGGCTTCCATACTAAATACAAGGGTCCTAACCCAATGATTGGCATCCCCAGGAACCTGATGATCTAACCCTTTAGGATAGTACTGCTAAACAGGCCCAGACCATTAGCTTCAATTGCAGACTTCTTCCCAATCATGATCACCTCTCCCATTCATCAAAACATTAAACTTTTGACAAAAGTGGAAATGTCCATGCTATTTACTTCATACAGTACTTATTATCAGCACTTGTAAGTGGATTTCCCAAGTTTGAGAACCTGCTCACCAATCACATACCTTCAACATGTAACATTCTACAGTGAAACCATGTGATTTCAACAAAGCAATCTCTCATGTAGGGGAACTTTTGTTCTTTAATAGTAATTTATTGCTTAGTCCAGAAAATGTAAGATTTTGAGATAGAAAATAATAATAAAAACTTATTGTCTTTCATCACATTGTAGTAGTTTTATATTTGTTAGGTGTATCCATAGTTCTATACGGGATAGTAAATGCCAACTGAGGTTTCATTCCATAATTTAATTTTATATTTGTAATTATTATTATGATTATTATTCAGGGAATAAACCCCTATTCATATGGAACAAGCCTGCAGGGGCCAATGACTTGAAATGAAAGCTTCCAGAGAATGTGGTGGCAGAAACAAATTATGTAAATTATAAAGATACAATTAGTAAATTACAATATTGGCATTCAAAGTTACTGTACATTGTAGTATACTGTATACCCACGTAGGGTTCATTGTCATCCCAAGAATGTAATAGGTTTTTTTATTTCCACAGGTGGGTTGGAGCAATCTCAGGCTTGGCATATATCTTTGTACTGCCTTGTGCAACCTACATGTATGCAATGTATGTTTACAAGAAGCTGTACTGGTACAATGTTTTGATTCATGGTTGCATCATCTTACTGGGGATTGTTAATTTTATTTCTCAGTTTCTTACTGTATAAAATGTCCAGGTTTGTGATGAATGTTTTTATCATTTGTAATATTTTACATTTGAATTCTTTGGTTTGTGTGTACATGTAGACATTTTGTAGTGCACAAATCAGTGTCTTATTTTAGAGTGAAATGCTGTGATTCAGATTTGAAATTGTTATGGCATTCATAGTACTGTATACTAATACATTTTTATTGATATGTCCTGAATATATAATGTACTACATCAGTGATACTATATTTATTTTTTAAATACTATATATACCTCATGCATTAAGAGAATACTGTGTATCTTCAAGAAGGCTTTTTCATATGAGTTGTGAAATTATATTATTTGCAAGGTTGCAGTGCTGAAGGTGTACAATTTGAAGTGTCAGTTTGTGATAGTTACTGAAGGTATGAGAACATATTTATCATATTTTAAATACTTGCACAGTAAGGCCTTTGTTCATGATATTGATGTGCGTCTTTGACAGTTATAGACTGGAGGTACAACTGCTACATTTCAGAATTGTGCCTTTATTATCATATTCTTGCCATAGAGTGATATTCTACCAATAATATTTCAGTAGCGGAGGCATGAGATACAGTATTACTTTCAGGTCATGGTTTAAGGTAGTAATGGATCTACACTGGTCTAGGTAAAGATTATGCTAATCAGATTCATTGTTACATTTTTAATCACTTTAGATCTTGCTTGTATTGAAACAAATGAATTTTTGGTGTAGGAAGTGTCCTCTTTTTTTTCTTTTTATGCCGATTTATGCATTATTCACACTTGCACACAGTTAAACTTTTTTGTATTTATGACATGGCCAGAATCTCATCAAGCAGGTGTAGCATAAAACTTCTGGTAATTAGCTATTAGTAATGAATTTTATTTGTAAATAGTTAAAAACTATAAACAACTACTAATGAAAATAATGTTTTAGGTAAAACAGACCAGTGTAAATCTGGAGCAATATAAAGTCTTGACTGTTTTCAAAGTACAGTATATAATTCTCTCCTTTTGGGGAATATATTCATGACCTTTAAAAGGTTTAGTTTTCTTTTAGCAAGCTTCTCTTTTACAACTGCGTCACTGAATCTCTTGACTCATTGCCAGTGATTGCCAGTGTTCTTAACTAATTTCACTACTGCAGATCAGTATTGTAGATCCTTTTTTTTTTTAACTAGTCTCTTCATTTGTTTCTTGAGTATTGATAATTTACAGGTGACTTTTTTCAGTTTAAGGTTTGTTCATTGCAAGTTCCAAAGATTAAAATTAATTTTAATAAGTTTCCACTAATTTTTGTGAGTACTATTGTATATTTTATGGTAAAGTATGGTATTTATACTATATCGTTACACACTTATTTACCATGATGTTTACTTTCAATGTTGTTTTTGTAAATTTTGCTTGTATTTCATCAACTTGTCATGTTTTAATATTGCCCTTGTGTCATATAATAATAGGAGCTATTTTTAATCCACCAGTAATGTAATACCTATAGTGATATTCAGCTAGTATTTTATAGAATTTAGCATTCTCTGCTGATCATATACATTAGTTTCAAAGGAAAAGAGTTTTGATTTTACACTTTTTTGGATGGAATTTCCTAAACATAGCAGCCATACTGGAGCGCTGACTTTCCTGAAGACTTAACAAGCTTTGTCCTTGTGTAACCCTGGAGGGCTACCTTCCCAGCAAACTTTACATTAGACTGATACCTGTCAACCTAAGTAGGGGAAATTTGGCTAATTTCATCTAGCTTCTGTCAGCTGCCATTAAAGCATCTTTTAAATTGCATTCCTTGTTTTATCCCTTATGTTCTTCCCTTAGGTTGGAAATTTTTTATTTAATTTTTTGTTACTCCTTTGTTTATCACAGGCTGGTAGTGGAAATGCTTTGATTTTTTCATTGTGCCTCATACAGAATCACACATTGGTAATGGGTGTTAGGCCAAAAATCTGCTTGTACATTTTATTGAAAGAATCTTAGTGGTTAAAACTTAATACAAGAACTTACTACTGAATAAGTGGTAGTTTAAGATGTCAGATTTTGAAGAAAACTGCAGTGCAATGAAAAATGCTAAGCAAAAGATGACAACAAGATTATGGAACTAAATAAGCTATATGCCTTATGTATTTTACATCTGATGAGAAGGTATGCAGTGTAAATAAAGTTCTTTGCAACTGTCTGTATGCATTACTTGTGTTAGGTTGACTGTCTGTACCTGTTTATTTTGAAAACTTACCTCAGCATATATACTGTGTTCTCTTTCGAGGATAATGAAAAATGTGCAGCAAGAAAAGACATTATTTTTCAGTGATTAACATTGATATCCCCAAAATTCTCCAGTATAAAGAGAGAAGCACAGTATTTGTTCTATAATTTACATGAATTGGGCAACCAAAGTTACTTGTGCTATAATTGTAGCTTGGTTTTCTTGGTTATGATTGAGTAAGGGCATAGGTGATGACCTACACCAGGTGGGAACTAGAAGAAAGTGTACGAGGTAAAGACTGGACAGAACACACTCCATGTGTGTAACCTGCAAAAGAGAATGTAAATGTTTATTGATAAGGAAGATACTGTTAAGTGAGTGAACTATACTGTAGTTCCATTTTTCTCATCTTTTCAGATGGTTTTTAATGCCAAATTTTCCAAAGATAATACTTTACGTAAAAACAGTGACCATGACTAGCAGTCAGGTCATGATATCTTGAGCATTTTACTGTGTTTATGAAAATTTCACTGTTGTCCTGTCTGGTATTAGCTACATGCTCTAGAAGGTAGCAGTTTTACCTAAAGATTTTGTGTACATTTCAGAATTTTTACATAGGTTTATGAGTACATGCATAGATGAACTGTAAATATACAATTAATATGTGAAAAGTAAACACAATCCAGTCAGACGGGCCCAATGCAAGGGAAGAGCTTTAGTGGTTGGGTTGAATTATTTAAATTCATAAAGCCCTGCTTGGCTGTTGGATGAACTAAGCAAGACTGCATCAAATATGTTTGGTTAGGCACATAATCTTTGTTCACTCTTGGGTGCTGAGAACATACCCCAGTAATGCTAGAACTCAGCTACTTGTTCTTTGAACAAAAGAGGTTGTTTGAAACATTAATTTGATATTGTAAAAACTTTGTGATAATTGTAAGAAAATAGCAACTAAACAGCAGATGTAAGTTCTAACTGGTTTTCAAGAAAACTGATTGCTATTGATAGAAAATTAAAATTTCAATGCTCATTTGTATATAATGTAAAGAAATTAGTAACTCCTATTTTTATACTGTAATATGTTCCATTATATAAGTATTTAAGGAACATAAATGTATTGACTATTTTTTAACATTTTTGAAAAGCAAACAAGAGCTTGACAAATCTACATTTAATTTCCACTTGTATAACATGGTTTTTTTTTTTTTTTATGACTTATTCATGGTGGACCAAACATTCAAAACTGCCATCTACAAAGTTATTACTTATGCTTTTACTTATGCCTATATGATTTTAACATATGTCTGTGTTTGAGTACTAATCTTGAGAGTGACTAAATTTTATCGTAGTTATTTTAATTTTGTTTTATTTCATAGTATTTTCAACTTCAGTTTTGAAATTTAGATGGGCCATTTGGAAGCATAAGTATGTTCTTCATCCCTTGAAACTTTTTGGATTCAGTAGTACTGTATTTATTTTTTTGCAAGTGTTGGAAGTATGTAAAAAACATATACCTGTTCTTTGGTAAGGTGAAAAAGTACTTAGCTTTTTTAAAAGTATTGCATATTTAAAGACACTATTAATAAAAGAAAAATAGAAAATATATTTTAAGAGTCTTTATGGCAGATGATGTTATAACATATTTTCCTTAATGAGAGGAAATAATCTTATAAGATTAAAATATTCAGAATTGAAATGCTTTTTTGGACAAATCCTTTATATGAATAGATTTTTGTTCTTAGATTTTTGTTCTTAACTATTTGAAAAATTTCAACCACAGTTTTCATTTGTAAGAAATGTACCCCTGAGTGGGAAAGTGTTTTTGTAGCAATATTAGGTTAATATTTTACAAATATAAATATTTATGAACCTAGCAGTATGCTGCTTTAAGCTTTAAATTTTCAGGGGACTATTCCCATTTGTTACGGAAAGGAATTGTCAAACAGAGCCTTGACACAACTTGCCTCCTTCTGGAGCCACGAGCACTGGTAAATCAATTTCACAAAACACAACTTTGCTGACTTACGGTCCTTAATGCCTTGAATTGCTACCACCCACATAGTGTAAAGTGGGCCTACTAGCCAGCTGCTGTCATGTATGGCAGGGATAGTCTCTCTTTTCCCTCTGTGAGTGAATCAGCTGCTGCACTTGTGCTGTGTATCCTGCTGGTGCCACCAGTCTGCCCAAATGCTGATGCTATTTATGCTCATCAGGGCTGCTGCCATGCCTCCTCCCCCCTTTGGGAGCTCCAGCCATTAGCCAGTCATATTGCAGTATTAGAAAGTGGGGGTTTTTTGTTGTATATTTGTTTAGAGTGAGAATATAGCTGCAGAATTCAGCACACCGAATTTAGTGTCATTGTACTGTGTTAAAGGTAACAGGCCTTCATGATTTAGCTGTGAACATGGATCTTGCATGTACAGTACTGGGTGTTTCGAAATTAGAGGCCCCCCCTCCACAGAACAAATGGAAAGTTATGAAGTTTTCTGCCATAGCGTATCTCCAAGTGCATTATTTTAAGTTTCTATTAAGCTATTTTCCATTTTACATTTCTTGTATTTTCAGACTGAGTGACGGAGTTAGATACAGCCATGGCTAACGACTCGGAGGAAATCAGATGGATTGACCGAATCCGGGATATAACCTTCAGAGAGGCCAGGGATGCTGGTGCATCCTTCATTTCACATTCCTGGATAGCTAAATGCATTAAAAGAGATGAAGTTAGAAACTGGAACAAAAATTCATATGACTGTCATCGAGAAAAGAGTGAGAATCTTGGAAGGCCTGAAGTCCTTCCTCAGGAGTCAAAAGACATCATAGTTGAGGCAGTGGGTTGACCAAGAAAGTCTTTACGTAAATTAGCGCTTGAACTAGAAACAAAAAGGGGAAAGAAGAGAAGTTATAGTGCTGCATATCGTGAGTTGAAAAAATCTGGTATCAAGCCATTTCATGTTATCAGCAAGCCCAACATCACTCAGCAACAGAGAGAAGACCGTGCATGGTTTTGTGGTTCATTTCTTAAAGATTGGTATGAATCTGACTTTCTCCATGTTGCCGCATCAGATGAATTCTTCATTTACACAGTCAGGAAGCCAAATCATAAAAATGACATCATTTGGGCTGCAAAGTTGGATGATATCAGTGATGACGTGCGGTATCGCCAAGTTGTGAAATTTCCTGGATGTTTGGGAATTTTTCTCTGTTTCACAGCCAAATGGTTAATGTGGATCATCAAAGAAAAAGGACAGTCATGGAATGGCGAATACTTCAGAGAAACTGTGCTTACTGGTGGAGTATTTCCTTTCCCCAAATATCTTGAAAATGTGTTATCTGTTGAAGAAGTCACATTTTTGCATGATAAGGCACCATGTTTCAAGGCTCTTCAGACACAGAGCTGCTTGAAACAGTGGTATCGATTTCTTCTCGTCAAGTGAATTTCCAGGTAGCTCCCTGACCTTAATGTGTGTGAAAACATTGGTGGGATCTTGAAGGATTGTGTTGAAGCGCGCACAGTGAACTATGATGGTACAGTATACCAAGCCTTGACGACCTGCGAAGAGAGGTGACCGAAGTGCTCAGGGAAATGGAGTTTGAGTCTCGGCTTTTTTGTGATTTGCTGAAATCATATCCCTCAAGAATGCAGGCTGTGGTACAGGCAGATGGAGGCCACACAAAATATAAATACTCGGAGAGAAACTTAAATGAATACTTGTTCTGAATTACTTTTGTTTTTGTCCATATCAATTTTAGTTTATGCTGTAGAGGGGGCCCTCTAATTTCGAAACACCCTGTATTCATGAATGGAGTAGACTTTGGGCCATGAATATTAACACTTAGAAAACTCAAAGTATGATAGTCGATCTAGAACATTTTTACCTTGGCATTCCTGATTTACATTTAATTGGTACTGTTTTAAGTGTCAGCGACTTTCAAGATACTGTATTAGGTGTAACTTTTGATAAATTCAGAAATGTTTTCAAATGTTTTGTGATAAAGCTATTATAACTAAGTATTATAGATCTTTTTGTCCTTGTTTGGATAGAGAGATATCATCAGTCAAGTTTATTTTGCCAACTCTTAATGTTCCCCACAGGGGGTTAGTGCCATCAGTGCACCTCATGTGATGCACTGTAGGCATTACAGTACTTAAGGTTCTTTGCAGTGTCCCTTTGGCCCCCTTGCTTCAACCCCTTTCATTCCTTTTGCTGTACCTCCGTTCATATTTTTTCGTACATATTACTTTCCATCCTCTCCAAACAATTGTTTCATAGTGCAACTGTGAGGTTTTCATTCTGTTACACCTTTCAAGCCTTATTACTCTCAGTTTCCGTT
Organism: Macrobrachium rosenbergii; assembly: GCF_040412425.1. NCBI lineage: Eukaryota > Metazoa > Arthropoda > Malacostraca > Decapoda > Palaemonidae > Macrobrachium > Macrobrachium rosenbergii. Next base: position 43,992,590 of record NC_089745.1, read on the forward strand.
TCAGAGCTGAATGACCTTATAGGTTCCAGTGCTTAGCCTTTGGCCTAATTTCTATATTCTATTCTAACTCTTGATGTTGACTTTTGGCATAGTAGATGTGAAAGTGAGTTCATTTTTTGTTGCAACAGCAAACATCCTCTACATTCTTCTTTGCCTGACATAGCTGTTTTCATTCGCAACACTAGGCAGGTTGCTGCTGCAAAACAGTGTGTTGTTTTCTGTTATCAAGTTTAATACTACTCGGCTTGCTATGGGTTATATTTTGGCTACAAGTAAATGTGGAATAGTTTTTCTAGTGTGGTTGTGCAATCTTCTGATGAAATGTTTAAGTGAGGAGCAGATTCATTCCTGCATTTTGTTAACATCTGAGTTCATGTTGATTTATTTATCACCTTTCCTATAACCTGTCTCTTCTTGCAGGCTGATTTCCATTTGGAGCCCTCTTGGTTTTATATTCTGTTGACTCTGTCCAGAAGAGTGTTCAGCTGAAGATTTAAAGAAATAAAGAAAGATACGGATCTCATATTAGTTGTGACTCTTTAACAATCGCATAGGATACAACTGTTCACCCGTTGATGGGTCTGATTCCTCATCTGGTTGGATGATGACACTTTTCCATGCTAGATCTGGTTAAGGTAGTCTAAATCTTTTGTAGGATTAGTTTGGCTCTTCTGTACATCCCATGTGTTTGGATGTTCAGTGTTGCATACAGGACGAATTTCATGGATACCTAATCAGGTGGTGATGTCCTTTTTTTTATTTGTTGAGTTTTGCCATCTTGGTTTTGTTATAGTTGTCTGGAGTTGTGCTTGACCATGTTATTATTTTTGATAATGAGCACACATTCTTGTAGAACAGGCAAATTTACTCTGAACTCACAATCTTTGACCAAAGAGAGCATGAAAAATGGAATCAAGGTGAAATTATTTGAAATGATTTTACATAGTTTTAAATACAGTAATAGCAAAAAGATCTGAATAGCATTAAAATTAATAAATAATAAATGAAACATTATGTAAGTAAACTTAATGTAATAATCGAGTACATAGACCTTTTAAACAAGTTTTGTTAGAAAGAATAGGTACATCAGGCAAACTGATTTTCTAACAAGTCTTTTCAATCTTGCAAATTAGCCTTTTTTCGTTGATTATTAATGTTTAATAAAATTTGGCCAGTACTCATTTGATTAAAAGAATTCTGAATCATACACTTATTCCAGTCTTGAAAAGTTATTATGGTTCTGTATAGTTATTTACAATTTTGAATAATCATTTATAGTCATTTATGACTCGATGGTATTTGCAGATTATTAAGGGCCCCATACATGTTCAAAAAAAGCGTCAAAATTTTGCATCAAAATTTTGATATCAAAATTTTGATGCAAAATTTGAGTGTGTGTAGGACGTTTTGATGTCAAAAAAAGATTTGAAGCAAAATTTTGATTGATCAAATCCGTTTGATATTTTTTGACGAGTCGTCAAAATTTTGATGAGTGTGTGGGCTCCTGTCAAAATTTTGATCAAACTTTTTAGTTCGCAGGTGACTGACGAGGAGATAGGATCGCCATGTCTGTGAAGAAGGAGGCCGAAAAGAGATTTTTGATTGAAGTTTTAGGAGAATTCTGTCAGCAGTATTTTAAAAACGCTGACATTATCATAATCGAATTTACTTGCTAAGGATAATTATCCAAGGATTCTCTCTCTCTCTCTCTCTCTCTCTCTCTCTCTCTCTCTCTCTCTCTCTCTCTCTCTCTCTCTCTCTCTCTCAAAAAAAAAAAAAAAAAAGGAACAGACACGTGGAAAATCATACAAGGATCCATTTCAACCAAGACAAAATCCACGCGGGATGGGCTTACATTACAGCTAAACCTGCGTTTCTTTTTTATTATTTTTTTTTTTACTCTGTCTCCTGTTTTACACAAAAAATTAAACTATATAACTAACAAATACCTCAGGACAGCACAAAAATGAGAAATATCCAACAACCAGATATAACTGGAATCATGAACCTTCCCTTACCCAAGCACTTATTATCAACCATAATTATTATTCGTTATAACCTTCCATATTATTCGTTATAACCTTTACGTTTGCGAAATTTTCCTCTGCGTCAGAGCGTGGAATGTGAAAAATTTCTCTTGCAAAAGGTGAGCTGAATTTCTACAAAATGGCCTCTTCAACTAATAGCTATCATTTCAATGAAACAAGGAATATTTCCACTTCATCTTTTCCTCTGTTCATGATGCTCACAGTGCCAACACTAGTGCTATGGCCACTGATACATCCATGTCGAAGATTTTGACGATACTGAATTTTGATGGGAAAAACGCCTAAACGTGTGTGGGCAATTATGCATCAAAATTTTGTATCAAAGTTACACGTCAAAATTTTGATGCAAAATTTTGACGCTTTTTTTGAACGTGTATGGCCACCTTTACTTATATGCCCATTTTTAAGAATTATATATACAGTTGTTCCAAGGAGGGTTTAGTTAAAACTGCTTTTCTTGTTTGGAGAATAATAAACAGGTTCTACATCTACATATGTATTTCATACAACAGAGAGCAAGGAATATAGACTCATACAGAAGTCAAACATTGAGAGTAGATCCTCAGAGTTTCAGTAACTACATCCAGTTGACATTTCTGAAGGTCGTCACCAAGCATCCGAAGTTTGTTATAGGGCGTTTCAAAGGGCGTCAAAGTTTTAAACTTCTTGGCAGTTATCTTCAGGATGAATAGAGTGGTTTTAAAGGGATGGGATTCTGTGTCTGTTATACAGTATACAGGGTCCAGCTTCACAGGTTGGAGCAGTGCTAAATTCCTGTGGGTTGTCAGGGGGTTAAGGAGTTTTGGTGAAACCACCTGCTGGACACTGATGGTTGCACTCATCTCTGTATGCGAATGTTTGAGATAAGAAGAATCCCCAGTAAATTAGTGTTGATTGATGACAGCTCCTGGTTGGTCTGTTAGCTTAGCTCAGAAGTGCTGGCAGGTGTTGAACTATCCACGACTTGTCTGGGGGAAGAGAATTTCCTGTTTGATGTTAAGGCCAGGTTTCTCTTCCCCGATGTTTCTGAGAAATAGGCAGTAGTGGTCTGCTGTGATGTCAGTAATTTCAGAGTTATATTTTCTTGTCTAATGCTGGTTAAGGTGCATCCATATATTCTGTGCGTAACAGTGGTAGTCTACAAGTAGTAAACTCCAAGTAAGATTTGGTATCTTCCAACCCAGACCAGCCCATCCCTCTCACCACTGGCCCTCTATAATTATGGAGAATGACAGTATCTTGGTTTGGGCTTTGGCACGATACAGAACATCCTGGGGTCTGAATTTGTCACCTTGAGCCTCTTGTGTATTACCGTACTCTCCTCTTTGATGGCATAGCTACATTAGTAGTATGTGTATAATATGGGTATTTAATCTTATGAATGAAAATTCAGACATATAGATAGTATAAAAGTATACTTGAATGTGTCCTTTTGCAAGGAAATTCAAAACCAAAAGAGTAAATGCCATATCACGGGTTGTGGCCCAGTGCAAAGATTGAGAATATGAGGTCACCACCCGGTGTGAGGCAGCTCTATACAAATGAAGTAATGCAGCATACAGAAATGATGTTGAGATACTCAATCAATTTATTGACAGGAGGGGATGTTGGCTTCAATTGTGCTCAGTTAGTATTCAGATGTGAATGGGATCGGACTCGTATGCTGGTGGATTTTGGTGCTGAGATCCAGTTAGAGGTCCAGTTAAATGAATATCAGATCTTACTGTTTTCTTCCATCGTTTTGAGAATTAACCCTAGTCCATTGTATTCTAACTTCATTTTTGAAGTAGATTTCAATATCCCCTAAATTGAATGTAACTGATTGGGATTCATAGGAGTAGAAATTGATTTTTATTCATCTTCCACTTTCATGATTGCCATTTTCATATGTAGATGATGAGGGAAGCATTACTTAAGAGATGATAGTCAGGAAAAACATAGTTCATTGATTCTAGCATATCTGTCTTATAAGAGAATTTTAAGGTTGAGAAAGCTTTCTCGGTCAGTGTTATTAATATTTTTAAGCAACAGCCCTGTCTGTGATGAGAGACATCATTTTCTCCGAAAATCTCATCACACTAAGCTGTAGTGTTTTGTGTTGGATAGCAGGTATGCTAGACTTTACCGAAGGTTCTTTGAAATGAGTGAGCAGATGACAGTTGTTTCCTGTTCTATCGTTTAATAGACATTGATTTTGCATATTGCCAGCAGGGTAGTCCCCATAACCATTTTGGAAGTAAAAAGGTTAATATAATTTCCAATTACTGTACCTTGTACTTAATACTTGCAGATATCTTCAGTGACAGTTTGAAAGTAATCAGTTTGTTAATGCCAATCTTCCTGGTGCTTTGTAACTGTATGTGATAGCCTCATTACATATTGATTGATGTATGTTATCAGGTTCTTTTTAGGTTGTTTTCTCTGTGTAACTTGGTCAGCTCTGGTCTACGATAGTTGAGTCATTGGCAAAATGGTTGGACAAATATACCCCCTCAAAACAAACTAAAACAAATTAAGAACGAAGTTAAAAAGTGGCATTCTTCTACCCAAAAGCAAAGAATTAATGAGGTTATTTTAACAACACTCAGAATAGGACACTCCAGACTCACACATGGTCATCTGATGTCAACTCCGCACACAAACCCAATAACTTGTAAAAGATGTAACATCCCAATAACAATCAAACATATCTTGATTGACTGTCCCAGATGGCATCATGAAAGAAATGCTTATTTACAAAATAAATCAATAAAGGATATTCTAGCAGAAGGTAATAACTTTTCAATTAATAATATCATTCTCTTCTTAAACAAAATTAAATTGATAAGTAAAATATAATCTTCCCCCTTTTTTCCCCTCCATTTTTTTTCCTCTTTCCCTCTTGATTTTTTTTTTAATTCCCCCCTTTTCTTTCTTTTCCTTTTTTTTTTTTCCTTTTCTTTTTTTTCCTTTTTTCCTTTTTTTTATTATTTATTTATTTATTTAACTACTTAATTTTTTATGTACTCTTTCCCCCCTTTTTTTTCCCAGCCCGAGAAGAACCCTAAAAGAGTTCAGAGGTCTGGTTAAACAAATCATTTATAACTAACTAACTGAGTCAACTGGTAATGCTAATTTGTGGGGTCTATGTTGGTTAACTTTTTCTGCCTTAGCCAAAAGCCTGGTTTCCTGTTTTGAGGTCATAAAGCTTGAGGGTCACTTTTCACATAGCAGTCTATTTATTCCATGTTCTGTTATTTTTTCCTCCCTATTGGAATGTAATTTAGGGTATCCCTCAGTATGTACTTCATAGGTGTTAAGGTAATCTTCAAAATATTTCAAGTTCTTTGTTGTTAGGTTTTTATGCTTTACATTGAAGCTCCATTTCTAATTTGAAACCCTTATTTCTTTCTGTTGCAGCTGTCCCTACAGTATTGTTGTGTTACAAGATTCATGCAGTCTGTATCTAGTACTGTACTGTAAATGCTTCCTTTCTTCAATCTCGTCATCCATCCTCTCTGACAATTACTTCTTAGTGCAACTATGGGGTTTTCTCCAAGTTCCATCCATTGATCCTTGCACTTCACATTCTTTATTTCCTGTATTTCTCTATATTGCTGCCCAACCACTTTAGCTTCTTTTCACTGTTCTGAGTGCTGAATGGCTGAAAATGCCTCAGTGCTTGGGTTGACAGTGTGAATTTCATAAAATCAATCTCTCTCTCTCTCTCTCTCTCTCTCTCTCTCTCTCTCTCTCTCTCTCTCTCTCTCTCTCTCTCTGGCTTAAACTGAAATGACATCTGGTATACATACTAGACCGTTTTGCAAAATATGGAATAAGGAAACACAACCTGATGATTTGGAATTGGAAGGTGACCTGATTGAAGGTGGTAATTAAAGAGGCATTGTATTTACTTGAGTTGTGGCTTAAAATACTGTGCAGTATTTCAGTATGCATATTCTCAACAGGTTAGAGAAAGGAAGTGGTGAAATTCTCAAGGGATGAAGAAGGTGGTTTGAGAAGAGGAAAGAGTTACACAGAGACATTGTGTAGCAGGATGCGAACTTAGAAATATCCCCTTCTAATAGCTTTTGGTGATTACAAGAAGGCATTGACTGTTCACAGACCATTATTGTGGAAGGTGTTGCTTCACTATGGCATTCCCATGAAGAATATCAAGGTAACTGCAACTATCCATGAACAAAGTAGGTGCAAAGTTAATATTGGTAGGGGCTTGCCGAGGAAAGTTGCTGTGGACATTGGGATGTTACAAGGGAATGTTATTTCTTCGTAGCCGTTTACCCGTCTCACGATTTTATAATAAAGGAAGTGGTTGGAGAGGGAAGAGGTTTAGAGCGGAGTGATGAAAGAAACTTGACACACTTAAAATATGCAGAAGACACCTTTTTAATCAGCAAAAGCCACAAAGTTTACAAAGCTTCCTTAATAAAATTTATCAAGTATCTAGAGACATGGTACTCAAAATAAATCTAAGGAAAATGGAAATAATGATAGAGTGTGCACAAAGGGACAAATTAAAACTAGATGGAGAAGATCAATTTAGGAACAATGAACCCAGTGCAGGTTGTCTTGAATTGGAATTTATTTAAAGACTGAAGGAGGCAAATTAATCATTCGACAGTGAAGAATGTTTGAAAGTTGCATACTGTACTGAAATTGTGTACAGAAGTAAGATTATACATTAGTCAGATCTGCATTGCTATGCAAATATAAATCAAGGTTTAAGAATATTAGGTGTTAAGTAAAGAAAACGATGGTAGTTCCGCATTTGTAGATGAAATGATAATGAAAGAAAGAAAGAAAAATAGTTCAGACATGCTTTGCAAAAAAAATGCGGAATAGTATGTGATAGAACTAGCTGAACTCTTGTGGGCACGAGAAGAGTTGGATGACCCAACCCTAGTCTTGCAGTAAACTGATGAGGTATATAGTACATGTGTAGAAAATAAAAGCTGCTATATTTTGGATAAATGTGGATATTTGTGGTTGTTGAAATAAATAGTAGAAAGGGTCTGTTTAAAGTGTTCTTTGGGAAGTGCCAACTGCTATTTTGCTTTGCTTTTGTCCTATCCTGCCCAAACTGATGTTCACAAATCACTTCATGAAAAGTCATTCAGATAAGTTCGTGAATCTAGAAATGTGATTATTCAGTAATCTGGTTGGACCACTTTATGAAAGGAAGTTAAAATGAGAGTCTCTCTCTCTCTCTCTCTCTCTCTCTCTCTCTCTCTCTCTCTCTCTCTCTCTCTCTCTCTCTCTCCATTTTTCCGATATAATTTCCCTTTTCATAACTTTCTTTATTAGTTCTCGTAACATACAGTATACATCCCCAGTTTTGATGTCCCATGCAACACGTAGCTTGCTAAACAGATCGAAAAGGCTTGAATATTAGGATCAAAACGGGTGAATACTTAAGGTATAATTACAGGTCTTAGTTGGACCATATTGTTCGCTAGTATGGGATGAATTTACCTCATGTTATCTCTTCTGTTATCCTGTCATTTCTACTTTCTCTTTGCTGCTATGCTGGATTTTTTTTTTATTATCCCATTTGATATTTATGAATAAAATTACGTAAATTATTTTATATCAATTAGTCAAAAGAGACAATGTTACCTAAAAAAAAAAAAGTCACGAAAGCTACCTTTAAGAAAACCTTCTTGTCTCGCTAACCAATAAAAACTCGGTTTTCATAAGTCCAGCCAATGCGAAAACGCCTCGTAAGTATCCCACCCAGAGCACGAAGGTTTCAGCCAATGAGAGACGTTATTTATGGTCGAGTCCTCTGATTGGCCAAGAGAAAATTGGCAAATTTTCAGCACTCTGCGAAAAGACGGCCGTGTGGGAAGATCAAAAAAAATTTTGCCTTGATTTTTAATCGACTGTAAGGTAAATCATTGGGTATTTTTGTGTTATATTAATTTTAGGTTATATTGTGTAATACCCAGTGCCATTTTTGTGATGTAGATGGCAGTGAATGCCCGATAAAATGGTTTTATTGAAAGATGAGGTATGTTTTGGCCGGTAGATTGACAGACATGACCAGGGATAGCGAGATGTAGGTTTAGGACGTTAACTTATACCCATTTACCCTAGGGAAGGTTTACCATGTGATGAAACAGAAGCAAATGGTAAGGTTTTCAGGTTATGTAGATAATTTGCCCCTTTTCTGAGAGTAAGGTCACAAAACACTGAAGGTAGGACCGATGATTTCATGTTGGTAAGTCCAATGAATCTTTGTGGGTAAGGCCAATGAATCCTTTGTGGGTAAGGGCAATGAAATTCTGCAGGCTATAGTACCTGGTCGTAGACACGGGAAATTTGACCTTGAATGTAGTTAAGCGTCTAACAGTCTGCCTTAATGATTACCTGGCATGATAACTCCTTTACCATCATGCATACGTCACATTCGTAGGGTCCATTATAGTCAAATGAAATAAAAAGAAACTTGCGTTTGTTGACGTCCAGTTAAAACATAATTTGACAGCTCAAAGATGCAGCCACGCCCACTGTTTAGTAAATAAGTTGGGGCATTAGTACTGAAACATTTCAGATGCAATACCATTTTCATTGGGTAACTTTATATGGCTGCAGAAGTAGTGGCTCTTTGGTGCCTATAATACACAGCTTCTGCTCCTTGTTTCATTTAGAGACAACGATTCCAAAAGATTTTTTTTATCTTATGACTGCAAATTGAGTAATCGCAGGTATCTTGAATATGTCTTATGTTTTCATTGTCGCCAGAGAACTTTAAATCAGTCAGTCCAACCTTTTTTTTTGCATTAGGAATTGATGAGATGGCTCATTTTATGGTGTAGGTTGGACTCATTTATGTATTTGGGAAAATGGCGGTGCAATGATCAGGTAACACTGTGTTACAGGGTATGCAAACCTATTGGGAGAAATACTGCCTTTTTCAATCCACCACCTTATTGTATAGCTGTTAGTTTTTGCAAGGTAACATGGCATCATTACTCGTATACTTTCTGCCATTTTCGTAAGCATAATTTTCTAATTACCTAAGTATACTTACTGCCGGTTGGGTAATGAATGGCTGGTATATCCGATTTTCCAGTAAGGCTAATAGTTTCAAAAGGAATTCTAATAGAATTTTGTAAGATGGCCCTTTTTCTGTGGGGCGGAGAGTGTAAAACTTAGGCATTAGTTTCAAGCGACAGAGATTCATAAGGCATACTGTTACAGCTCTTTCGTGACAATTCAGTTCTACTTATTTCATCAGTTATAATAATGCTGAAACTAACAAGAAACTGAAGCCGTCTGGTGTGTGTGTATAAATCAGTGTAGGAAGGACTCTCTCTCTCTCTCTCTCTCTCTCTCTCTCTCTCTCTCTCTCTCTCTCTCTCTCTCTCTCTCTCTCTCTCTCTCTCTCTCTATCTAATTGGTTTTAACTGAAATTTTTGTTAACTTACAGTCTTATTATTATTATTATTATTATTATTATTATTATTATTATTATTATTAAAAGCATTTGCTGTCAAATGTAAGGCTTGAATCATTTAAGCCATATTAAAATGGTTTACAAAAATCTGCAATGTATAAATTGTTACCATGCCTTAAATACCTAGGATAATGCAGATAGGGTCACAGGTTTTAACTTGAAGCGAACAAGTTTTTATAATCAGATATTATCCAAAATTCCAAACGCTCTACCCAATGAATGCCTCATTAAATAATACCAGGTGTCAGGGGCTTTTAGTGTGGATAAGTTTTTGGTAGTTATTAAGACTTTCAGGTTTTTGAGCCAAACCTAAAATATAGCAGCTTTAATTTAATCAGATTGTGCTTTCAGTGTGGCGTTATTATGATCGTAAGTAACAGGAGACTGTCATGACTGAAATTGAAAATTCTCCTGCCCAGTCTGTCCAGATACTCATGTTCATATGTACAAGGATAGAGCTTCCTCTCTCTCTCTCTCTCTCTCTCTCTCTCTCTCTCTCTCTCTCTCTCTCTCTCTCTCTCTCTCTCTCTCTCTGTTGAAAACGAGAAGACTCGGGTTTTTTACTGTTAAATAATTGAGCTTTCAGAACTGCATATGCGTCTCTCTCCCTCTCGTTGAAAAGAACGAGAAGACGCGTGGGTGTTGTTTTTTATCGTTAAATCGTGAGCTTTACTAACTGCATTGAATTCCTCCCCGCCTCTCTCTCTCTCTCTCTCTCTCTCTCTCTCTCTCTCTCTCTCTCTCTCTCTCTCTCTCTCTCTCTCTCTCTCTCTCTCTCTCATTTTTCCGATATAATTTCCCTTCCCATAACTTACTTTATTAGTTCCCGTAACATATACATCCCCAGTTTTGATGTCCCATGCATGCGTAGCTTGCTAAACAGATTGAAAAGGCTTGAATATTATGAGTAAAACAGGTGATTATTTAAGGTCTAATTTGATCTTAGTTGGACCATCTTATTCGCTAGTATGGGCTGAATTTACCTCATGTTATCTCTTCTGTTTTCCTGTTATGTCTACTTTCTCTTTGCTGCAATACTGGATTTTTCATAAGTCCACCCAATGCGAAAACGCCTCGTAAGTATCCCACCCAGAGCACGAAGGTTTCAGCCAATGAGAAACGTTATTTATAGTTGAGTCCTCTGATTGGCCAAGAGAAAATTGGCAAATTTTCAGCACTCTGTGAGAAGACGGCCTTGTGGGATGATCAAAAATAAATTTTGCCGTGATTTTAATGGACTATAAGTTAAATCATTGGGTATTTTTGTGTTATATTAATTTTAGGTTATATTGTGTAATACCCAGAGCCATTTTTGTGATGTAGATGGCAGTGAATGCCCGATAAAATGGTTTTATTGAAAGATGAGGTATGTTTTGGCCAGTAGATTGACAGACATGCCCAGGGATAGTGAGATGTAGGTTTAGGACGTTAACTTATACCCATTTATCCTAGGGAAGGTTTACCATGTGATGAAACAGAAGCAAATGGTAAGGTTTTCAGGTTATGTGGATAATTTGCCCCTTTCCTGAGAGTATGGTCACAAAACACTGTGAAGGTAGGATCGATGATTTCATGTGGGTAAGGCCAATGAATCCTTTGTGGGTAAGGCCAGTGAATTCTCAGTGGGTAAGGGCAATGAAATTCTGTAGGCTATAATACCTGGTCGTAGACACGGAAAATTTGACCTTAAATGTAATTAAGCGTCTACCAGTCTGCCTTAATGATTACCTGGCATGATCACTCTTACCATCATACATACGTCACATTCGTAGGGTCCACTGTAGTCAAAATGAAATAAAAAACTTTCGTATGTTGACGTCCAATTTAAACAATTTGAATGCTCAAAGATGCAGCCACGCCCACTGGTTAGCAAATAAGTTGGGGCATTAGTACTGAAACAATTTCAGATGCAATGTCATTTTCATTGGCTAACTTTATATGGCTGCAGAAATAGTGGCTTTTGTTTCCTTCGTCGCCAGAGAACTTTAAATCAGTAAGTCCAACTTATTTATTTTTTTTTTTGCATTAGGAATTGATGAGATGGCTCATTTTATGGTGCAGGTTGGAGTCATTTATGTATTTGGGAAAATGGCGGTGCAATGATCATTTATCACTGTGTTACGGGTGGGACAGGGGTATGCAAACCTTTTGGGAGAAATACTGCCTTTTTCAGTCCACCACCTTATTGTATAACTGTTAGTTTTTGCAAGGTAACATGGCATCATTACTCGTATACTTTCTGCCATTTTCGTAAGTATAATTTTCTATTTACCTAAGTATACTTACTGCCTACTGTGTAATGAATGCCTTGTATATCCGATTTTCCAGTAAGGTAAGTAGTTTCAAAAGGAATTCTGATAGAATTTTGTAAGATGGCCCTTTTTCAATGGGGCGGAGAGTGTTAAAACTTTGGCAGTATCAAGCGACAGAGATTCATAAGGCATGCTGTTATAGCACTTTCTAATAATTCAATTCTATTTTATTTCATCAGTTATAATAATGCTGAAACTAGCAACAAACTGAAGCCGTCTGGTGCGTGTGTATAAATCAGTGTGGGAAAGCTCTCTCTCTCTCTCTCTCTCTCTCTCTCTCTCTCTCTCTCTCTCTCTCTCTCTCTCTCTCTCTCTTTTACTGAAAACGATAACACCCGAGGACTTTTTATGTTAAATATCTGAGCTTTCATAACTGCTCTCTCTCTCTCTCTCTCTCTCTCTCTCTCTCTCTCTCTCTCTCTCTCTCTCTCTCTCTCTCTTCTATCGAAAACAAGAACACTCGAGGACTTTTTATTGTTAAATATCTGAGCTTTCATAACTGCATTTGCTTGCTCTCTCTCTCTCTCTCTCTCTCTCTCTCTCTCTCTCTCTCTCTCTCTCTCTCTCTCTCTCTCTCTCTCTCTCTCTCTCTCTCTCTCTCGTTGAAAGGAACAAGAAGACTCGAGGGTTGTTTTATCTCTTTATCGTTAAATACTTGAGCTTTCATAATAACATTCCTCTCTCTCTCTCTCTCTCTCTCTCTCTCTCTCTCTCTCTCTCTCTCTCTCTCTCTCTCATTTGTTGAAAACGAGAAGACTCGAGGCTTATTTTTTATTATTAAATACTTGAGCTTCCATAACTGCGTTGGCCTCCCACCCCCAACCCCCGTCTCTCTCTCTCTCTCTCTCTCTCTCTCTCTCTCTCTCTCTCTCTCTCTCTCTCTCTAGTATCATGGCCGGTCTTAGTGACTTGTGTATCGGATTTTCGAAGGCATCACATAGGTGGGCTCCCAAAAGATGTTTCACTATTTAGTGGTTGGTGTACATAAGGCCAGCCTTGTGCCATCATGGGGGACCTGCCCAGAGGTGACCACTATGTAGGTAAGTTGTAAAATGGAATGAGAGAGCTTGTTTGGACAACTGGACCCTAACTTCCCGACAGGAATACCCAATGAAGTAATATGCCCCCACGAGACAAATTTTTTATTCACATAGATAATAAGCCCTGGTTTTGTACAAAAAAAAAAAAACGAAGTTCGGTTTCGAATTTCGTAGTAGTATAGGTGTCTCGATTGGCCAGCATGAAATTACAAGGGTATAGCTTAGGTCCCGGCTGTTGTTGAGGCCATATGTTGAGAGTTTGAAGATGGTCAGAGAAAAATGATTTTGTGGAAAGTGAATGGACCAATTAAATATTAAGGCTTCGAAATTATTTCGAGTGGTTTGCAACAGTGTACAAGAAACTGGGCTTACCCCGTGCTAATGTTGCATGTGAATATGTACTTATGTTTACGTCATGAATCTATGGTAAAATGTTGAATAGAATGGAAATTTGATAAGTTTAAGTGATTCTAGGAAGGCATTCTATGATAGTATAGTGCTCGATTCCTAATGACTTTTTGAAAAAAAAGCGAATGCGTTACAAAATTTAGTTTATGGCTCATTTTCACGGTTCTAAATGAGCCAAGAAATTCTCTCTCTCTCTCTCTCTCTCTCTCTCTCTCTCTCTCTCTCTCTCTCTCTCTCTCTCTCTCTCTCTCTCTCTCTCGTTTGAGATAATAAGGAACTGAGGGGAAATATCAGTACTGAAGGCACTGTCATTAACATAAAAGTTCCAACTAGATTGTACTTTTGTACCATTATTCCGTGGGGGGGGAGAGCGGGAAGTGTAATGTCATCATTGCGTCAATGTTATCTGTGCATGTTGACAGTACTACTGTCCCAGTACTTGCATCTCCAGCTCAATATAAGAGTATTAAAGTTTCTCGTACGAATACGCTCGTACATAAGAAGGTAATACACCCACGTATAAATTTATGGTCTTCATATTTGTTAAATATGACTTGATACAAAGTCCTTTGCCTAGTTTACAAATACTGCATTTTCTAGCTGAGTGCTTGAAGGTGTTTGCTAGAGAGAGAGAGAGAGAGAGAGAGAGAGAGAGAGAGAGAGAGAGAGAGAGAGAGAGAGAGAGAGAAAGCATGAAAAATTTAAGGCAGAAAGCCATGTAGCTGGGCACCGAAAATATGTTACAAAGAACCTTTAGATCGACTAAAAAGTGAATTTATGGCTCATAAGCACAGAGCACAATTCTCTGACATCCCCCAAGCAATGAATCTTCATTTGGGCTTGTTCTATGTAAATGAGAACGTACTGATGATGATAATGTCGTTGCCTAACCAGTTTGAAACCAGTGGTAACTTTTAGTTGTGATTGTAAAGGTTATAGCTGCTGGGCTACATTCTCCTAAATTGAGTTTGCCGAGATTTTCATTCCTTCTATTGATTACTGATTCGGGGACAGTAACCCCTTTCTCTCGATTAGCATTGGAATTCTCCCTCCTCTTCCGTTTTCCTCGTACCTTCTATCATATTAGGACCTGCTTAGTCAGTTTAAAGCATTATAGACCCCCCCATTCTAAGTTCATTTTAGACAATCCTTGCGTTTTTGTTCCGCTTTCCTTATGTAACAAACGATTCCTATACTACTATATGTGTTTTCCTCGTTTCATCTTTTCTTCTGATATCGTTATTGCTTCTTTTCTTTGGTCCTCTTCTTTTGTACTTTTACGTTTCACCGTTTGCTTTGTTCTCCTTTAGTATTTATTGTACCAAGCTTTGATATACAATATATGAGTGTTTAGGTATGTATTGCTCTCTGTCAGTAATTTTGTTTCGAACTTCGTCATTCAGCAAAATATGATTTTGTTTGGTAACTGTAACTAAGGTTAAATAACTTAGAATTATACAGGAACTTTTTAATGTCTGAGGGCTATCTGTTCCCATTAGTGTCTCCCCACCCAGCTGTCCATCTTCTTGAACTTGACCTTGCCCCACTCTTCACATTTCACTCAAGAGCAAATCCTTAGGGCAAGCCTGTGTGAGTTCTGAAATGTAACTCCTTGGTCTCTTGCAACTAAAATATGTAAGGCAAAACATACCCAGTAAAAGTTTTGTAAACCTAGCTTTTCAAAATTCAAATGTAAGGGTCTTGCCAGTTTGATATTAAAATCTATAACACTTCTGTGACTTGGCTCCCAAAAAATGAAAGTTTTAACAACAGAATGGACCATTGATTAGGTGATTAGGTATCAGTGCAGGGCAACACTGGCATTTTAACTTTACAGGACAGTAGTTGAATGAAATCTCAAATCTTTTATTTCATACCTGTTAAGATTTGAAGTAGTTAACTGAGCAAGGTGTCCTGTTCCATAAGGCATAAGATTTTTTTTTAGCTGAAGTGTATCCAAAGTTTGGTGAATTTACTCTGTATGGGGAATTTTTGGATATACTTGGATAAGATTGATTTTTAAAAAATTTTTGGTTATTTGAAATACCTCCTAACACACTTTTTCTCTTCCTTTCTTCTCAGGTTGCCCATGAAGAGTGATAGCCATCTAATAATGATATAAATGTTAGTAACAAACCCCCCAAGATATCAGCCTGACTTTGGTCTTGCGGAGCAACTCAAAAGCAGGGAGGAGCTGCTAATGATACCATGTTCCAGAGGTTCTGGTGCTGGAAGTAGTAAGCTCTGCATATCGTGATGCTTGAAGTCCGTTTGTCCTATACAGAGTGCGAGCAGGGTGAGTACCGATGGTTTGTTATTTACTATATTTCCCTAGTAGCTGGTTAAATTTATCTGTAATTATAAACTTTTTTTAAGATAAGCTCGCTCTCTCCTTTTGTTTTGTGTTATGTTGATCGGTTCTTAACTAATCTCCCTATATGCTCTGTACTTTTTCATACTATACTCAAGAGGTCCCAGAGGTTAATATCACTTGTTTTGTCGACCTGCAGTTCAGTTCTCATCGTTTTCTTTACTGCAACTTCTGTTATTCTTTGTACGGCAAGAGCTTTGAAACATCAGCGAGATGTCATCCCAATTGCTGCAACGTTTTCTAGAATCCTTGCAGCAAATTTTTTCTTACCCAAGATGATTCTTGCAGTTTTACCTGTCACTTTGTAGGAGTCTCTTGCAATGCTGCCTAGATACGTTCGGTTCATCATTTGAGAATGTTGTCCTTGATCCCAACTCTTGACGTATAAGTGTCCTGCCTTGAAATATGGGTTGTTATTAAATAGGTCTGTCTTTCAAAACGAGTTAATTTATTACGAAGTATCCGGGAATGGTTGCTTGATCTTGCTTAAGAGGTCGTTTCTGTGCTAGTGCTGACTATTGAAATTTTAGGAGGGTTCCAAAGATCTACACTTTCTGTTATTAGCCTTCAGGCTTATTACAAGGGCACTTTTGAAGAGGGTTTTTACTTTTTTATTTGCCATTATTAGTTTGTCTGATCATTTATTAGGAGACGGCTCTTATGAGCTAGTCGAGTCTTAGAAGCTCTCTGTAATACAGCTAAAGAATAGTTCTCGTATGTCTGTGGTTCCAGTGCTAGATCAGATGATGGTAAGAATGCATAGGCTATAAAAGCAGCATGTTTTTTCAACAGCAGCCTGGGTATATACTCTCTCTCTCTCTCTCTCTCTCTCTCTCTCTCTCTCTCTCTCTCTCTCTCTCACACACACACACACACACACACACACACACACACACACACACTGAGTTAGGTACCGAGTTGTTTGAGGTTAACAATTTGAAAGCAATACGCAGTTTATCTCTCTCTCTCTCTCTCTCTCTCTCTCTCTCTCTCTCTCTCTCGTGCAGTGATAATAATAATAATAATAATAATAATAATAATAATAATAATAATAATAATAATAATAATAATAACAACAACAAGATGATGATTTTAAAGACCGTCTCAACTTTTCACATTGAAAAATATTTTTCATATATTTCCAGTGTTCGAATTTATCATTGATTGTCCTTAGAAAGTTTGGTTTTGGCGCTGTTCTATGATGGGTTTGATTTTGACGGAGGTCAGCGGGACATTTAAGCTCGTTTTGTGCCCTATATTGACCCAGAATAGGTAATGGGTCGCTGCTTTCTAGGTAGAATTCTTGAAATGCTTCCTGGGACAATGGCTTTCCCAGGAATTGCCACATACCTCCGTTGAGCATTTTTTTTTTTGTCAACCTCTTAAATTGAATTAGTTGCAGATTTGATTTATTGTCATTAATGATGTTGAATTTTCGTCTTTTTGTAAATGTTTCCCAGTTTTTTGTTGTTCTCCTTTTCAGTGTCCCACTTTATGTATCAGCCTTTTCTCCTTGTAGTAATTATCTTCTAGCTTTTTATTTGATAATGCATGATGACATTCACTATATTTAAATTTTTAAAGATAGCTCATACGAATGTGACAGTTTGAGTGTACAGTATGCATGGGGTACGTGTGTATTCTGTTATAATTTCACCATGTTTCTGGCCTTTTCTACATAAAAATCACTCCTAGTCATTCTCTGTTTCTTGCAGTATACCATTTTTTTTTTCAGTAAAAATCACTTGTCTTTCAACCTCTCTATCACAGAAGCCCATTTTCAAACAGGAATTACTCTCTCTCTCTCTCTCTCTCTCTCTCTCTCTCTCTCTCTCTCTCTCTCTCTCTCTCTCTCTCTCTCTCTGTGGCATGTTACTAATTACTGATTTTTTCTTTTAGGATTTCTTCCCCTTCCCCAATTTCTTTTACGAAGAGCTCTCCAAATTATTCTCTCTCTCTCTCTCTCTGAGCTTTTCTTCAATAATTTCTTCCTCTTTCCCTATTCTCTTTTACTGCAAACTCGCCAGTCATCATTTCTCTCTGATTTTTTCCGTAAACAATTACTCCCCTTTCCTTATTTTATTCTTTAGTCTCTCTCTCTCTCTCTCTCTCTCTTATCTACCAATGATATTTTCATTGATAATTACTCCCCCTTTTCCTTTATCTTTGTACGATAAACTAAAACTCTCCAAATTATCCTCCCTGTGTGTGTGTGTGTGTGTGTGTTTGTGTTCTCCCTGTCTCTCTTCTACCCATCCCTGATTTTGTTTCAATAATTTCTTCCCCTTTTCCCATTTTATTTTCCTTTACGAAAACTTCAAAATATCCTCTCTCGTGTTTTCCCTCTCCCTACTATCTATCCCTACATTTTGATTCGACAATTTTCTTCCTTTCCCTAATTATTTGCCATTTCCGAATGTATTGGGTGACTGTGATACACTCCCCAAAATTTCTCGGTGATTGTGATACACCCCCAAATTCCTCTGGGTGACTGTATACACCCCCAAGTTTTCTTAGGTGATTGTGATACACCCCCCAAATTTTTCTAGGTGACTGTAGCCTATAACCCCCAAGTTTTCTTAGGTGATTGTGATACACCCTCCAAATTTCTCAAGGTGACTGTATACACCCTCCAAATTTCTCAAGGTGACTGTATACACCCTCAAGTTTTCCTAGGTGATTGTGATACCCCCCAAGTTTCTCTAGGTGATTGTGATACATCCCCCAAGTTTCTCTAGGTGATTGTGATACACCCCCAAGTTTGTCTAGGCGATTGTGATACAACCTCCTAAGTTTCTCTAGGTGATTGTGATACAACCTCCTTAGTTTCTCTAGGTGATTGTGATACAACCCCCCAAATTTCTCTAGGTGATTGTGATACAACCTCCTAAGTTTTTCTAGGCGATTGTGATACCTTAAAAGTTTCTCTAGGTGATTGTGATACACCCCACAAGTTTCTCTAGGTGATTGTGATACAACCTCATAAGTTTCTCTAGGTGATTGTGATACACCCCACAAGTTTCTCTAGGCGATTGTGATATAACCTCATAAATTTCTCTAGGTGATTGTGATACACCTCACAAGTTTGTCTAAGCGATTGTGATACAACCTCTTAAGTTAATCTAGGTGATTGTGATACACCCCACAAGTTTGTCTAGACGATTGTGATACAACCTCATAAGTTTCTCTAGGTGACTGTGATACACCCCACAAGTTTCTCTAGGTGATTGTGATACACCCCACAAGTTTCTCTAGGTGATTGTGATACATCCCCCAGGTTTCTCTATCTGCTATATATCACTCCTTTTTCGAAAACGTTTCTCTTTTTACCCATTTTTCCCCATTTTTCGTTACGAAAAACTTGCGAACTATTACACGATATACCATTTGTTTCTCACCTTATCTGCCATCTATCCCTGCTGTTTATCGTGGAATTTGACCTCCTTTACCCACTGTAATGAACAGAGTTATTACGTGCATTAGTGATTATCCCAAGACCCTCTCCCTCTCTTTCTTCCTGTGTGGCTTATCCCTGTTCTTTCGAGAACTGATATCTCTTCAAATGTGTTCTTTGCTGCTCTCTTACCTTCACTTGCTTCTTAGAAAAATTACTCTACCTCCACTTGCTCCTTAGAAAAAAATTACTTTGCTAATTACAAAAATTACTTCACCTCCACTTGCTCCATAGAAAAAAATGACTCTACCTTCATTTTCTTTAGTCTCTATTTCACTTCTGCTCTTTAGTCTCTATTTCACTTCTGCACTTCTGCTCTTTAGTCTCTATTTCACTTCTGCTAAGTACCCAACCTCTTCTTTGTGTCCTCAGAATCAGGTCTTTGTCTCTGTGTAAATAATATCCTTTTGCTAAGTACCCAGCCTCTTCTTTGTGTCCTCAGAATCAGGTCTTTGTCTCTGTGTAAATAATATCCTTTTGCTAAGTACCTAGCCTCTTCTTTGTGTCCACAGAATCAGGTCTTTGTCTCTGTGTAAATAATATCATTTGTCTCATTACTCCAGGCTTGTGTGTAAATATCCCTTGTGGAAGAGTTTCTCTTTGAGCAAGTAAAAAAAAAAAGCAGTCAGCTAGGTTAGTCACATTCATTAATAGCAGGAGTCATCAGTAAATCATTGTGTTCTGTATGTAGTATTGCATAACAAGAGCTGTTTTTAACTACGTGTGTATTGAATTTGCCCCTTCCACCGACTTCATTGGCAGAAAATAATAGCAATTTTTTTTTTTTTTTTTTCAGGGGCATAACAATGAAATCGGGGTCTCTACGTTCAGAGGGCGGAGTAGTTCGTTCAAAACAGGTGGCCAAAAATATCGGGTTACACGAAGCCAGTAATCTGGCATTCCAGATTTGCTTAAATTTGGAAGCCAAGAAGATTAGTACATACATACCTCGGTATTTTCGCCCTCGTTAATACTGAAAAACAGACTATAAACTCCAGGTATATATGATTATTTATGAGATCCATTTCACCTTTATTGGCAAGGATTTCACCTTTATTGGCAAGGAAGGTAACTGATATGACAAAGCCAAGAACAACCTCCAAACTGATATGACAAAGCCAAGAACAACCTCCTCAAACCTGAGCAGTAAGTGCAATATTTTTATATCAGGAAATTGAAAAAAAAAATGCATATAGTGTGTATTTATTAAAAGACATGTTGATAAGAACTTGTCCCCTCAAATCTGGCAGTGGGGTTATTTTTAAAGCAGAAACTTCGGAAATAAAATTAAAATAGTCGTCCAGAATTTTTTTTTTACTGCCCTGGATTACCGGCAACCTTTTTTTCTTCAGGAGATCTTGCCTTCTCTGTTTTATGGATTACAAAAAAAAAAATAAAAAATTTGAGGTGTCCAGAATTTTCTTTTACCCCCAAATTACCTGGCAACCTTTGTGATTTCTTCAGGAGATCTTGCCTTTTCCCCCCTTATTATGGATTACAGAAAAAAAAAAAAAAATTTTGAGGTGTCCAGAATTTTCTTTTACTGCCCTGGATTACCGGCAACCTTTGTGATTTCTTGATTTCTTCAGGAGATCTTGCCTTCTCCCCCTTATTATGGATTAAAAAAAAAAAAGGTGTCCAGAATGAGGTGTCCAGAATTTTCTTTTTAC
The DNA here is from genome assembly GCF_040412425.1 of Macrobrachium rosenbergii. NCBI lineage: Eukaryota > Metazoa > Arthropoda > Malacostraca > Decapoda > Palaemonidae > Macrobrachium > Macrobrachium rosenbergii. The sequence goes on from NC_089745.1 coordinate 44,013,352, forward strand.
TGCCCTGGATTACCGGCAACCTTTGTGATTTCTTCGGGAGATCTTGCCTTTCTCCCTTTGTGATTTCTTGATTTCTTCGGGAGATCTTGCCTTTCTCCCCCCTTATTATGGATTAAAAAAAAAAAAAAAAAATTCGAGGTGTCCAGATTTTCTTTTTGCCCTGGATTACCGGCAACCTTTGATTTCTTCAGGGAGATCTTGCCTTTCTCCTTTGTGATTTCTTGATTTCTTGATCTTCTTCTCCCCCTTATTATGGATTACCAAAAAAAAAAAATTCGAGGTGTCCAGAATTTTTTTACTGCCCTGGATTACCGGCAATCTTTGTGGTTTCTTCGGGATTCCGGCGGTGATCTTGCCTTTCTCTCCCCTTATTATGGATTACCTGCAAAAGAAATAAATACGAATTAGCATGAACTTCATATGCAAATTAAAACACTAAATACTTCTGAAGTCATCTGATTTCGTACGCATTCAGCGCACTAGATCGATCGCTTACTTTAGGGATTACAAGTTATAATTGCAATGCAAATTAAAACACTAAATACTTCTGAAGTCATCTGATTTCGTACGCATTCAGCGCACTAGATCGATCGCTTACTTTAGGGATTACAAGTTATAATTGCAATCTCCATCAAAACCAGCGAATTAGTGCGTTAAATGCGTGCGAAATAACTAAGACACCAAGATTCGTTTAAAATACGGCAATCTGGCTCAAATCCGTATTTTGCGGGATTTTAAAGTAACATCAAATTCTGCCAAGAACTTAAAAACCCCGTTTCATGCGCGTTAAATCTTGTAGTATATTGTGAGAAACACGCTTTCAATTCTTTAAAGCTTTACGGGGGCGTCTGTCCTCGTAAACGTAAAGTCATAAATATATACCAAGATTTACCCTTGAGAAAAGGGTTTCATTTCAACCTCATAAGCGACTTGGATATGTTTTTATATTTCATAATTAACTTCGTAACCATCTTCATTTGATATCCTACTTATTATAATTTTGTAGCTAATACAAATAAACGTGGTTACGAAGGAGATTAATTCTGTAGCTAAATAAAAATGGATATGAAGGAGTTTAAACCTCTTTACAATGTAGCTTATGTTGATTTTAATATAAACAATTATTTGATTAACTGTGTTTTGAGAGTTTGTTAATCACAAAATATTGCAAAACTGCCTCCAGTGTTTAATAACTACGCGGAAAATCACTTAATTAAATCGAAGGATTTTATATTACTTCAAATGACAGAACTCGTGATATTTTAACCTACAGTTCAAGAGGCAACAAATAAATTTCACATTAAATATGCATTAACAATTATTTTAAATAAGCATTTATCAACTGTATAACACTTAGCATTAAATTCAATTACTTAATTCCTTGCTGAATGCTTAGGGGGCTAACAGAACTGAGAAAACATAATAGCTTGAAGCAACTGGCCAAGCATAACAGTATTGGAAATAGATTTCACTGTTCTATACATTTAATTAACAGTTTTTAAATGCAATTTTACCATTTTATCTATGTGTACACTGTTGAGTCTAAAACCACTTCCTCTGTTCAAGGAAAACTTATCCCCGCAGGGGGCTAGGGCCGTCAGTGCACCTCATGCGGTGCACTGTAGGGATTACGTAAGGGTCTTTGCAGCGTCCCTTAGGCCCTAGCTGCAACCTCTTTCATTCCTTTTACTGTACCTCCGTTCATATTTTCTATCTTCCATCTGACTTTCCACCCTCTCCTAACAACTGTTTCATAGTGCAACTGCGAGGATTTCCTCCTGTTATACACCTTTCAAACCTCCTTACTGTCAAATTCCCTTTCAGCACTGAATGACCTCATAGGTCCCAGCGCTTTGCCTTTGGCCTAAATTCTATATTCTATTTTAAGTAAAACTTACGAAAAACTATGGTGCGTATTTATATAAATCCACTTGAAACCACGTGAAGCTCATTTACGTGAGTGACCTCCATTTAAATAACAGAGTTTAGTGCTAGCCTAACAAACGATCAAGTAATGACAACACGTATTGACAACCAAAGGTCTGTGAAAGTGTGACAACTGTTAAAAAAAAAAAAAGTCGTTTTTGTGGTCTGTAACTGAATTTGGATAAAATGATGAAACAGAAAAAGAAACTAAACTATTGCTGTTCTTTGCATTACGGTGTGGGTGGTACATATTACTGGTTTCATACTATTTATCATCAAACATTAGGGACAACTTAAGCATACAACGTTGCTCGTGTGGAAGCTAAATCAATATATATTTTTTTTCTATAAACCTTCAGCTGAAAACCCTTACGAGAGTCAACAAACGATAAACCCCAGGCGGCTCGAAAAGGAAGCCAGCCTGCCGAAAGAAACAAGTTATAATACGAGGGAACAGATAATAAAACTGATACACCTGAATTCAAGAGACATCTGCAGAAAGATGAATTTGCTCCTTGCTTGAACTTTCGGAGGTCTGATGACTCCACAACCGCACTAGGCAAACTATTCCACATGTTAGTTGTTATCAAAGTAAAACTCCTACCAAAGTGAGTAACACGAAGTCTGATACTAGAAAACAATACACTGTTGGCAGCGTCAGCATGCATAGTGTTGCGAGCAATGACAGCTGGGTCAGGTAAAGAACAGTGCAGAGATGTTTGTCGCTGTTGTAAATTTTACGCAACAAACGTAATGATCTCATTTTATGTCAAAACCACAAGTCAACATTAGGGCTGAGCACAACTACCCAAAAGCTTACGATGCGAGTCAGCACCGGAAGACCACACTGGAGAACAGTACTCCAAACAAACTACTGGAGTTGAAACACTTAGATAATCTTAAGTTTCATCATAAAACATTCAAAAAAATTTCTGCAGTATAAAAACTTTGAGAAAGAGGAAGCATTTATTGACTAAAAAGTCAATTTTTATCAAAAGTTACGCCTAAAACCTTATGACTCACTGATATTTAAACCGTACCATTTAAATGTAAATCAGGACGCAAGGGCAAAAGTGTTCTGACTCGCCTATCAGACTTTATTTTAGAATCATACTTTCAGTTTTAGACCCAAGGCAACATCTATTAGAGGAACACCTCAATTTATTCTCAGACTTTTTACGTCACTAGTGTAGATAAATACCAAAGCCAAGAAAGAACACACCTGAACACCTGAAATAATATTACTAAAGGCACTAAACTTGGCCATCAACACAGACCCTTTGGGTCTGCACTGAAGTTCAGCCCGACCATGCATGTCTGCACCTTCATCAAGAGCACTCTGCAAAGTGGAAGATATTGACAAGAGTACATCGGGTACCAAGGCCTTACGAAACATAAACCTGAGATAAAATGGGTAAATGAAATCAGGCCTATGTTCTAAGGGGCATGAGGATGGACTTAGTCCCTTGGGTAATGCAGTAATATTTCCTTTCTTTCAATCAGAAGGAAAACTTGTAAGTCAAATAACTTTCTTAAAAGGAGCAATGAAATCAGCAGTCTTTAAAAAAGATGGGAAAGATCCAGTTGGGAGTTTGTGCCACTATGGTTGTCAAGGCCCAGAGGTAATCTTGACTTCCCTGGACCTGAAGCCATTGAACACAACTTAGGGTCTGGAAAGCATGACTGAGGCAACACCAAAGACTCATCACATTGTTGGCTCAAGAAAACTTGAGCCAAAAGTTCTGCATTCTGTTTAGGGCAAGGCAATATACAGCAATTCTGTCAGTTACTACAAGGGGAGGCATGCTAGAATCAACCCCAAAGAGTGATGAGTAACTTATGGTAATCAACACTGGAGAGTAAGAACTCCTTTACATTCTCAATATAAGCTCCTCTCATAGATAACCTGAGTTTGTCTTCTAAGCTCAATGAAATTATGTCACAAAAAGTCTAATCCACTGTTCCTCCATAAATGATAAGCTGATTTTCATGGCAGACAACCTTATATGCAGCACTAACATGGTTATCTTTAAGACGAAACTTCATAATTTTAGAAGGCGATCTCTTCTTGATAACAGTGATAAGATGAACTCTTAAACACTCAATTTTTGGACTTAAATTGCTTCAAATGAGCTCAATGAGATCTTGGTAAATACTACTTCAACTGACCTTGGATTACAAGTATACCTTTCTTAAAAAACTATAACATCAGAAACAACCTGATCTATTTCCACATTAACCTTAACTGAATTATGATCACATGAGAGGACTGGTGAATCTACTCCACAAGATAATCTCCGCAACTTCTGTGAATACCAGGTCAGGACAACTGCCATATTGATGTGTGGGTTCATTTATTAACTGCTCACAACCAAACCAGAAATGGTGGAAAAATCTCCAGCAGCAACACCATCTGTGACAGTAACGGAGCCCACCCATTTAGTGTGATGAGTATTGTAAACACAAACAAAAGTTAAACAAGACTTGGAGTCAGCTTCCTGAACTGCTATCATTTGGTAAGCAAGGAGCAACAACAGTCCATCTAAATCTGGATTTCTATAGCAGGCAAAAACAAGTTTATTAGTCTACCACAGACTTTAACCGCCTGTGTTTCATGCCATCCTCACTTGTACAGGAAACTAGGAAATGCAGAGAAACCCTCTCTTGGAATGGCATTAGGCTTGAGTAAACCAAGCTTCTTAAACCCTGGAATCAGCAGTTCTGACACAGGGGTTTCAAGCAAAAGAGGATATCAAAAGTGACAGCAGCAACATCCAAGACCTTTACATTCTTATATAATCCAAGGACAAGCTATTTTAAATATGTACAGCATATCTGTGTTTGATTCTGTGGACCAGTATTATGGTCAATATTGTCAGAAAGAAGCAATAACCAATAAAACAGCCATAAAGCAATATTTGCAAACCTTACATAAACAAGAACAGAAACAATGTATACATAAAATAAAAATTCAAATGTTATTGTCCATAAAAGACAAAATTATCACGAATTAAACTGGTCAACTGGGAGGAGCTGGCAAACACAACAAGGACAAATGCACCTCCAGATTTACCAGACACTGAAGGAAGGACAGCCGTGATAGTCTTGAAAATGAAGTCACAGGGAAAGATAGTACAGAAGAAGAAAATAAGACCTAAGCTCTTCTACTTAGTTTGCCCTACACACAGTTTGAAAAACGAGGAGGAGGAGGGAGCTAACCAGTAATAAACAAGAAAACAAGTCAGTCTGCTGATACATTAACATGATGTGATCTTTGGAAAGTAACTTCCATGGATGTGCCAGGGTCGTTGACATGCAGTGGATATAAAATAAAAGTTAGTGAACCAGAATCTAAATGGCCCAAAGGATTTATAGTCAAGCCTAATAAAGCAGTATTGTTATGGCTGTACTTGTATATTTGCTGAATGCACCACCACGAATGGAAGGCCAGAAGCCTTGTCCCAGATAGGAACCACAACACAAGACTAAGTTTGATCACTCCTGTAAATAAGTGAAATAACATTTCCCAATGACTCTGGTACTGACAAAGTATATGCTGGGCATGGAAATTGTGTGACCTTGTTATATTCCATCAATCAATCAAATAAGCAGTAGACGGACAATGGTTGTTACATCAGCCAGTTCCTGTAACAGAGCAGGGAATGCTTTGATTTGGGGAAGGATACAGAGGAGCACAATATAGCCCTAGAAGCTGCATTGTAAGCTTACAAAGCTGTTTATATAGTAGTGGCAAAAGTTTAATGGCAGAATTGCTTTTAAAAATTATACAACTAACAAATTTAAGACCATAAATAATAACAAATTTAAGACCATAAATTTTGAAGAATATTGCAGTTCTTTGAATGAATGTTCTGTCATGATTTATACCACATTCAGCAACACCAAATGAACCCATGAAAACCTAAAAAAGGAAGAACATGAAGTTGATATAGACAAAGAATGGGGAGGACTTCTTCAGTGGACTGTAAAGAAAGTGCTGAAAAGTATTATCATCATATGCTGTGACCCACTATTGCATTGATTCTTCACTTATTTTGGCTGCCACTCCAATTGGGCTGGAAGCGATTCGTCACTCAAAATCATCTAATAGTAAAAAGACCCCGTCCGTTGTGCTTCCAGGTCACTGAATGCTGTACAAAACATTGTTGGCAACTGGAAAGGGAGATTCTGGCCATAGGACATCTAAGACCTTTTCTTCGTATCTTCATGGTAAAGAATTCACCATCATGAACACCCACCAAGCACTGATAACGACAGTCCATCGTAAGCAGAATCCCTTGTCCAGACCCCTAAATGGATTCTGTGTACGCAACAATATTGACTACGGAGCACAGCACATCAAAGAGGGAGACTGTCCAACATCCAACATACAATGGAAAATCGACATTCCAAGTTGACTGGACACATTAAAAAAGAGGTATTTAACAACTGCATTTTAGCCAACTGCATTTTAGCCAACACCATTCTCGAAGCCATGACACCTTGGATTACCATCCTGGAATAATCTTGCCAAAATCAAACCACTCATATGTGAAGAGGTAAATCAAGACAATAAATGGACTGATAAATTTTATAAGTATAGATACTTATCAAACAATGAGAAAATGAAAAAAATGGTGAACACCAAAGTTTGCGACACCGTGCACTGCAAGTTTCCCAAGAGACAATTAGAAACCGACAAGACATAAGGAACTGAGTTGATCTGCTGAATACGTTAACTACGAAATGATATTGGGAGGCAATTTACATGGATATAAGAGGGTCGTTAGCATTTACTGATTATGTAACAGGAGCTAGTGAATCAGAATCTAGATGAACCAATGCATTTATAGTCCAGTCTAAATATACCAGTAGAGCTACGGCTGTAATTGTGAATTTGCAAAAGGTACCACCACACAAGTAATGCCAAAAGTAGAGTCCAAGATAGCAAACCACAATGCAAAGGTTAAGTTTGTCACGTCTGCAAAATACAGTGCGAGACCTCAAATTCACACCATTTTATCCTAAAGGAAATGGTTTATATGTACATTCAAATTGCAGCAGACATCTAATAAAAAAAAAAAAACAGTAATAAATAACAAAAGGAACACTTACACTGACTAGAGGCAAGCTTCCTGACCGAGTACCTTGAAGGATATGCCAGCGAGAGGGATAAAGCTTCCATTAATGGCCTCATTAACCTAAAAATGAAATGAAATCAGTCATTTTAAGAACGAGAAAAGCAACAGAAAGATCCAGTTGTTCTACAAAAGAAAAAAACACCCTCAACCCAAAATTAAGGCCAAAATATAATATACACAATGAGCTTGTATCATATTGCAAATACAATTAGTATAATAGAAGTCTAGATATTAGTAAAAATAATGGGAAAACATAAAAATAACATGGACACCTACGCTGATTTGGCAAACTTCTTAAAATTGAGCGCAAGATTAAAAGTCGTTTCTCTGCATGAATTTACTGACGTGGCTGAATCACCTATCAAAGTCTGGATTACCCTGAAAGTGAAAAAATCCTCATGAAAACTTAAAATCAAACTTACAACAGACAAAAGCCCCCAACCGTCCCTCCTCCCAAAACACAGCAAAGAATGCAAAACTGCGTTTGGATTACGGTAGTTTTGTGTATTATCAAATAATTTCCCTTAAACACGGGAAACTGAGCATCGTTAGTAGTAAGTACAATAAGAGGAACTTCATCGGAGGTTCTCATTAGGCAAAACCTTGTATAATAAATACTGAAACAAATAGTCACAAAGAACTGTGATAGTAAGAGTATTATGATCAATATATCATGTAAATAACAAACACCATTCTTACCATTATTTCAGCGTCTGAAGGAATAATGTCGCTCTAGGAGTCTGATTCCAAAAAACAAAACACATCAACGGGCAGTTTGGCACCTTTGATGATCGTTTCCAGATGTAAACCATCCTCTTCCAGAGTACTGTTTACCTGCAAGAAAAAAATGTTTGTTAGAAGACTATTATTATTATTATTATTATTATTATTATTATTATTATTATTATTATTATTATTATTATTATTATTATTATTATTATTATTATTATTATTCATAATCACCGTCAAAAGAAACATGCCACAATTGCTGTGATTTGTTAACCAAGTTAAAAAAAAAAAAAAAAAAAAAAAAAAAACTATGTCCACTTGTCCAGAGGTGCCAAGCACAACAGCAATTTTCTTATACGTAACAAGACTGATATGGCATCAGAAAACAAACATGACAAAGCATGAGATATTTTACAACGTCAAAAATTAAATTTTATCGTAAATTACACCTACTCCTTCGACAATAGAAAATAAGTTGGTTCTGCATCACTAAATTATATAAAAGTGTCCATGCAGATCATAACTGCAAACTTACAACAATAAAATGGAGATTAACACCCAAAACTCAAATGTTTGGGACTCAAGTCTCCACATTATATTGGTCAAAATAAATGGAAAGTTCGTAAATCAACATAACTATACACTCATCTAAAATTTTAAACATCCTAAACTAATGGTCAAATTAAATGTATTCATAATTTCCGAAAAATCTAAAACACCGTCCATTTTTCAAAATTTCTTACAAAGTGGTTCAGATCCCACAAAACTCTGATTTCAGTCCGTACTTCAGTGACTGAATGAACAAATGTCCAATGGTTTTTGCAATTTGTTTTATGTACAAATAAGTCATTTGTTGAGTTCTGACTTCATTCACACCCTCTGCCGATCTGAAATAGCCAGTTGCCCCTCAGTTCCAGTTACATTTTCCCAAAAACAGCAAAGTGTTGCATGAAATACCCAAACTGGTATAAAAACTGATTTTTCAAAGGGTCTAGTGGGCTGTCATTATCTTTATGATATTTAGTCTTTTGTTTGTTTTACGGTAATCCCCGCCTAAACACGCAAGGGTAGAAACATACCGGATTAAAATCTTTGGGGGTCACTAAATAGGAAAGATCCAAATTATATGTGGATAATAACTCTTCGAGATTGACCATTAAGTCTTGATTAGTGATGTTCATTCTTGCTGAGCAATTTTTGAAAATTTTCTCATTAAGCGCTGGAATAAGAAAGACTAAGTCGGTGCTATGGATGTCTTGAGCAAAGAATGGAGAGCACTGTACTGGCCACAGTACTAGCCCCCGCGCCCCCACCCAACCTTCTTTCAAAAAATCAAAGGTTAATGGGTTTAAACTTTTAAACGGGATACCATTTTTGAACAGGTCACTGAAGTTAAAATTTGGGTGTTTTCAATCCGATCCATTTTTCATTTCCGTTCATTTTTTACGAAGGTTCAATAACTTGAAACCTGCAGTCTCATTGCATTCAGACGCCACAGAATCCAACACCGTAATCCATTAAAGCTTGACAGGCCTGCCTAAATGTAGATAATGACTTGCTGCTAACGTAAGTGCCTCGAGCTGGTCTCAAGTTTGGATGAATGAAGGTGAAGCCGGATTTTACATCTGAAGTTTATTATCCAGATTTGTCAAAACTTGCAACTAATCCTAGAGGTCTTTTGCAAACTGATTTTATTCGCCATCGTTTTTTTCACAGAGAGAGAGAGAGAGAGAGAGATTGTGAATGACAGCAAGGGCATAGAAAGAGGTACCAATTCGTTGGGCAAGAATGAATTGCAAGCCATTATCTTTTCATATGCTGGAATGATGATGAATAACAGATAAAAAGAATGAAAATAATAATAAGCTACTGGTGTCAATGCTGCTCCACGCTAAGACACTTCATCGCATACACCAGGTAAAGAATGATCAAAATTTGAAAATCGTCATTTCCATACTAAAGGACCATACTAAGATCCTGAGAGCTAGCTCCTCCCTTGTTAGTGCTTGCAGCCCAAGTAAAACAAATCTTAAAATCCTTCATATAAGCTACTCTAAAGAATACATTTGGATACCTTTGTCAGCAGGCAAAGCATTTGTCAAACAGATCCAATTCCTTTCACCCAAGATTCATCATGAATTCCTTGTGGCTGTACTTACTACACAGTTTTAAATATAACAGCATCATCGTTTATCAGTTTTTACTACTCGTTTCGTTATGTTTTGCTGACCACGGAAAGCTCTCAGATGACAATAAAATGCATGCAACTCTTCAGTTATGTCTGCAACCTCATAGTGCATTATATTGTTGCCAAGAACGTTTATCATTTTATATCCAGTACGATTATGAAGCAACTGTACGCTCGATATCAACCCAGAAACATTATATCGACGCTGTGCACTAAAATTCATACTGATCACAGCATTTGATATACTGTAAATGATTGACACTTTCATTTTCTGATTGTATAAACATTCACTCCATTTCACAAGGGAAGCCAACAGAGCCTTTAAAAAATTTCCAGTATTCGTTACACTTGCATTCATTTAGGGGGCTGGGGAGGGGGCAACTGACCCCCTCAAGAACAGGCATTGGCCAAGACTGGTAATAAACCATTTTCTAATTCAAATGTGTCATCACATTAATATCTGTCTATTTTAAACAGCATATAAAATAGCTCAAAATAAAAAAAGAGTGATTAGGCTCGCTGCGCTCGCCAAACCGCCTTCACCGCCCACCCATAAAAATCTGAAATGACGCCCCTGTCATTGGAGTAACTAACCTTTCTAACGAGTTAAATCAAAGAGAGAGAGAGAGAGAGACAGAGGTTCTTTTAGTAAAGACAAACACCGAGCCAATATCGAACAGTCGGTGAACCCTACAGGATTCTGACCAAGTATTGTCACAGCATAAATAAATTCGATCCTTTGGAAAAGTCAATCTAACTAAGATTCATCAAACAGCCTTTTGAATTGAAGATACTTCAGAGCAGAAATGAACTGACCGGACATAGCCACTCTTCTCTCAAACTGGGATGACGTAACTTCTCTAGTGGCTACAGTAAAATATAAATGAAAAATAACGAAATAGCAACAGACTTCAGACAGCGTTAAACGTGAATGCCGCAAAAAACAGGTAAAGGTTACTGAAAAATGTTAAAGGCACCTTGAAAAAAGTTGACACCAACGTTCCCATCGGCGCGGAACGCCCAGTAACACATTGCTTCCGATATTGCCTCCAATAAAATCAATGAATACCATATGGAACAGCATTCTCAAAATTAAATGAACAGAGTACGGTAAGGGCTCTATGACGGCACCATATTCCAAGCCAAATTACACTTTTTTTTTTTTTTTTTTTACTGAGAGGGAAGTCATGGCATTGCACTTGAAAAGGTAATCATATTTATGTAAATGCTTTGTGGTTTCTCGTTCGAATACAAAACGTTTGCGAGGCATACGGGAAATCTATCACGCAAAACGCGGAAAGGCATGCCCTCTCAAATTTAACACTTCTATCACCAGGGATTTATATCCAATACGGTGTTTTTTGGGCATAACTGTTGTGTATCATTTGGAAAGAACATTCCTGACCTTCACCCAACCCACAACCCATGTAACACCCTGTAATTTTAGGTGAGACAGTCCTTAGGTGTTGACAGTATTTTGAAGGAGCTCATCAAGGACTGAGACCGAATTAGACAATTTAGGTTTTAGAAACAAACTGGACAGTGGCACTAGAAGTACTGATCAGGATACTGACAGCAGCAACAAGTTACTTACAGAAAACCGGGTAAATATAAATCATATGAAACTACTCAGAGAGAGAGAGAGAGAGAGAGAGAGAGAGAGAGAGAGAGAGAGAGAGAGAGAGAGAGAGAGAGAGAGAATGGGAAAAATGGACTTGAAAATACAGGTAGAACACTAAAAAACTTTTCTACAGTTTTTGGTTGCTAATTATGAACTTTCATTATTGGCGCTCGAAAAAAATTAACCAACGAAGTCCATCCAAAAGGGGTTTTACGCGATCTTCACAAGACTGAGCATGGGTACGTCTGTTTAACGGTTCATATCCCGTCCGGCAAGTGCAATAACTTGTTAACGTATGGGTACCCAACCCCAACCCCGGGGTACTGCAGGGACATTCCATTTGGCCGACAACAAACAGATGCACCGCCAGTATCAGAACCCTAAAAGTGGAAAAAACCAACTGAAAAGTAAAAACAGGCGCGGAGCTAATATATAGAATTACCAAAATTCCTAAGTTTTCTTCAAGTGGCCTAACTACTCGGTGAGAGTGGCTGCAGCTTCGAGCTGTCCAAGGAAGTACTAAATGGCAGAAAACAGACATTTCATGATGAAATTCCTGTCGATAAATTGTACTGCAATAATGCAAAAGCGTGTAGTTCACGTGTATTAATATATATAATGCACAAAAAGGAAAAATTACCCTTTATACTGCGTACTTGCTATGCTACACAGATTTAGCCTAAACATCGACCAGCCAGTCTCACCCAGTTTTCCTTGTTTCTATTACCAGAGACACAAAACCAAATAACACTCAAGATAATGCACCCAGTACTTGCCACCTGCTTCTAGCTAGTCACAGACCTCGTGTTTCAGTGGCTCAACTAAGAAAATAGCCTTCATTCTTTCGAAATCCACCATTACTTGCCATGTTTGGAATTTTGTTCCACTGATCGATTTCCTAATTAGATCTTCACCTTAAAATGCTTAAAATTTGCCAGCTAAAACCGACCTGATTCTTTAACTAAGACTAAATCAGCAGACAACCACTGGTCTCCATTAGGAATACTGGGAACCTTACCCGGCGATCATAAAAAGACCAAATTAATTAAATTCAGCTTGATCAATACTACCGATCGTTAAGCAAAATATGCTTAACATTAATAACACAAAATAGACATTTACTTACAACATATTGCAAGGCAAAACGGAACACAAAACTTGGCGGTGGGCAGCTTAAAAAATTCCTTCGGTATCCCACTATGGTTGTCTAAGAACTGTTCGAGAGAAAACAGCCAGGATTTCTCTTGGCCAATCAGAGCCCTCCAGCTCGCACTACTTAGAAACCTTTTCTATCGCCTTCTCTCATTGGCTAGTGGATGGAAGGCTTTGAATGCAATCCCTCAACTGGCTGATGAGTTTCACCAGATTTTTATAAAAAAAAAAAGTTTTCAGAAGACTATCGTCACCTTTGGTATCAAATGTGAGTGTGCATTGCCCCTGGGAATTACAGAGATTTAATATATAAAAATCTCGACCTTTGGACAGTATTAATTACTTGCAAACTTTCCGATCTCAGAGGCAGCTTATGTATTATAATGGCCACCGAGACTGTAAGGAATGGAATGGAATATGGGGTTTAGGCCACAAGGCCAGAACTGAGACCCATAAAGTCATTCAACGCTGAGATGAATGGAGAAGTTAAAACTTGTTTATACATATTTAAACATACATTTACTCAGGTATTCACATACATATTAAATAAATTTACACAGGTTTACATACACTCAATAAATAAATATTCACACTAATACAGTCTATTAAAAGTTAAAATCTCTAAAAGTCGCTTATACAAGATTGTATAAATTCATATCTTTTAAAAACACCATCAAATCTAATACAACCTCACAATCTACAAGTTTGTGGTCCTGTGTCAGACAGGCCGCACGACAGATGACATACCCAGATGGATTACCTGTCGCCAATAAAATAACAAGTAAAAATGTGCCGAAGTTTCTTCGGCGCAATCGAGTTTTCTGTACAGCCACTACAGCGCATAACAAGGCCACCGAAAATAGATCTATTTTCGGTAGTCTCGGTATAATGCTGTATGAGCCACGGTCCATGAAACTTTCAACCACGACGTATATCGTTGTCAGAAGCACGATTATGGCTGACTTTAATCTTAAATAAAATAAAAACTACTGAGGCTAAGGGGGGGGGGGCTGCAATTTGGTATGTTTGATGATTGGAGGGTGGATGATCAACATACTAATTTGCAGCCCTCTAACCTCAGTAGTTTACAAGATGTGAGGGTGGACAGAAAAAGTGCGGACAGAAAAAAGTACGGACGGACAGACAAAGCCGGCACAAAAGTTTTTTTTTACAGAAAACTAAAATTAGCTAACAAACGTCAAAAAGGTGTGGTCAGTTCTAAGGCGCATTTCAAGTGAGAAAGTTAACGATCACTTCCATTCAGGAATTCAATTACTGCCCAAGTGTACTCACATATGATCGATGGTGAGTGTATATCTAGATCTATAACTCATGATGAACCCTCATAAATAGTTGAGAAAGGTCACTGACCCATCATTAAAAAGCGCTAGATCATTATTAGCGATAATTTATTGATTATTCTCCCTTCTTCATCTAAAAAATTTCCACCCCCCGGTGGATTATGAAAGTTAAAATCACCTAGTAAGTGCAAAGGAGGTGGAAGCTGTTTAGCTAAATCTACTATCTGATTTTTTGTGAATCGACATCTTGGTGGAAGGCAGAGAAAGCAGACTACCACTGGTTTTTCTGAAATGCCATTTACAGCTACGGCCTGTAAATTAGTATCTAGAGCACTGTTTCTTAACCTGAGGGGCGTCAGCAATTTCCAGGGGAGGCGCGAGCCCTAGGGAAAATATAAAAACTCTTTCATTATATTCGTTATTCTCTTAACATGAGTGAGAAAATAATATTTAGAAGTTTATAAAAAAATGCAAATGTATCGCCTCATAACGTTAGTTTCCAATAGTCTACTACTCAGTCAGACTCGTGGGTTTACCATGTATTGTAATGATTTACCTCCTCTCTATCTCTCGAAACCCGTTCTCTTTCTCTTTTTTTTTAATTTTCCTTTAAATCTGGGGGCGGCGAATTTTACTCATAGATGCAAGGGGACATGGAGGGAAGGACAACTCTTAGGCTGCGTCCACACGATCGAGCTTTGTTCGACGGACTTTGACCGATGTGACGTCAGAAGCGGAGAAACAGCGGGCAAAGTCAGAACTTTGCCCGCCCGCTTCTGACGTCACACCGGACAAAGTTCGGCGAACAAAGATCGATCGTGTGGACGCAGCCTAGAGGGAGCGTGGTAATAAAAAGGTTAAGAAACACTGATCTAGAGTAATAGTTGGATGTTCTAACGATTTACTAGCAATCACTGCAGCTCCACCAAATGCATGATCACCTGAAGGAGGTGGTAAGGTGTGAATGGTGTAATTCAACTCAGGGTGGTAAATGAAATTTCCCAAAATTGTTTTTTGGAGGCACACAATGCCCGGATTATGATCGTGCATTAAAACTTTAATCTTGTCTGCTTGAGTTCGTAGACCTTTACAGTTCCACTGCAGGATGTCAAAATTGAAATTTTATTTTTTGGGGTGTTCGAATTCCCAGCCCTTCATACTTTAGACAGGGAACTGTTGCTTTTATTTAACTGCCTATTAGCTGTGTTCCCCGCCACCCCCAATAATGCCATGGTCAAGAGAATGATCTTCAGCGACAAATGATTGTTAACTACTCGTAGCATCATCAACAGATATACGTTTTGAGCATAAAGAACTTCCGTCTCTGTTATCTTCTTGGCTACTTAAATCTAAATTTTGGCAAGACCTAGACAGAGTATTTTCTTTTACCATATGACCGTCTGCTTTTTCTTATGATTGGGCGGCCAAATAAAACCATCGTCTGTTTTGTTTTTTAGGACTTTAGGTCTCGTGGACGGACTTTTCG
Source organism: Macrobrachium rosenbergii (assembly GCF_040412425.1). Lineage (NCBI taxonomy): Eukaryota > Metazoa > Arthropoda > Malacostraca > Decapoda > Palaemonidae > Macrobrachium > Macrobrachium rosenbergii. Next base: position 44,028,896 of record NC_089745.1, read on the forward strand.
TATCCGAGTGAGCAAAGCCTACTACTTTGTTTTTCCTGGATCCAAGTTTACCTGGCTCTAAAATAACATCTTCGATCACAGGCACATCCAAATTTTTCTTTGCCGAAGGAGAGCTATCCCGATTGCCAGATCACTGGGTGATCTGGACATTGTAACTAGAGGCATGGTCTAAAGAAGCCGTTTTCTGAGCAACAGATGGAACGTTGGTAAAGGGTCTTTGCGAGCCCTCTTCAGCTGTTTGTTGAAATTTGTACAATGGGCCCCGTCTCCAGTTTGGTGAATGAGCATCTCTACAGTTAAAACATAAAACGGTTTTTAGTACACTGGGTACTCAAATCACGAATGCCAGAGCAAATGTAGCATTCGGCATCATTACTTCGAGTCCAACTCACTTGGCAATACTCAAAGCAACTATGGCATCAAGTTGGCCGTTGTCAAAATTCTCTTACTGTATGGTTAGTACGACTGACCTTTACATAGTGGGGGAGGGAGATATGAAGAGTTAAAAATTGGCTGAATGGCATTATTTGTACTGTTCAGTTTCTTGACGACAAATATATTTTCAGGACATCTTTCCAGGATCTCGCTTTCATTAAAATCATACAGACCGTTGCTATAAACAGCTTCCCTTACAGAATTAAAGGTTTTATGACGTATTACTGTCTGAACTACATCTTGATCGCCAGCCTGGAAAAATTAGCAATCTCCCTTGGCTCTTGTGCACTGCCTTAAACAATAAGTTCATGTCATATCTTTTAAGTTTGCTGTCTGGGATTCTACTAACTTTCTCTTCAAGATTTTCCCAGGCTTTCATAAAGCTGTTCTCTCCAAACTCCTCCACAAGATTTATTGCACCAAATAACACAAATTTTCCTTTAATTTTTAAAGATTTTGTATCTTTAAAAGCTTTAAGGCCTTTTTTAACAGAAAGGGCTTCATCATAAGCAATGTATGCAACACAAAACGCTTCATCAATGTTAAGCTTCAGTTTAAGCCTTGATGTTGGGCCAAAAGGCTTCATATATTTGTAAACAGTTAGAATTATAATTACTACCAATGCCTAGGTAGTGCAGAACTTTCATATAGTCATTTTGCTCTTGGTATCTACTCTGTAATGATTTATTGGTAGAGATAGTAGAATCATCACCAGAGCAAGCCAAATCCATATTCAGACTCTCACCAGGGGTCGACATCAGTACCAGGAGCGGGTGGGGAGTCGTTATTATGATAGTGATCCATGAACATGAGATAAAAAAAAAACTTCTTGAGAATATTAAGAAAGTATCATAAAATGTTCTGGATCTTTACATTCTCCACCACTGGCACAGTGAGAGTTGACTCCCCAAGTGGTCCACTCCATTGCAGAGGTGAAAGATTGGTTCAGCGTATTTTGAGGTGGTTTGGTCATGTGGGCAGAATGAACGATGAAATCTGGCAACGGAAGGCCTACAAAGGCTTGAAAAGGTGGGGGGATATGAGGTAATGGAATGGAGGGCTATAAAAACAAGGAAATACGAGCATACTCGCAAGACAAGAGGATAACGGTACAGAGAGTGTTAGAGCTTTCAACGTGCTAATGATGAGTCATCTGCGTGGGTATAAGCAGCGGCTGATGTGGAGTTTTTCAGCACAGGGACTCATTAACAATTCCCCAATTAAATTATGAAAGTGGGTGGGATAATTGCTTTGTGTTTTCTTTGGAGTCAGCCCGTTATATAAGAAGGGCTTTACATATTACACACCCACCCCAACACACTGTTTGTGAGTGTAATCTAGACAACTAAGGTGTTTTTGTGCTTTATTATGTTCTCGTAAATTAATAGTAGAAAATGTATGCTTATTTTGTGAGTTGTTAGTTCTTGACGCAAACTGCTCACAAGTAATTTGCGCGCTTGATGCACAATTTATGGTAAAACAAAAAAGTAAAAAATGCGCCGAAGTTTCTTCGGTGCTATTGAGTTTTGTGTTCAGCCGCTACAGCGTATAATCAAGGCCACCGAAAATAGTTCTATCTCTCGGTAGTCTCGGTAAAATGTTGTATGAGACGTGGCCCAAAAAAATTGAACCACGGCCCGGTGATGGCATATCCTATATCGTTGCCAGAAGCACGATTATAGCTAATTTTAACCTTAAATAAAATAAAAGTTACTGAGGCTATAGGGCTACAATTTGGTGCGTTTGATGATTGGAGGGTGGATGATCAACATACCGATTTGCAGCCTTCTAGCCTCAGTAGATTTAAGATCTGAGGGCGAACGGAGAAAGTGCGCACAGAAAAAAGCACGGACGGACAGACAAAGCCGGCACAATAGTTTTCTTTTCAGAAAACTAAAAACTACAATCTTTCACCATAAAATGGCCCTAACGCTGGAATATAGTATAGTTATCCATACAGGATAGGAATATAAGAGAACGCACAGGACCATCTGAGGTTAAAGAAAATGTAACATTTTTGGTAAGGGCCAGAAATTAATGGAAAACTAATCTAAACTTATGGTAGCTATTATGATACTCATTATCGGCGTTTCCAAACGAATACTTTGAAAACATTACTTTCGAAGGCACAGAATCTTGAAATTACAACAGATTATTAATATCACACTCTATATATATATATATATATATATATATATATATATATATATATATATATATATATATATATATAATGTGTATAATATATAATATAAACTGTTCCCCTAATAGCAGTTGGGTCCAGGGAATTAACAAGATAATAGCCCTTATTACATTCCTGGATGAATACGCATTTCTAAACAACTCGACTCAAAAGAAATTTTTTTATGATTAGAAAAGATTCTGAAGGTAGGCGTACAATTAAACATCTACTTTCCGTGACCATTATAAAAATAACGTTAATTCCGAAGAAGAGAAATTAGTCACCGCAAATTATTTCGCACGAGAGAGAGAGAGAGAGAGAGAGAGAGAGAGAGAGAGAGAGAGAGAGAGAGAGAGAGAGAGAGAGAGAGAGAGAGAGAGAGAGTTAACTGCATAAATGGATGTCTGTGTTCATGTCTGAAAATTCAATAGACTTCAGTTGTAGGTCTCGGGTTTTGAAAATACGCGCGCCACAAATTTGTTATATTTGTTACAAATCTAGACACATTTAGTACACTCAGAAAGACTGACAGAGGAAAGACAGCTTAACCTCTAAAGCCGGGAAAGTAAACGTAAGCTTTTGTAAATCAATGTTAACCATCTCTGATGACAGGAAAATTAAATATATTTTGAAGCAGTGAACTAAAATTAATATTTACACTACCATTACGTTTCAAAATAATTTTCCATGTGAACAAGAGACGTTTGAGGTGAAGATATGTTAATGTGAAACAATTTACAAGTTAAATAACCTTAGTTGTTAGTTAAGAGGTGCGGATAAGGAGTTATATCTGCAACACAGAATTATGTCCATCCATGTTTGGTTTAATCTAGTAATGAAGTTATATATATAATATATATATATATATATATATATATATATATATATATATATATATATATATATATATATATACATATACATACATACATACACACACACACACTAATTATATACGTGATATTTATATATACTCTCAAATATAAAGCCTTTAATATCGGATATATATTTATATATATATATATTATATATATATATATGGTGTTTTGTCACTAACAACACCTGATGTTTTTATACCTTTAAAGCCTTTAATATCGGATGCATAATTGAGAATTACTCACACTCTGGTCACAAACACGCACCTATGCCTTTTGGTTTTATACAGAATTATATATGTAAATATATATATATATATATATATGTATGTATATATATGTATATATACATCTATATATACAAAACACACATATATATATATATATATATATATATATATATATATATATATATATATATATATATATATATATAGAGAGAGAGAGAGAGAGAGAGAGAGAGAGAGAGAGAGAGAGAGAGAGAGAGAGAGAGAGAGAGAGAGAGAGAGAGAGAGAAAGTTAGCAGAAGTAGTAAGAAGCATTGCACTCCACATTAAACGGAGGGGGTACAACAATTAAACACTTATTTTGAAGTGATAGGTTAATGGAAATTATCCTGTTCATGAGAATAAGTGGAATCCAAGACGATACAGAGATGGAGACTTGCATGGAGAATGGAACGTTCCCACTGGTAAGAGGGAGAACATGTCACACCTGAAGGCTGAATTATTATTATTATTATTATTATTATTATTATTATTATTATTATTATTATTATTATATTCAGAATATGAACGCTATTCATAAGGAACAAGCCCACAGGGGCCATTTACCTTGAAATTCAACCTTCCAAAGAATATGGTGTTCATTAGAAAGAAGAAACAGTGGGTAATGGGAAATGCAGACAGAAGAGATCACTTATTAAAAAAAGAAAAAATAACACTTATTAAAAAGAGAGAGAAAAAATAAAATAATAAATTAACAAATAAATAGAAAAACTGTAAGTTAATTATTAAAATACAAGGAGAATCATATTAAGGTAGCAATGCATTCCATCTTCGCTTGAACTTCTGGAGTTCCCAACGCACATCCTCAGGGATGCTGTTCCAGAGGTCCTTTGTTGGAATAAAGGACCTCTGGAACTGAGAAATTTGACAGCGAGGAGCAATTACTGACAATGCTCACATGACGGAAGAAGACTGGAAGTGGAAGGACCTGAAATCATTGTAAAGGAAATGAAGAAAGGATCTGATAAATTTGGTAGAGCAGATGAAGAGGTGAATTGTGATAGATTGCGTGAGCACTGCAAAAGCAAGGTCGATTGAAGGTAGTGTATGAATCTGACACCAGCGTCATGTACGGGAGGATACCAGAAAGTTTAAGCCGATTATGTCAATCGTACTGATATATATACTGATATATATATATATATATATATATATATATATATATATATATATATATATATATATATATATATATGCACATATATAAATATACATATATAAATACTGTATATATATACATGTATGTATGCACATATATATATATACATGTATATATATAAATATAAATATATTATACATGAATTCATAAATTGATTGAAATATGGTGGTACTGAAGAGGAACTGAACCTGGCGAATTTTTGTAACCTACACTCTAGAGGATGTTCTTAAAACAAACTAAGATTTCCTGCATACTGAAATATATAAACAAAACTAGATGTGCCATAGTCTACGCTGGCTCAGATGATTTCTCTCTGATGCATAGAAAAAAAAAGAAAATTATCATGACAGGGCCGGAATATAAAAGTAATTTAAACGCGTATCTTTAAAACCAGCATTGTGCTTTGCGAAATAATTAGAATTTGACACTGTAGATTTACTATGAGAAATAATTACGTGTTCATTTTATGTATTATAACATAAATAAAAGACAGGAGTAGAGAACATGATAATTTTTAAATATTTTTATCTCAGTGCTTTTAAGGATAGCAAAAAAATTACTGCGTACGAATAACTACGAAAAGAAATACAGGTCATTATGAAAAATTCTCCACGAAGACATTTGAAGCCTACCTTTACTGTAAAAAATTTATTTACATTTTACTTTTTCGGTCTATCTTTTTTTTAACGCTTAAGTCCAGTCCATTATAAATTATGACTGACCTATTTCTATGGGAGTTATATAAAATAACGACATAAAATATGGACTGAAAATACAGACAAGTATCTTTACTTATATTGTTACTAAAACATTAATTCTTACGGCCATCAGTTATCAGGAACTTCTTGGAAACTAAAGAGGAATAAAAGAAGTAAATTTGTCAAAAAATGGGTCAAGTTTGTTCAGTCGTTTTTGACCAATGCTCTGGTCTCTTGCTTTACTGTTTAACTACTTCGACTCTGTTTTTTTCCCATTTTCACTTCATTTAAAAACACGAATTTCTGGAATGCATTAGTGTTCTCGACGCCACATGATTAACTGTGCGATTTAAATTGTCAAAATAGTTGATTTACAGAAGTCAACAGAAAATCTGATTAAATCATGGATCTCTGGATGAAGCGTGGCAATGATTAATGAATAATGGAGGTGACTAGGAATTTTTTCATAATTTAGTGGTCGTGGATTACATTTGCACCCTTCTTCTGTTTTAAAAAATTTAATCAGTTACGTATTTGAACATGTTATCATCTCTTCCTTTAGAACGTTGTCACGGTCAGAATGACCCGTTAAAGTACCGTTTATATGTCTGCAAGACATAATAGGTAAAACATTTACTGCAAATAGGGTCACCTAGACCCTAAAAAAATAATAAATAGTAAAAAAAATAAAAATCTAGACCCAGAGGCAAATATGGGTACTAAACCCTTAAGAACAAAAAAAAAAAAAGTGGACCCAGAAGTTGCTGCTCGGTATGTTTTTATGTCTGGGTGGTGCTGTGAATACACCGGGAGATGAATTCATGAATACCGAAACTCACGACCACGCTCGCTCTCTCTCTCTCTCTCTCACTCTCTCTCGCACCCAACTCATGAAAATTCTCGGCTGCAAGTCGCCCTGAGCGCCTTCGTATTTGTGAGAAGTCTTCTTCTTCCCGAGCTAAAAATGACCCCAGGTGACCGTGAAAAGATGACATGCAGGAGGTTTGGTTTTCCGAGGCTGCAAAAAAAAAGAGAAGAGAAGGATTCCGAAAGCGAGTCACAGCGAGGTGGTTAAATGCTTCAATCTGTGGCCGATGCACATCGAAGTGCGTCCGCCGATATAAATCACTCTCTGGTCGACGGCGCTGCACGGGCGCGCTGACGGAGGAACCTGGCGGAATGACGCTTCTTCTTCGTTATTTAAGGCGAGAATGGCGTGGGGGGAAAAAATGCATTTCGGAATATCTACATTGAGGAGATAATGTACTGACATACTCTCTCACCGAGAGATGCCCATCAATCATCCACGGGCAGGGTCAGGGAATGACGTGTTCTTCCGGAGAATAATATTTGCGAGGCTCTTTTCTAGGCCGACGTCTTCCTTTCTTCCTTCCAGCTTCTCTCTCTCTTTCTTGCTTCCTTCCTTCCTTGCTTCCTTCCTCGCTTCTTCCTCGGGGGACGTAAGCGAATGTAAAGCGATGGAAATGACCTCGGCCGCAGAAGGGGCTTTAAAGCGATATGTATGCGCGTCGCCGGTTAAAAATTCAGCTGATTATGGAGGGATTATGTGAGAACGAGAGAACCTGGGCTGATTGTAAGTAATGAGTGTAATTAACAATGGAAAAGAGTCTTGGTCAGTGCATCGATGAGCCAACCCGTTCTGCCACTAAACTCCGGCGAAAGGTTCTCCCCTTCAGTTGGTCTTAGGAAGGTTCCTTGTGCACAGCAGCCCTTCGGCGCCCGACGACCCGAAGCTTCGACGACGGCGTCTTCTGCTTCGTCGTCGTCGTCGCCGCCGGCATCATCATCATCATCATCATGGCGACCCTTGTTCCCGCCGAAGCAGGCGCCCCCGAAGTCGCTGGGAAACGGAGTCGGTTGAGAGAAGTCGCTGTTGGATTTTTTTTTTTTTTCTCGATCGAGATAATTGTTGTTGATGAGGAAATGGGAAAAGAACGTGCCGAACTGGAAACGTACTTTGACGATTAATATTAAACGTATACGAAAGAAAACGAAAAAAAACGTTTGTGACGGACGTTTAAGGAGACGCTTACTCGAGTGAAATACGTTTTAGTTATTATAAACACTCGACAGTGCGCCGTCAATTCGTGTGGCTCAGAAAACATTGTAAAAAAACTGCCTGGGGAAAGAAGTTATGATAAAAAAAATGACTGATAATTACGATAGTAATAATTAACCTGCTAATCAGTTACAACTTTTGGGAATAAGGTTCAAATTCAGTCACCAAAATGAGCAAACTGCATGAAGCCTTCAAAGTGCAATATTAAGATTATTGTGAATAACAATTTATTTTGTCGAGTTAAGATTGCGGCATTATGATTATGTGTGATTCCTTTATATGGAATGTAGAGTTGAAGATACCTGTAAAATTATTTTTAGAAATATTTATGAAATAAAAATGAGTGCAATAATCCCAGACAATGTGATTAACAATTAACACTATTAGTTGTAATTCTAAAACTAACAATAATAACACCTCACCTAATTATTTTAAATTATTATTATTATTATTATTATTATTATTATTATTATTATTATTATTATTATTATTATTATTATTATTATTATTATATCTAATAATATCTATATCAATAACAACAGTAAAATACAAGAACTCAGACTGCAGAGGGTTAAAATTCATCTGTTTTACAGACAGTTCAGTTTCTAAGATAAAATATCCCTTATTTATTGTAAGCACGAAAAATGGTCCAAGCCTGAATACATTTTTAAGTCTTGTAGAAAACAGTCTTATTTTTTCTATTTATGATTTCCGTCGAGTATCTATAAGAAATTATGATCAACAATGAACAACTGGAAGCACTTATCACCTGTCTCTTGATATATTTACACACACACATATATATAACATATATATATATATATATATATATATATATATATATATATATATATATATATATATATATATATATATATATATATATATATATATATATATACATACATAATATCAACACACGACTGAAATCTATTAAAAAATGTGTTGGAAGTTTGTGGAAGTTTTCCGCAAGGGAAATTCGTCTTTGATTTAGCATAAATGCTTTAATAAAATAATAAAGCTTTATCCATTTAAGATTAAAAACGTGACAGATGTTGGACATACTTTTTAGACTTAACTATATAAGCATGAGAAAAAACTCGCCTTATCATCTTTGAAAATTTATTGGAAAACACTAGTGTCTTCAAATATAAATCTAAATGCTCGAAAACAATATTAACGGCACAAGACAAATATAACACCTTGAGATTTGCTGATAATTTTTTCCTGAAGATAATTTGCATCGTAATAATTGTTACCCATAAAGTTCCATTTGTACTGCTCATAATAATATTTTTCCTCCATCTGGAACCGTGAATAATTTCGACATTTTGGAAGTTTTGAAATTAGGAACAAAAGAGGACCATGATGGGGAAACTAAAGTTCCAAAGAGCCTCCCATGTCTCTGTAACTTCTCACCTCTCAGCCTCATAAGAGCTAAAAAAATTAATGTTTAAATTTCTGCCGAGAGAGAGAGAAAAAAAACCAACGACTGGGTTGTTTTCAAGTTTGTTCTTATATTCTTCGAGGTGAGTTATTTTATATCTGGGTCAAGAGTTTTTGCTAAGTATTCAGTTGATTAAATATTTATATTATAATATTTGTGGGTAAGAAATGAAACTGTGAAATATTGGCTTGCGTTGCTTTACGGCAAATAATTTTGAACTTGTCAATATGAATTTTTCAAATGTTAACCACTTTCTTATTATTATTATTATTATTATTATTATTATTATTATTATTATTATTATTATTATTGATTAATGCCTTAACTATCTGTACCACATCTTCGCCATGTTATCTAAGAAATGAATTTGCTTAAGATATGATAAAGTTTGCTTAGAAAAAAGATAAAGTTGCTGATGCCCAAAGTAATTTCTTGTGATAAGGGAATGTCTACAGAGAAAATCAGTTCAACAGCCACAGTTATGTTCATCTTTTAGTTGCTAAATCAAGGATGAATCCTCAGTGTGGAGAACTTCCACAACATCAGCCACTTCGTATATCTTCTTACTCCAACACATAACGCCACTCACCTCTATCTTGTGGTTTCTGGATATTTAGCCCCTGCCACTTTGACACCACTTTCACACCATCTAGAAGGTACTTTCTTGATCTAATTATCCTCTTTCTTCACATATAATTTATAAACCATTTTCATCGAATCATAATCCACCATTCTCTCCACGAGACCAAACCACCTCAAAATGCTCTGATCCATCTCATTGATGCTATGTTATTTTGTTTTAATTGCATTCAGTCTTTACAATTCACTTCCATAAGGCTAGTTATCTCAACAATCTCTTCGAATATCCAAATTTTGTTTCGCTAAACAATACTTCTTCTTTCAAACTTTTATAGAGATCCTGGTGGCTAAGATGCTTCAATTATTCTATTATCATCTTATCCCTCATCTTTTCATCTTAAATACCCGTGTGAATCAACCATTTGTATTCTTTCAGTAACCATACTAACATTCCGAGTTCCATTTCCATGGTATTTGCTTACTCACATAACCTTATTTTTGTTGAGTTTACTTCAATTTTCATACTCTTATAAACATGCTGAAATCCTTTCACAAGTTTCTTTCGCTTCTAGTCAACATCACTAACTAGAGTGAATTATTTTATTCTTACCCCCTTTTAAGTTTTTTGTAAAAGAAAACTATGGTGCCGGCTTTGTCTGTCCGTCCGCCCCTCAGATCTTACAAACTACTGAGGCTAGAGGGCTGCAAATTGGTATGTTAGTCATCCACCCTCCAATCATAAAACATACCAAATTGCAGCCTCAGTAGTTTTTATTTTATCTAAGGTTAAAGTTAGCCATAATCGTGCATCTGGCAACGACATAGGACAGGCCACCACCGGGCCGTGGTTAAAGATTCATGGCCGCGGCTCATACGCCATTATACCGAGACTACCGAAAGATAGATCTGTTTTCTGTGGCCTTGATTATACACTGTACAGAAAACTCGATTGCGCTGAAGAGACTTCGGCGCATTTTTGACTCGTTTTATATACAAGGCAAATTTGCACCCATATCTTCTATCCTTTTCTGACTTCTCTCATCACTCCGTCCAAGAAAATATTTATTATTCGAGAAGGCATAACATGAATTTTCTGAGACCCATTTTTATACCAAACGAGTCAATTTCCTGGTAATCAATTCTATAAAAAGTTTCATTTTCATCATTAAAACTTCTGGATGCTCATAGCAAAATTAGCTCCTAGGCCATTCTTGCTAAACACCATATACGCATATATACTGGTAAAACTGTAACAAAGTACAATAAAGACGAAAAATGTCAGATGTATAAAAAAAAATTGAGAGATCGGATAAGCGTTAAATTTTGAGTACCACCTTAACACTCTGATCAAATAATTATCCTTTGAAAAGTGATAGAGAAATTTCTACTGTTTGCTTGACTTGCAAGGTTATTTTTCGTCTTTTAACAATCACACATACACACAAAACACACGCATGTACATACGTACATACATAAACACATATGTATGCGCATATGTATATATACATATGTGTATGTATACATACCTGTATATATATGCATATTTCTTATATACATACATAATATATATATATAATATATATATATATATATATATATATACATATATACACACATATATATATATATATATATATATATATATATATATATATATATATATATATATATATATATATATATATATATATATATATCTCAGTGTGAGTGTGGACCAGTAAAACCAGTTAACTCTAACATATGTCTTTATTTCCAACGTTTCGTAATAATTTCTCTATTACATCATCAGGGATCTGCTGAATAATGAACAAATTACTCAAAAAGTTACTGTAAAAACTTTAAAAATCATAAGAAAAATTTAAAAATCATAATATAAAATATAAAATATAAATTATATATATATATATATATATATATATATATATATATATATATATATATATATATATATATATATATATATATATATATATATATATAAATTCTTATACATAAAGAGAAGTACCTCATTCCCCTGACTAATAATCATTTACACATATCCCCTGTAACGAAGATCATTACGCCCACACTTATACATATGGGTTACACACGCCTCCAAAAAAAAAATGTCAGCTGGAATAAAAGGTACGTCAAAAGCAGCAGAATTTCCGAGAGGAAGTTCCAGTTAATGAATTCGTGGAAATCACTGCATACATATTAATACTGTATAATATGAATAAATACTATACTACACCATGTCCCCGTAATATTGTAATATTATATATATTTTTTTTACCATTTTCTATCCGTACAATTTCATTCTGCCATCTATTTTAGTTATTGCATTTGTTTCGCTCGAAGTTATCACATCATTATTGCTTACTTATAATTATATTAATCTTTTATCTTCTCTTTTAAGTAGTCGCATCGGAGAAAACAGTTCAATCATTATAATTCTTTGTCAATTTCTCTCTAAGCGCTCGAATCATAACTGCTATTCAGTAATTTAGTTTATTTGTGTATAAGCGTTCACGTAAGTTACGTAATTCATGTATCACATATATTTTCATCTATTTATTTATTCATGTACTCACTGTTTAACTCTAAAGCCAGGTTACGTGGTTCAACTTTTATACCGTTCTTTATCCAGCGAATTTATGTCAGTTAAGAACGAACGATTCTTTCTAAAACACTCCCTGAAAAAAATAATCTTCGGAACATGACCACAACCGCTGCGACGCCATTTCGCATAAATCAAAATCAGCCTGTCATTTACACATAATAGGCTTATACCTGGGCCCCTCCAATTTCGAATTCAGCGTCACGATGTCAAATACTGAAGAGAATTCCGTCACTTCTCCAGCGAGTGATGGGGAGAGTCTGAAGATGAAGACATAAAGGACTGCAAAGAGGCATATTATATACTGTATATTATTGTGCTTGGCTGTAGTTCTTCATTGGAGGGGTGGGTAGAGCTCTCGACTAGCACGCTGTTGGCCCAGCGCTCGACTCTCCGACCGGCCAATGAAGAATTCGAGGAATTTATCTCTGGTGTTAGAAATTCGTTTCTCGTCATAATGTGGTTCGGATTCCACAGTAAGCTGTAGGTCCCGTTGCTAGGTAACCAGTTGGTTCTTAGCCACGTAAAATAAATCTAATCCTTCGGGCCAGCCCTAGGAGAGCTGTTAATCAGCTCAGTGGTCTGGTTAAACTAAGATATACTTAACTTTTTGGATGCATGGCCATTAAGCTTGGTGAAAAGTGTCATGCAGTTCCCGTGGAGTTTCAAACATCTCCAAATGTATATTTAGACTCTACTGATCACTCTTTTACCGGACGCCTATGCAGATTTTATCAACCAAAATGCCCCCTTGACTTTTCCACTTCTCCACATTTTGGAAACGCTCGTCACTGCTAAGCCTAAATCCAAATGAAGACAGAAATGCAGATATTCTGATGCCCGGTCGAGATTCGATCTCGGGTCCGGGGTATCAGAGCGAGGTAACGATAATTACCTGGTCATGAAGAAAAAATATATATATATAAAAACAAGAAATGTCCGCTTTCGGCAAATCATTATCGTTTACCAGCTGTATAAAAACCAAAATAACCCAGTATTGATTTATTATTTATAGTCAATGCAGCCGAGGCCTGATACAGGACACAGCAAAGACTCTTGAGCATCATTCTACTGCGCTCTGTGAAAGGAACACTGTAGTCGAAACCCCAAATGAGGACTGTGCCCGTCTTTATAGAGAGGCACAAATATTATCAGAAATATATCAGCGAAATACTGACAACATTATTATTATTATTATTATTATTATTATTATTATTATTATTATTATTATTATTATTATTATTATTATTATTATTATTCACCAAGAAGAAAAACAGCCCAGTAAAGAAAATGAATTACAGAAGAAACGCATAAAGTGAATAAAAATGTATACGTTTAAAAAATACTTTGGCTGATATCAACTTTCTTTTCAGAAAGTCAAGAACATATGTTGATGTATTATCAATACACTGCATAAATACACCTTTTATACATAAAGAGATGGACAGTTCCCATCGCAGACCACGGATATATAGAATAATTAAAAATGATTAGGATTATAAATAAGTCAAAGAATTATGAGAAGGACTAAGTATTATAAATGAGACAATTATAGAATGATAAAAATAATTAAGCATTATTTTAATAAGACATTAAGTCTCTCATCTTTACAAAGTGTCTATCGTATCTCTTGTAACTCGATTGTTTATGAGATAATCAGTCAATAATGTCACTCTCGTCTGATATAACCTATGAAAAAGTAGTTACTTGTCCGATAACCTAAGATAGCACGACACCTGAATTCTAGTTCAACAGGCCACGTGGTATTACGTCATTCGACTATTGGTTAAGTGGAGAAAGGTGCCGTAATTACACGACCAAAGGATGACAGGTAGACGTGCAAAACTGCTTATCCAGGAATTTTAAGAGACAGCTGATATTTTGTTAAGATTTTTCTACATATTTCATATGACGTCTATTTCTCTCCTTTTACACCAAACAAAAGCAGACGCCACTCGTACTGTCAGCAGCATCACCCAGAGAATTTTTGTATTCCTCCTTGAGTTTCAAGGAGAAGGAGATATATTTGATGCACTAAGCACACGAAAAAAAAAAATGAGCGGTAAAAATATCCAAAAAAATAGAACAAAGGCTTTTACGGCATAACCATTTTTCTTACGGATGAGTCACGGTGAAAGACTACACCGTTTAATGATAAAGTTAAGCTAATAATCAATTAGCATTTTAGATAGCGTAATGGAATCGCCAATAAAGAAAAATTTAAAATGTGACTCAAAAAATGTGAAGGCTGTCTTGTTAACCCTGATGGGTTGAAAGCGTGTCAATGATTTTCCTCTCTCTCTCTCTTTTCTCTCTCTCTCTCTCTCTCTCTCTCTCTCTCTCTCTCTCTCTCTCTCTCTCTCTCTCAAAATGTGCTGTAATTTTCTTATAGGTAACCCAATGCACCAAATTATCTTGACTCACGTTTTTTGAAGATCACCTTAAAAACAACGCCTACGTGACATAATAATAATAATAATAATAATAATAATAATAATAATAATAATAATAATAATAATAATAATAATAATAATAATAATAATAATGACATATGAGAACAGCTTTCTGGTTTGAAAATGGGAAGAATACTCGTAAAATACTCTGGCCACAGTGATGTTATGGGTAATGTATTAACTACAAAAAAGATATATTAAGGATACTTTATCTATAACAAAATACTTCAAAGACGAATGTCTATGTGATAATAAAGATTCATAATCAGTGAGCTTATCGAAATTTACGGTGACCTCACTGGGTTAATGAAAGGTTTCCGAAGTAATAAATTCATGTCATATCTTACTTGGTCGTCTTGATGAATCCAAAGTTTCTTTGCACATTAGAACTGTCTATCTATCTATCTATCTATCTATCTATCTATATATATATATATATATATATATATATATATATATATATATATATATATATATATATATATATCAAATATAAGGAGCCCATAAAAACGCCAAAATGCCTGAGGAGAGAGACAGTTTGGTCTCTGAAATATAGCCTTTATTTTTCCACATTTTGCTGTTTTTATAGGCCCCTTATATTTGATGGAATTTTGTTTTAACAGAAAATATTTCAGTCAGTATATATATATATATATATATATATATATATATATATATATATATATATATATATATATATATATATATATATATATATATATGTATATATATAACATCCATCACATACACACACACACACACACACACACACACATATATATATATATATATATATATATATATATATATATATATATATATATATATATATATATATATATTGTACATATACATATGTGTCTATATACACTCCTTAATTATGCATCTTTATTGTCACCTACACATTCCTCTTTAACTCTTCAATACCGACACTGAGTGTTTTATTACAAAAAAGCACCCATAATATATCTTTTTTGTAATTGATGCAGCGCCCATATTTTTCCTGTCTTTTAATCAATGAAGCACCAATATAATTTTTCTTGTGTAATAAATTTATAATATTCCCGTTGCATAATCAATGAAGTACCCATAATATTCCTGTTCTGTAATTAATGACGCAACCATAACATTCCTGTTTTGTAATTACTGAAGCAGCCATAATATTCCTGTCTTGTAATTAATGACATAACCATTATATTCCTGTTTTATGAGTAATGAGGCAACCATAATATTCCTGTTTTGTAATAAATAAGGCAACCATAATACACCTGTTTTGTAATTAATGAAGCAACCATAATATTCCTGTTATGCAATTAATGAAGCAACCCTAATATTCCTGTTTTGTAACCGGTGAAGCGCCTATATTATTCCTGTTGTCTCCGTAATGAAGCACCTATAATATTCATGGTGTGGAATCAATGGAATACCCATATTGTTCCTGTTTTGTAATAGAGTCAATGAAGCGTCCATAATATTCCCGTTGTTTATTCAATGAAGCACCCATAATATTCCTGTTGTTTAAGCAATGAAGCACCCACAATCTACCTGTTTTGTAATAAATGAAGCTACTATAATATTCCCGTCGTATAATCAATGAAGCACATAAATTGTAATACTCCCGTTGTGTAGTCAATGAAGCACCCATATTCCCGTGCCTAATCAATGAGGCACCCGTAATATTCCCGTTGTCTAATCAATAAATCACCAAAAATATTCCTGTTTTGTAATCAATGCAGCACCCATACTACTCCCGTTTTGAAATCAACGCAGCACCCATAATACTACTTTTTGAAGTTAATGCAGCACCCATAATACTCCTGTTTTGAAGTTAATACAGCACCCATAATACTCCTATTTTGAAGTCAATGCAGCATCCATAATAATCCTGTTTTGAAATCAGTACATCACTCATAGTACTATCGTTTTGAAATCAATGCAGCACCCATAATACTCCTGGTTTGAAATCAATGCAGCACCAATAATTTTTCACTTTTGAAATTAATGCAGCACCCACGACACTCTCGTTTTGAAATCAATGCAGCACCCATGATACTCTCGTTTTGAAATCTCCGCGGCACCCATAATACTCGTATTGTGTAATCAATGAAGCGCCCATAATATTGCAGTTTTGCAGTCAATACAGCACCCATAATGCTCCTATTGTGCAATCAATGAAGCACCCATAATTACGCTCTCGTTCGTTTCAAACCTTCACTGAAACAAAAAGGTAAAAAATGAAAGTAAAAGGCTCATTAACTATTAACAAAGAGCATAACTGATTTCGAGGACACTTTTGATGGCCGCTTCCCATTCTTGTTCCGCTTTTGTAATATGGTCGAGTAAACGAATGCATAAATGAATAAGCAAATGAATTAATAAATAAATTAAAAGCTTCAAAGGCATAGGATATAGGCGACAGGCGAAAGGAGAGAGAGAGAGAGAGAGAGAGAGAGAGAGAGAGAGAGAGAGAGAGAGAGAGAGAGAGAGAGAGAGGTTATATATGAATTGCATAACGTGAATCGATACGTCACAGAAAGAATACACAGTTGGAGATTCTTCTCTGGGGAAAGCTTTGTTTTGAAAGAAATTTGTAAACTTACAGAATAGGAGGAAGGAAATGATGACGATGAAGATGATGACAAGAATGAGAATGGGAAGAAGGCAAGAAAAGTGGAAATAGTACACACTAAGGTAAGAAGGATATAGCGGCCGTTGGAACAGGCACTATAAGTGATGCAAAAAAAAAAGTATGAAAAAGCATAACTCTTGGCAGTAGATAGAAAGAGGAGTCATTGAACCGTGTAATGCAGTGATCACAGCAATATGTAGGAAGATGTGGACTGACAGGCATTACATAACATTTTGAGAGTCAGGGGAAACCATTTATTTAAACTTCACAGAGCAATGGGTGGCATAGCACCTCCTGAAAATTAGTTTTCCTTGTACTGAGAGGAGTGACACTGATCATATATTTACAACAGGAAGTTTGGTGCAAAAATGACGAATAAGCAAAGAAGCCAGACTACCTGTCAATTTCTTCAGGATACACGCAGGAACAGAACCCGACACAAATGCCTTGCTGCTTTTCAGAGACTTAACAACGCCGAGAATATTTGACAGGTCACAGGGCTAGAGAGAAAAATGGGAGTATTATGAGCACTGGTATGGCTGATGGAAGAATTACCAAAGCACAGAAGGGACGAGGAAATTAGGATTTAAGGAGCTGATTGAAATCTCTTGGCAAAGGGAAGAACAAATATTCCCCAATAGGAGACGAGATCAAGAATATAAATTTGAACTCAGAACTACAAAACCTCTTCCTTTAAAGTCAAGAAATCCAGTAACTGCTAGCAGTTACTGGATTTGTTAAAGTTTTACAAAATGGGGACTGTACAATGAGAACCGAGTTTATGACCTTCCAGCAACATATATAGTTGTTAGAAGATCACGGCTTCCTGTAACAAGAAAAACAATAACAACCCCCTACAGGCGGCCCCCACCCCACAAGAGGAAATCAAGTCTATATACTCGTAGGCTCATATGTCAGCGCGTGCCATAAACTATCAAAATACCGTAGCTGGCGATGTATGAAGGAAGCTGAGGATGGAAAAAAAAATACAAAAAGAATAACATTGGTCAGATAACCCGCAAGAGGAAGGTCTATCGTAGGATTAGTCTGGGGGATCTGCAGGATTAGTTTGAAGGATCTGTAGGATTAGTCTGAATGATTGGCGGTAATGAAAGGATCATGAATGATCCCAATGATGAGGAATATAGGTCTGGATATGAATAACGTGCTGCTCCAATTACGGCAAAAAAGGCAATTTACAAATAGCTTTCGTAACATCAATCAGAAATGAAACTTATATCATCAGCCTCCTTGAGAACAACCCAATAATAATAATAATAATAATAATAATAATAATAATAATAATAATAATAATAATAATAATAATAATAATCACACCGCCATATCCATCAAGTGTCTTCGCCAATTACTGACAATAAAACCGTCGTAATCCAGTGCCGTTCGCATTACTTATGCAACCCCGTGGAATAAGAAATTAGCCAAGACAAAATGCTAATGAGTAATTACTTGAGGGGGGGGGGCGAGGAAGACAAGTCACAAGTGGGAGAGGGGGCGGGAGAGGTAATTGCACGCGTAATTGAAAATATGCAAAGTCGCTACATCCTATAAACTACTACAGGGGCCGGATAAGCGGCCGGATAAGCCACGGAACGGAAGTATGATTATGATGTGTTCAGGAGGCCATTCATAACAGGTTTATAACAGGTACGCTCATTGCCTGAGGTAATGGCTGGCGTTTATGTCTCGTCAGACAGGGGACGACACGCGGCATTTCTGCCACTTGGAAGTCCTCAGAACTGGCTATAATTGATCGCTTATTGCCGGAACTGTGTTGCGGCAGATATTATTCACACAAAGGCGTTTCCTCCGCGTCGTCAATTTCGTCATTTTGAAGCTGAACAATTTCCTCATTCTGTAATTCTCTGAAGTTCAGGAACTCATTATACATAAAATTTCTCTCCTTCTAAAATATTTTATGGCTTTGGAAATGACTTTATTCCTAAAAATAAAAATTTTTACTGAGAGAGCAATTTTAACGTTTTTTGTCATTCATAACTGTAAACCCATGTTCCCTGTTCATTCGAAAACAATTCGCATTTCGAAAACCATCCATCAAACGGGCCATTATCCGAAATTCGCCTAATTCCATTTCATTTATTCGACATCAGTAGGTGACTGCTCGGTACGGACGCGCGGTAAAACAATAAATTGAAAAAAAAAAAAAAAAAGTAAAAAAAAATATACATGTGAATAATTTCAGTGATACATAAAATTCAAACGTTGAAAAAATAGAAATGAAAAAAAAGAGGAAGCCGGTAGCAGAGCGCACACAAAATTGCAACCCGGGAATGATGCAGTAAAACAAACATTTTGTTGATATATAAATAAATATGACACGGCGCGCTTGCATATCACACACACGCGGGAAAGCAAAAGCGCCTGCATACACACGGGCACACACGCACACGCACACACACAGACACACACACAGAAAGAATCCATCAATAATAATCAAAAAGCATAGACGCAAAGCATCGCAAAATATTCGGCAAAACGAAACCATTGGACATGAAATATAAATATCAGGTTCGCGAAAGCTCATTGAAATACATATGACGATTTCCATATCAACCATTTCACAGATCCCGCCGTTTTACACACTATTTGGTGATGGGGAAATTCTCTCTCTCTCTCTCTCTCTCTCTCTCTCTCTCTCTCTCTCTCTCTCTCTCTCTCTCTTTATATCCGTCGAAATGTTGTGTTTACTATTTCATTCGGAGGGAAAATTTATACTTCTCTTATTTCCACATATCTCCTTATTTTTTTTTTCTCTCTCTCTCTCTCTCTCTCTCTCTCTCTCTCTCTCTCTCTCTCTCTCTCTCTCTCTCTCTCTCTCTCTCTCTTATATCCGTCGAAATGTTGTGTTTACCCATTTGTATGGAGAGAAAATTTATTCTTCTTTCTACATCTCTCTCTCTCTCTCTCTCTCTCTCTCTCTCTCTCTCTCTCTCTCTCTCTCTCTCTCTCTTTGAAATATACCGACAAACACGATATTTTGATAACTACCAAAGATAGAGCTCTCTCTCTCTCTCTCTGTCTTTGAAATACACCGAAAAACACGATATTTTAATAACTACCAAGATAAAGTTTTCACTCTCTCTCTCTCTCTCTCTCTCTCTCTCTCTCTCTCTCTCTCTCTCTCTCTCTCTCTCTCTCTCTCTCTCTCTCTCTCTCTCTCCTTTTGACGAACAGCAGGATCTATGCATTCGTGATAATATACTGAAAGACTGAATAAAAAAAAAAGACACGGCTGACGGCAACATTTTTAGATTTTCATTGATGTATTAATTTATTCATTTTTATTCATAAATGAATATACAATTTCCCCGCCACTTAACGCATGATATCAGTCTTCTAAACATGCGTGTTTGACGGCAAGGATATGTTGCAGTGCTATAACAAGTAACCGTTGTTTTGTGAAATATCTGTACATTGATTCTATATTTATATGTATATGTATATATATATATCTATATATATATACATAAACATTTGTTACGTTATATATATATATATAATTTATATATATATATATATATATATATATATATATATATATATATATATATATATATATATATATATATATATATATGTATATATATATTATATATGTATATATATTATATATGTATGTATGTGTGTCTGTATAAATGCTTGTGTATTTGTACGTGCGAGGGCGTGGGTGCTGGAGCCTACAAATATACACTAACCTACAAAAATACTCAAACATACAACGTATTAATTTCTTTACGTGTCTGTCCAATTACTCATTTCCGAAGTGAGTACCACTTCAAGTTACGGAACACTTGGATTACCTTCAAAGTGTCACAGGCTGCTTTTGGACCCAAACAAGTGTACACCGATGTCTCAGAATGAATAATATTCTCTCCACACTATTAAGAATAGATGATCGCGTGTTCATTAAAGCATATGGGAATCTGACATTTCGGTGTATTTAAAATTTTGAAATGGAATTCTATATAGGAAAATGTCGTCGATGTAATGATAAATTTGCTTTTTAATAAGAAAAATACATTTTCTCTTGAGTGAATATTAACAGGGAGAACCAATCTGTATAAGTATGAACTCCAAGTTGTTCTTGATGTTGTTTTCAGTCTCTAGCGTAAGAAAAAATTCTACATAAAATTATATTTATTACAGATTTAAAGATATTTCTCGCGGATGATTGTCCTAATGAATATAGTTAAGAATACTTTAATTAGGTTGTAATCGGTCAGACTTCATGGTATGCAAACACTTCCAAGTTTGGGCTCTTTTCTTATAACTGTGATGTTTCCGAGTTTTGTTCAGTCTTTGTTAATTTATTATCTAAAACTACAGCACCGAAGAATAACGATAAACTGAATTTCTTGGTAATTGTACGGATCTTGAACTAGTGTTCAATCAGACCGTATAGTTTGTTAAACTGGAATTAAATAGGAATTAATATGTCACTTTTTAATAATTTTTTTATCTTCTCTTGCAGTGATGGGGAAGGGAGGAAAACGAGAGTAATGGTTTACAGGTCAATAATTAGAAAGAAAGGTAAGACACTGAGCATACCCATATTCCATCAACGCACCAAACCGGCCGCCCCCATTAAAAAAAAAGCCGCCCCCTTAAAAAAAGCACCCCTAGCTCAAAGTAAAATCCATCACAGCTTGAGCGAGGCTTGAACTCGAGATTCACAGGGTGTTAGTCGTCGACGATATCACCGAACTATCATATTTGTTAGTATGAAAGAATAACTTAAGGCAGTGTACTTTACCGCAGCCCTGAGAGGTACAAAAGAATGAAGGATGGAGAATGTGGTGTAACCTCACAATGAACCGATCTTGAGCAGACAAAAGGACCTCCAAAAAGGTTATGAAATGTGTGTCAAATTTGAAAAGCTATTCACAACGTCCTGAGAAAGCTGACTTTCACAACTAGGAAACTACAGGGAGTAAATGCCTGTGTTTTTCTAAATTAGATCAGGGTGGAACGAAGATTTTCGTAGATTATTTAGAAAGGGTTCATAAATATTCAGACCAGTTAACTTTAATGATGCCTCCATGACCCGTGAACTTTTCATGGACTATAAATGGTCTAGAGCACTCGATATTTTATATTTAGCTTGCCTGTTGGAATTCTCTTAAATACACTTAGGTGTTTAATCTTGAGTTTCATTGACCTTAAAGACATAAAAGAAACTGGAAACTACTATCCATTTCAGGGACCGCGAGTCATCGCTTTTCTCAAATATCTTTCAAACTAATTAAATGATCGAAATGGTACCTTGACACAGTGTACAAGACATCTCCCGCTAATTTTTGGTAATATAGTACATTGTCAAATGGTTTTAGTTAAGCCGTTTACTCTTGACTTACATGGTGTTGCCAAGCATCGCCAACCTATGCATTCGAACGTCCTTTTCCCCATCCCGTCCCTCCCTCTCCTTTCCCCTCCTCATCCCTCCCTCAACCCACTTTCCTGGCCTCCCCATCTCCGTCCCCCCTTTCCTGTCTATGGGGGTGGCGGACGTTCGATTGCGTAGATTAGTCTTGCTGACTCATGCGACTTTGCCTTTAAAAGTCAAGAGTAAACGCCTTAACTAACACCATTTGGCAATGTACTATATTACCAAAAATTAGCGGGAGGTGTCTTGTACACTGTGTCAAAGTACCATTTCGATCAAATAATTAGTTTGAAAGATATTCGAGAAAAGCGATGACTCGCGGTCCCTGAAATAGATAGTAAGTGCTTGCACAGCACCTGAGGGTTAGCCTACCTGAATAATCTGCACACTTAGCTACCGGCGATGTTTACCAAAATATGGTAACTATCGGCGATGTTTACCAAAATATGGTAACTATCGGCGATGTTTACCAAAATATGGTAACTATCGGCGATGTTTACCAAAATATGGTCACTACCGGCGATGTTTACCAAAATATGGTAACTATCGGCGATGTTTACCAAAATATGGTAACTATCGGCGATGTTTACCAAAATATGGTAACTACCGGCGATGTTTACCAAAATATGGTAACCATCGGCGATGTTTACCAAAATATGGTAACTACCGGCGATGTTTACCAAAATATGGCAACTACCGGCGATGTTTACCAAAATATGACAACTACCAGTGATGTTTACCAAAATATGGCAACTACCAGCGATGCTTAGCAAAATATGGCAACCACCGGTGATGTTTACCAAATTAAGGCAACTATCGGCAATGTTTACCAATATATGGCAACTACCGGTGATGTTTACCAAAATTAGGCAACTATCGGTGATGTTTACCAAAATAGGCAACTACCGAAGATGTTCACCAAAATATGGCAACTACCGGCGATGCTTACCAAAATAAGGCAACTATCGGCGATGTTTACCAAAATATGCAAGTACCGACGATGTTTACCGAAATATGGCAACTACCATCAATGTTTACCGAAATATGGCAACTACCGGTGATGTTTACCAAAATAAGGCAACCACCGGCGATGTTTACCAAAATATGCAACCACCGACAATGTTTACCAAAATATGCCAGCTACCGGCGATGTTTATCAAAATATGGTAACTACCGGCGATGTTCACCAAAATATGGCAACTACCAGCGATTTTTACCGAAGTATGTCAACTACCAGCAATGTTTATTAAAATATGGCAACTGCAGGTTGATTTTTACCAAAATATGTCAACTACCGGCGATGTTTACCAAAATACGGCAACTACCAGCGATGTTTACCAAAATATGGTAACTACCGGCGATGTTTACCAAAATACGGCAACTATCGGCGATATTTACCAAAATATGGTAACTATCGG
This sequence comes from Macrobrachium rosenbergii, assembly GCF_040412425.1. Taxonomy (NCBI): domain Eukaryota; kingdom Metazoa; phylum Arthropoda; class Malacostraca; order Decapoda; family Palaemonidae; genus Macrobrachium; species Macrobrachium rosenbergii. The sequence continues at coordinate 44,053,159 of NC_089745.1, forward strand.
CGATGTTTACCAAAATATGGCAACTACCAGCGATGTTTACCAAAATACGGAAACTACCGGCAATGTTTACCAAAATATGGTAACTACTGGTGATGTTTACCAAAATATGGCAACTACCGGCGATGTTTACCAAAATAAGGCGACTACCGGCAATGTTTATCAAAATATGGCAACTACCGGCGATGTTTACCAAAATATGGCAACTACCGGCGATGATTACCAAAATACGGCAACTACCGGAGATGTTTACCAAAATATGGTAACTACCAGCGATGTTTACCAAAATATGGTAACCACCGGAGATGTTTACCGAAAAATGGCAACTACCGGCGATGTTTACCAAAATACGGCAACTACTGGCGATGCTTACCAAAATATGGCAACTACCGGCGATTTTTACCAAAATATGACAACTACCGGCGTTTTTTACCAAAATAAGGTAACTACCGGCGATGTTTACTGAAATATGGCAACCACGGCGATTTTTACCATAATATAGCAACTACCAGTGATTTTTACCGAAATATAGCAACTACCGGCGATTTTTACCGAGATATGGCAACAATTCTTATGTGGGATAAACATGAACTAGTAGGAGTCTTTCTTTGGGGAAACCGAGTTGCTTGAACTAGTAGGATGGTCTTTTTCTGGGAAAACAGAGCTGCCTGAACTGGAAATATAAAGAACTTTGCTATCTCTCTGCTTTAAAACTCCAAAAATACAGAAAATCTCACAATAATATCCTAGATTTTTCCTAAAAAGCTTAAGAAACCCGACTAACCAACGTTCTGCCAAATTACTGAAAAAAAGTAAATGTAAAAAGAGGATTAGATTGAATTAAATTCTTATCAAATACGAAATACAACTACGAAATCAATAAAAAAAAGTAAAAAATGCGCGGAAGTTCCTCGACGCAATCGAGTTCTCTGTACAGCGTTTAATGCTGTATGAAACTCTCAGCCACGGCCTATGAAACTCTCAGCCGCGGCCTGTGAAACTCTCAGCCGTGGCCCATGAAACTTTCACCCATGGCGCAGTGGTGGCCTATGTTGTTGGCACCTATCGCGGTGTCAGACGCACGATCATGGCTAACTTTAACCTTAAATAAAATAAAAACTACCGAGGCTAGAGGGCTGCAATTTGGTATGTTTGATGAATAGAGGGTGGATGATCAACATAACAATTTGCAGCCCTTTAGCCTCAGTAGTTTTTAAGATCTGAGGGTGGACAGAAAAAGTGCGGACGGACAAACAAATCCATCTCAATAGTTTTCTTTGACAGAGAACTAAAATCCGGAAAGAAAACGCCAGGTGTGTCAATGCCACACCAAACCTGAGACTTCAAGAGCGAAAAACGCAACTTCCCAACCTAATTCATATCAGGACATAACGAGCAGACGCGCCTATGCAAATGAACGACCGGCAAAGACTCGTATGACTCGTATCTATTCAAATGAGTCGCCAAGAAGCACATTTAAAAAGTCGTACATTAGATTATTAAAAAGTTGTGTATTAGATTATCAAAAAGTTGTATATTAGATTATTCAAAGCGGACGCGGTAGGTAGCAATTCATTCCGGGATGTGAACAACGATAAGGCCTCCTATGCATATGAATTTCAGTCGCTCTTATATGCTTATCTAAGCCACTTGGACGAAACGAGGCTTTAACTCAGATTAGAAATTTATCAAAAATGATTTTGTTCATTAATTAAAAAAAAAATCATGTGATCCATTCATCTCGCGAGATAACTTATCGAAAAGGCGTATCGCGTAATTACGGTGATGGGGGAGAATCGATGCACGCGAGCTTATCAAGATTAAAATGTCTCAGAAAGCGCGTCAAACAGTGTGACGTTTCCCTAACGAGATTTTAAATGGCGGATTAAATAAATACTGGCCTATGATTTTAAATCGAGTCTTAAGTGAGTGATGAATAACTACTGACCACAAATACCTCGAGATGATGAAGGGAGAGTGACGGGTAAGCGAGTCATCGAGATGAAAGCATGATGATGTGATGCTTGAAGGCGCTGGCTGGATGCTGCGTTAAGATGGAGAACGGAGCCGGGCAAAAAAAAAAAAAAGGGACAGTCATCTGAATGCATCATTATGAATATGCGAGAGGAAAAAAAAACATGGATTCAGATTAATCATTTATGGAAGAACGGAGCAAATTTAGCAACAAGAGTAATATATATATATATATATATATATATATATATATATATATATATATATATATATATATATATATATATATATATATATATATATATATATATATTTTATATATATATGTGATATATATATATATATATATATATATATATATATATATATATATATATATATATATATATATATATATATATATATATATATATATATATATATATATATATATATATATATATATGTATGTGTGTGTGTGTGTGTGTGTGTGTGATATATATATATATACATATATATATATATATCTATATATAAATATATATATATATATATATATATATATATATATATATATATATATATATATACATATATATATATATATATATATATGTATTTATATACATATACATAATTCTGTTTCACAAATAAAGACTCCCACGGCTAAGAGTGAACCAAAAGAATCCTACATCTGTTAACTACCCGTGATTTAAAATCTTAACGTTTAAGTAATGGAATGGAATATTAAATTTAGGACAAAGGCCAAGCTCTGTGACATATGAGGTCATTCAGCGCTGGAAGGGAAACAGAATAAAAAAGTCCGAAAGGTGTAACAGTAGCAAAGCCTCGCAGTTGAACTATGAAACAATTGTAAGGATAGGGTGGGAAGTAATTTGGAAGAAAGAGAATATGAACGGAGGTACATTTAAAGGAATAGATAGGCATTGCAGCCAGGGGCCGAAGCGACGCTGCAAAGAACCTACCATAATGTCTTCAGTGCGCCGCGTAAGGTGCACTGTGCTACCGCGTAGTAACAAAATCGAAAATGTTTGAACAGAGGTAGTGAGACTTCCCGAACTACAATATTCCTCTGTTTATCCTTTGTTTTATTTCTTTAGGTATTTCAATTTCCACTGTAACTGATTTTGTAGTTTTTCGAAAGTATGTATGTGTGCTCTTGTATGTATGGATGTACAATACTGCCCTAAAATGGAGGACTGCAGTATCTGCAAAAATACAAAACCGAGAAAAATGGTAGATACTGCAGTTTTCCCTTGCCTAACTACTGATTTTGGAGATACTGCAAATGGGACCCAGTAAATACTCGTGGAATGCATTGAAGAATCATTCTGAAACTGCAGTAACTGGTATATTAGTGTTTCACGAGCACAATAGGGGCATATTTCACTTTCGAAAATTTTGCAGATACTACAGTTTTCCATTTTAGGGCAGAATACTGCAATGGTGTAGGCGTAGAAACTAACAGGCAGTAGGCGTAGAAACTAACAGACAGTAGGCGTAGAAACTAACAGACAGTAGGCAGAAACTAACAGGCAGTAGGAAACTAACAGGCAGTAGGCGTAGAAACTAACAGGCAGTAGGCGTAGAAACTAACAGGCAGTAGGCGTAGAAACTAACAGGCAGTAGGCGTAGAAACTAACAGACAGTAGGCGTAGAAACCAACAGACAGTAGGAAACCAACGTAGAAACTAACAGACAGTAGGCGTAGAAACTAACAGGCAGTAGGCGTAGAAACTAACAGGCAGTAGGCGTAGAAACTAACAGACAGTAGGCATAGAAACTAACAGGCAGTAGGCATAGAAACTAACAGACAGTAGGCGTAGAAACTAACAGGCAGTAGGCGTAGAAACTAACAGACAGTAGGCGTAGAAACTAACAGGCAGTAGGCGTAGAAACTAACAGACAGTAGGCGAGAAACTAACAGACAGTAGGCGTAGAAACTAACAGGCAGTAGGCGAGAAACTAACAGACAGTAGGCGTAGAAACTAACAGACAGTAGGCAGAAACTAACAGAAACTAACAGACAGTAGGCGTAGAAACTAACAGAGAGTAGGCGTAGAAACTAACAGACAGTAGGCGTAGAAACTAACAGACAGTAGGCGTAGAAACTAACAGACAGTAGGCGTAGAAACTAACAGAAACTAACAGACAGTAGGCGTAGAAACTAACAGACAGTAGGCGTAGAAACTAACAGACAGTAGGCGTAGAAACTAACAGACAGTAGGCGTAGAGAAACTAACAGACAGTAGGCGTAGAAACTAACAGACAGTAGGCGTAGAAACTAACTAACAGACAGTAGGCGTAGAAACTAACAGGCAGTAGGCGTAGAAACTAACAGGCAGTAGGCGTAGAAACTAACAGACAGAAGGCGTAGAAATTAAACAGGCAGAAACTAACAGGCAGTAGGCGAGAAACTAACAGACAGTAGGCGTAGAAACTACAACAGACAGTAGGCGTAGAAACTAACAGGCAGTAGGCGTAGAAACTAACAGGCAGTAGGCGTAGAAACTAACAGACAGTAGGCGTAGAAACTAACAGACAGTAGGCGTAGAAACTAACAGGCAGTAACAGGCGTAGAAACTAACAGACAGTAGGCGTAGAAACTAACAGGCAGGCGTAGAAACTAACAGGCAGTAACAGGTAGGCGTAGAAACTAACAGGCAGTAGGCGTAGAAACTAACAGGCAGTAGGCGAGAAACTAACAGGCAGTAGGCGCAGAAACTAACAGACAGTAGGCGAGAAACTAACAGGCAGTAGGCGAGAAACTAACAGGCAGTAGGCGTAGAAACTAACAGGCAGTAGAGGCGTAGAAACTAACAGGCAGTAGGCGTAGGCGAGAAACTAACAGGCAGTAGGCGTAGAAAAAACTAACAGGCAGTAGACAGGCAGTAGGCGAGAAACTAACAGGCAGTAGGCGTAGAAACTAACAGGCAGTAGGCGAGAAACTAACAGGCAGTAGGCGAGAAACTAACAGGCAGTAGACGTAGAAACTAACAGGCAGTAGGCGTAGAAACTAACAGGCAGTAGGCGAGAAACTAACAGGCAGTAGGCGTGAGAAACTAACAGACAGTAGGCGTGAGAAACTAACAGACAGTAGGCGTAGAAACTAACACGCAGCAGGCGTAGAAACTAACAGGCAGTAGGCGAGAAACTAACAGACAGTAGGCGTAGAAACTAACAGACAGTAGGCGTAGAAACTAACAGGCAGTAGGCGTAGAAACTAACAGACAGTAGGCGAGAAACTAACAGACAGTGGGCGTAGAAACTAACAGGCAGTAGGCGTAGAAACTAACAGGCAGTAGGCGTAGAAACTAACAGGCAGTAGGCACAGAAACTAACAGACAGTAGGCATAGAAACTAACAGGCAGTAGGCATAGAAACTAACAGACAGTAGGCGTAGAAACTAACAGGCAGTAGGCGTAGAAACTAAGACAGTACAGTAACAGACTGTAGGTGTAGAAACTAACAGGCAGTAGGCGTGAGAAACTAACAGACAGTAGGCGTAGAAACTAACAGACAGTAGGCGTAGAAACTAACAGACAGTAGGCGTAGAAACTAACAGGCAGTAGGCGTAGAAACTAACAGACAGTAGGCGTAGAAACTAACAGACAGTAGGCGTAGAAACTAACAGGCAGTAGGCGTAGAAACTAACAGGCAGTAGGCGTAGAAACTAACAGACAGTAGGTGTAGAAACTAACAGACAGTAGGCGTAGAAACTAACAGACAGTAGGCGTAGAAACTAACAGACAGTAGGCGTAGAAACTAAGAACAACAGACGTAGAAACTAACAAGCAGTAGGCTGAGAAACTAACAGACAGTAGGCGTAGAAACTAACAGACAGTAGGCGTAGAAACTAACAGGCAGTAGGCGTAGAAACTAACAGACAGTAGGCGTAGAAACTAACAGGCAGTAGGCGTAGAAACTAACAGACAGTAGGCGTAGAAACTAACAGACAGTAGGCGTAGAAACTAACAGGCAGTAGGCGTAGAAACTAACAGACAGTAGGCATAGAAACTAACAGGCAGTAGAAACCAACAGGCGTAGAAACTAACAGGCAGTAGGTGTAGAAACTAACAGGCAGTAGGCGTAGAAACTAACAGACAGTAGGCGTAGAAACTAACGTAGGCGAGAAACTAACAGACAGTAGGCAGAAACTAACAGGCATTAGGCGAGAAACTAACAGGCAGTAGGCGTAGAAACTAACAGACAGTAGGCGTAGAAACTAACAGGCAGTAGGCGTAGAAACTAACAGGCAGTAGGCGTAGAAACTAACAGGCAGTAGGCGTAGAAACTAACAGGCAGTAGGCGTAGAAACTAACAGGCAGTAGGCGTAGAAACTAACAGGCAGTAGGCGTAGAAACTAACAGGCAGTAGGCGTAGAAACTAACAGACAGTAGGCGTAGAAACTAACAGACAGTAGGCGTAGAAACTAACAGGCAGTAGACGCAGAAACTAACAGGCAGTAGGCGTAGAAACTAACAGGCAGTAGCGTAGAAACTAACAGGCAGTAGACGTAGAAACTAACAGACAGTAGGCGTAGAAACTAACAGGCAGTAGGCGTAGAAACTAACAGGCAGTAGACAGGCAGTAGCGTAGAAACTAACAGGCAGTAGGCGAGAAACTAACAGGCAGTAGGCGTAGAAACTAAAACTAACAGACAGTAGGCGTAGAAACTAACAGACAGTAGGCGTAGAAACTAACAGACTAAGCAGACAGTAGGCGTAGAAACTAACAGACAGTAGGCGTAGAACCAACAGGCAGTAGGCGTAACAACAGGCAGTAGGCATAGAAAAACTAACAGTAGGCGTGAGAAACTAACAGGCGTAGAAACTAACAGGCAGTAGGCGTAGAAACTAACAGGCAGTAGGCGTAGAAACTAACAGAGCAGTAGGCGTAGAAACTAACAGACAGTAGGCGTAGGAAACTAACAGACAGTAGGCGTAGAAACTAACAGACAGTAGGCGTAGAAACTAACAGGCAGTAGGCGTAGAAACTAACAGGCAGTAGGCGAGAAACTAACAGACAGTAGGCGTAGAAACTAAACAGGCAGTGAGTAACAGACAGCAGGCGTAGAAACTAACAGGCAGAAACTAACAGGCAGTAGGCGTAGAAACTAACAGACAGTAGGCGTAGAAACTAACAGGCAGTAGGCGTAGAAACTAACAGGCAGTAGGCGTAGAAACTAACAGGCAGTAACAGGCGTAGGCGAGAAACTAACAGGCAGTAGGCGTGAAACTAACAGGCAGTAGGCAGAAACTAACAGGCAGTAGGCGTAGAAACTAACAGGCAGTAGGCGTAGAAACTAACAGACAGTAGGCGTAGAAACTAACAGGCAGTAGGCGTAGAAACTAACAGAC